>NC_080435.1:32518219-32843219 GCF_028018845.1 Melospiza georgiana
CTCGGCCAATTGCTATTCCTTTGATGGTGTCTCCATTCCAGGGTGTTTGTAGGTCCTTCTTTTCTGTTTTGGCCTTCAGTGGGGATCAATTTTGGCAAGCTTTGCTGCATGTGCCGGCAATTCCTGGCGTGTGGCCTGCCAGCATTTGGATGGCTTTACTTTGGGAAAGATATTTTTCTTTTTTTGGTTGTTTTCTGAAGTGTCCATGCCATGTCCCTCATATCTTACCCCTTAAGATAAGTCTTCCTCCTTAATTTTTTCCCCTGCTATTGCAACATCTCTGAGCTTCGTTTTGGCATGTTTTAGTCCTTTGCACTACAGCAGATATCCTCAAAGCCTATTTTTTGAAGACACTAAAATTCCCGATTTTATCCTTTTTTCCATTGCATTTCATTTGAACCTATCTCCTTTCCAGAAGTTTTGTAAGCCTTTCTTTTGGGATTCGCAAGATTCCTTTCCACTTCCCAAAAGGAAATGAAATTTCCTTTCGGGAAGGGAAAAGGAATCTTCCTATTTCAATGGGTACCAATAGAGGAATCTTTGGTGCATGTCCCTGCCCTTGATGGCATGCCATGTCTTTTGATGACTTTGATTTTGGGAAAGATTTTTTTCTTTTTTAGATTGTTTTCTGAAGTGTCCATGCCATGTCCCTCATATCTTGCCCCGTATGCTGTGTCTTCCTCCTTGACTTTTTACCCTGCTTCTGCAACATCTCTGAGCGTTGTTTTGGCATGTTTTGGTCCTTTGCACTTCACCTGATATAATCCCGGGCCATTTTCTTAGAGTCACTAAACTTCCAAAATTTCCTTTTTTTCTCCTCCATTTCCAATTCCTTTGATGGTGTCTCCATTCCAGCGTATTTGTAGGTCCTTCATTTCTGTTTTGGCTTACCGTGGGGATCAATTTTGGCAAGCTTTGCAGCATGTGCATGTACTAGCTGGCGTATGGCCTACCTGCATTTTAATGGCTTTGACTTTTTGATAGATTTTATTCTTTTTATGGTTGTTTTCTGAAGGTTCCATGCCATGTCCCTCATATCTTGCCCCCTAAGTTGTGTCTTCCTCCGTGATTTTTTCCCCTGCTTTTGCAGCATCTGTGAGCTTAGATTTGGCATGTTTTGGTCCTTTGCAATATAGCACATATCCTCACAGCCTATTTTTTGAATACACTAAAATTCCCGATTTTCTTCTTTTTTCCATTGCATTTCATTAGAACCTATCTCCTTTCCAGAAGTTTTGTAAGCCTTTCTTTTGGGATTCGCAAGATTCCTTTCCACTTCCCGGAAGGAAATGAAATTGCCTTTCGGGAAGGGAAAAAGAATCTTGCGATTTCAATAGGGACCAATAGAGGAATCTTTGGTGCATGTCCCTGCCCTTGATGGCATGCCATGCCTTTTGATGACTTTGACTTTGGGAAAGATTTTTTTCTTTTTTTGGTTCCTTTCTGAAGTGTCCATGCCATGTCCCTCATACCTTGCCCCTATGTTGTGTCTTCCTCCTTGACTTTTTCCCCTGCTTTTTCAACATCCCTGAGATTCGTTTTGGCATGTTTTGTTCCTTTCCGCTGCACCTGATATAATCCCGGGCCATTTTCTTAGAGTCGCTAAATTTCCCAAATTTTTTATTTTTTCTCCTCCAATTGCAATTCCTTTGATGGTTTCTCCATACCTGTGGTAGCTAGGGAAGAGGCGCTGCGGAAGATTTCGCGATGTCACGGGAATCTAGGACCTTCGGTTCCCCATAGATAAGACCCTCAGGTACTCATAGATAAGAAATTAGCATAGGAATGTGGTCCCACTAACAATAGGAATGTTGCTTCACTGAAGCCAGTAACTTTCCATCCCTTACCCAGTACTTTTCCATCCCCTACTAACCATAGGTAAGAAGGACAAACCCCTTTTTTGACGTAGAGACCCCTAAGACTATAAGACCCCATGAGAAGAAGTAATAAACGCCTTTTGACCGTCCACCACATTGGTGTCTGCGTATGTCACTGGCCCGAACGGCCCTAGAGAGAGGGCTGTCGAGCTGTACCTCAGAACCAGGTCGCCTGCCTTGGTCTAGAAGGCAACATTTGGTGCCGGAACCCGGGACAGCGGCTTGCGCCCGGCGAACGGGGACACTCCTGGAATGAGGACGGCGGCTGCGACAGCAGGACTGATCGCAGCGGGGGGGGACGCCTCCCGGACCAGCTTGGACGATGGAAGCCATAGCGAAGGTCGTAACAGAGATGCATGCGCAATGGGGTATAGAATGTAAACTTAAGGATTTAACTCTCGCATTGACGAGATTGATTAATCTTGGGGCTATTTAAAGCCCCGTGGACGTCCTACATTCGGACGTGTGGGATAACTGTACAAAAGCCCTGGCGGAGGACACTATGTCCTTGGGCTCAGGGAAAGCCCTAAAATCGTGGGGCAGAGTTGTCCAGGCTCTGAGAAAAGCTCGACAAGAGCAAGAAACCTGGAAAGCCGCGTGAGCTTGTTTATTAGCCGTGCCGCAGTTGGGGGTGGGCGCGGCGACACAAACCGTGGAGGTGCTTGACCCGGGCGGGCGCGCGGAGGCGCGAACGCCGGATCCCCCTCAGGGAGCGGACTCACCATCGGAGGTGGGGGAGCACACGCGGGTGTTCTGGCGGGGGCTCGCGGAGGAGGCGCGGAACGCGGCCAGAATGTCGGACCCCATAGGGACCGATAGAAACGCCCCCCCACCATATGCGTTTGAAAATGGCGCCGGACCGCGTGGTCAGGGCGGAAAGGAGGAGGCGGGGGGCGGAAACGCAGTCAGCCCGCTGAACAACGCATGCGCGGGCGAGCGGGGAGACGGGGCGGCCCCCGCGGAGGCGCGTAAAACCAATCAGAGCGCTTTATTCAAATTAAGTCCTTGTAGGGCAAGGACCTCCCCCAGCAGGAGGCGGGGGGACCCCAGGGGGAGGGAACGGCTCGACCCCCGCAAGAAGGGGCGGGGTCGGAGCCCGAGGAAAAGGCAGAGCAGCCCGGAAGCGTCTCTTTACTTGACTTCCGGCTCGGACTCAGATGTGAGCTCGGAGCCCGAGACAGGGTCGGAGGATTCTGACTCAGATTCTAGCTCTAACAGAGAGAGAGCAGCGGCATGTAAGGTCACTAGCCACAACGCTCCTGCATGGGTGAAGGGGTTACCAGAGAAAAACCGAACCCCGCTTACAAACTGGCGGAAAATAAAAATGGCTTGCGCGGAATGGGCTCCGTCTGCCACTCTGGTGTTCCCGGTTCGTGTGGGGGGGGCAGGCGGAAACCAAAGGATTTATTCACCGGTTAATCCAAAAGATGTGCAGGCAATTGTTAAAGCGATTTCGGATAAGGGAATTAATTCTGCCATGGTTCGCACACTCATTGACGGCCTTTTTGGTGGGGACGATATGCTTCCCTTTGATATTAAGCAGACGTGTAGAATGATATTTGATGGTGCGGGGATGATCGTTTTTAAACAAGAATGGGAGGATAATTGCCTCAAACAGCTAGCCTTGGTAACGGGGGCGGACCATCCACTGCACGGCTCCAGCATACAGAGGCTAATGGGCACAGACCCCATGATGATCACCCCCCAGCAACAGGCTGAGGGTTTACGTGCCCATGAGGTCATGACAACCACCCGTGCTGCCCGAGAAGCCATCCGTGACACTTCGAAAGTGGTAGCTAAACCATCCCCGTGGTCTCTCATAAAACAGGGTGAGAGTGAAAGTTTCACTCAGTTTGTGGACAAACTTCAGGCTGCATTAGATTCCTCTGTGTTACCCCCAGAGGCGAAGGGTCCCGTGCTGGCAGACTGCCTACGCCAGCAATGTAACTCAGCCACCAAAGACATTTTAAGGTCACTGCCGCAGGGGTCCAATGTAGCTGCCATGATCAGACACGTTGCAAAGGAGGAACATCTAGTTCCCATTCAAGCAGCAGTTCACACCGCAATAACCAGTGTGATGGCGTGCCTTAAGTGCGGCCAGGCAGGCCACTTGGCAGTAAACTGCCCCCAGCCAAGGCGCCTATCAGCAGATGCTCCACCACGCCAAGGGGGAGGTAGGGGGCCGTGCTGGGTGTGCGGAAGGAAGGGGCATTTAGCTAAGGAATGCAGATCCAGGTTTCAGGGAAACGGGAGAGGGAGGGGGCAGCCAGGCCGTATCCAGCCCCCTCCCACCTGGAACATGCAGCGGCCCAGCTACAGCAACCCCCAGTGGGGCAGGGGACCCTCATACCCTATGCCCCCACAGGGAGCAGTCAACTTTGCATCCCCTCCAGCAATACAATGGCAGAGTTGCGCAGCACCGCCCTCAATACCCTCGCACCCCCCACCGCCACAAGCCGCGCCGGAGTCACAGGAACAGCAGGGGACACCCCAGAGCGGGATCCCTGGGTGGCCTTGGTCATGAAAATAGGGAAGGAACCCCTGATGGTGTGGGGGACATGCCGCCTTTATGGTAGTCAAGATCCACACGTCATAGGGTTCCAGTTCTGGACGGACACGGGATCAGACTGCACGATTATTCCCCAAGCACACTGGCCCGGACATTGGCAAATCAAAGAAGTCCCTCCAGTGAATGGAGTGGGGGGGCAGTCCCGGGCATGGAAAAGCACCCAGCTGGTGGCTATAACACTTCACACGAAAAAGGGACCAGAGCAGACAGTAGCAATTTACCCCTACATTTTGCAAAATTCTCCACCCCTATTGGGAAGGGATGTTCTTTCCTTGCTAGGATTTCGGATCACAAATTTATCCTGAGGGCCACTGCCGTGCACCCCGCGCTGCCAATCAAATTGACTTGGAAATCATCAGACCCTGTATGGGTTGAGCAGTGGCCCCTGACAGAGCCTCGAATGGCAGCCTTGCTGGAACTGGTCGACCGCGAACTGCAAAAGGGTCACATAGAACCCTCCACCAGCCCATGGAACACCCCTGTATTCGTGATCCCCAAGAGGTCCGGACAAGGCTATCGTCTCGTCCACGACCTGAGAGAGGTGAACAAGACGATCCGACCCCTGGGTCCAGTCCAGACACTGCTACCCGCGAATTCAGCCATCCCCGAAGGGCAGCCGTGCGCAGTACTGGACATCAAGGACTGCTTCTTTTCAATACCCCTGCACCCTGAGGACAGAGAACGATTTGCCTTTTCCGTGGCGTTTCGGAACGGCGAGCGGCCCAACCTTCGCTTCCAATGGAGAGTGCTTCCACAAGGCCTAGTCGACAGCCCGACCATATGCCAGATCACCGTGGACAAAGCACTGACGCCGGTCCGACACTCCAATCCCACCGCAACCATCATCCAGTACATGGACGACATCCTAGTTGCAGCACCATCAACAAGCCAAGTAGATGACCTGGTGACCACAATCACAGAGACCCTTCAGGCCAACGGCTTCGAAATCGCGAGCGCAAAGATCAAGAGAGGACCCTGCGTGACCTTCCTGGGAGTAGGAATCACAAGCTCCTACGTGACACCCCCCGAGATGAAGGTCAACCGAGACATCAAGACGCTCCACGACGTGCAACGCCTGGTGGGATCGCTGCAGTGGCTTCGCAACGTTGTCCTGATTCCTCCCGAAGTCATGGACCCTCTGTACGAACTCCTGAAAGGGAAGAACCCCTGGGATCCCAAGGAGCTGACACCGCAAGCAACGAGCTCCCTCGACTTCATCGAAAACCAGATGTCCACTGGCACGCTTGCCAGGTGGAACCCAGCCATGCCACCGGACTTGTACGTCCACTTTACACCGAAGGGAGGAGTGGGAGCACTGGCTCAAGGACTCGCTGAAAAGGCCCGACCAATCCAATGGGTGATCCTTGGAAGACCCGCTCGTGCATTTTCCCCGGGAATCGAATGCATCGCCAGTCTCATCATGAAAGGCAGGAGACTCGCCTTGAAACACCTAGGGACAGAGCCGACAAGCATCCACCTTCCGTTTCGCAAGCAGCCGACCTCGGAGTCAGCCACAATATCAGAGTACCTGGCCCTTGCTCTCTCCGGTTTCGGAGGAGAAATCTCCTACTCCTCCAAGCCACCCTGGACGAAGCTGCTGACCGTAGTCGACGTGGACATGCCACCGAAGGTCAAGGACAGACCGCAGCCGGGACCAACGGTCTTCACAGACGCTTCCTCCACGACTTCAACCGCAGCAGCAGTGTGGCAGGCAGGAGAGCAATGGCACTGCGTCAAAGCTTGTGACCCCACACTGTCAGTGCAACAGCTGGAGGCGGCAGCAGTGGTTTTGGCGTGCGGACTCTTCCAAGACGAACACCTCAACATCGTAACGGACTCTATATTCGTGGCAAGGCTCTGCCTGTCCATGGCAGGACCAGGAGTGTCGACATCAGCAGCAGCCCTAATGCTGGAAGAAGCACTTTCCTCGCGACAGGGCACCGTGTCAGTCATCCACATCAACAGCCATGACCCAGTCAAAGGCTACTTCCAGACCGGCAATGATAAAGCGGACGCCGCAGCGAAAGGCGTTTGGACCCTGCAAAGAGCTCGTCAACTGCACGAGTCGCTCCACATCGGAGTCAAAGCACTGGCGAAGAGATGCGGAATCCCGACAGCGGATGCGAAACATGTGGTAGCCACCTGCCCTTACTGCCAGAAGTCACCCCTTTGGACCTACGGAGTCAACCCGAGAGGTCTCAAGCCCTCAGAAATCTGGCAGTCAGACTTCACCTGGTACGAACTGATGAAACCCCGAGCATGGCTTGCAGTGACAGTAGACACTTATAGCGGGACGATCATAGCCACACAGCACCCCAAAACCAACTCCAAAAACACAATTCAGCACTGGCTGACAGCCATGGCTTGGCTTGGTATCCCCAAGCAGATCAAAACGGACAATGGCTCCAATTTCATCTCTAAACAAGTACAGGAATTCGCTGCAAAATGGGGCATCACGTTAGTGCAAGGCATCCCACACAACAGTACCGGGCAGGCCATATTTGAGAGAGCAAACCAGACCCTGAAAACCAAGATAGAAGTATTGGCAAAAGCAGAGGGCTTTGCCAATGCCATTCCCCCAGGAGATCAGGCACGTATGCTGGCAACCGCTTTGCTGGCATTGAATCAATTCCCTAGGGGAGACGAAACAAACAGTCCTGTCCAAAAACATTGGGCCACTCGAGCGCTAGAAGAGGGCCCACAGGTGGTGATCAGAAACAAACTAGGCGAATGGGAACGGGGTTGGAGGCTGATGCTCACGGGGAGAGGGTACGCAGCTGTCAAAAAGGACGGCAAAATCAGGTGGTGTCCACTTAAGTCGATTAAACCGGACCTTCATAGCGAGCAGAATGAGACTGACGAGAATTGCGAGTCTTTGTTTACAGGACCTGCTCGTGGGACGTCCTCGTGACGCGTACATCCCGGTTCCAGACGAAAGTGACAGACCACCAAGCCGTCAGGCAGCACCCAAGAGACCCGCACGGGTGAGACCCAAGCACCAAGGGTGTTTCTGTGTGATTTTGCTGTTGGGGCTTGTCACCAGAGGGCAAGCCAGCCCAGACCACTACCCCCATCAGCCCTTCAGGTGGGTCATGCGACACCTTGGTAGTGGCAAAGCACTCAGAGAAATCACCACACCGAACACTCCATCCTTCGTGCTCCGCATCACCGACCTGTTTCCAGGACAGCCAAGGGCAAACCCCTATTCCCTACACGCCAAACACTCGTACCTATCCTACTGGCGCCCAGCTTCAAACCCTGGGAAAAGCTACTGCAATCACCCAGGGTGGGGATATTGTGGGCACTGGGGCTGCGAAACCATAGTTACAGATGCCAGACCGTCGGGGCCTGGGTGGGATCCACAAGAGCCAGACAAATTCTTACAGTTCACCTGGGCACCCATTGGCCGCAAAATACCCTTCTTCTTTCCTGAAAACCCCCATCGAAACCAAATTAAAATCCCTAACTTTCGGGCATGCACTGATTACAACATGACGGTCCTGCAGCCAGACCACCCTAGCTGGGCCACAGGCAGAACATGGACAGTGGTCCTTCAAGGGTCAAAAGAGAGGGTGAACGTGCAAATTATCAGGCTCCAGCCGTCAGCACCCCGAGCAGTCGGACCCAACAAAGCGATTAAAAGCGTGCCGAAAGGGAGAAACGTAACCTACCCCAAAACCTTACCCACAGGGGTCACCAATGTCCCGACCGGTCAAGCGGAAACCTTCCAGATGAGTCGCTTAACCGGGTCAGACGCAGACCCAATCCTTCGTATGTTAGAGGCTACCTTTGTATCCCTGAACGAATCCAACCCTAACCTAACCGAATCCTGCTGGCTTTGTTACGACGTCAAACCTCCCTTTTACGAGGGAGTCGCTTTAGACACTCCCTTCAGTTATTCCACAGCCGACGCCCCTCACCAGTGCAGATGAGACACCCCTCGCAAAGGAATCACCCTGAGTCAAGTCACAGGCCGAGGCAGATGCTTTGGCAATTCAACCCTAGCTAAGCGGGGAGGTAACATCTGCACCAAAATTGGCAGGCTGAACAGGAAAAACAATAAGTGGGCAGTCCCATCCGCATCGGGGATGTGGGTTTGCCAGCGATCCGGAGTGAGTCCTTGTGTGTTCCTTCCCAAATTCAATGACTCTAACGACTTCTGTGTCCAAGTTCTGATTGTTCCTAGGGTCTTGTACCACTCAGACGAAGAGATGTACCATCTTCTTGAGGGACCCAGCCGGATCCACAAAAGAGAAATAATGACAGGTATAACTATCGCAATGCTGCTCGGCCTGGGAGCAGCAGGAACGGCCACGGGTGTCTCAGCCCTAGCGACACAGCATCAAGGACTGTCACAACTGCAGGCAACGATTGACGAAGACCTGCAGAGGATTGAGAAATCCATCTCCTATCTAGAGAAGTCAGTCTCCTCACTCTCAGAAGTGGTCTTGCAGAACAGGCGGGGCCTGGACCTCCTGTTCATGCAGCAAGGGGGCCTGTGTGCCGCCTTGAAAGAAGAGTGCTGTTTCTATGCAGACCACACGGGAGTCGTGAGAGACTCCATGGCAGAACTCCGGAACCGACTGGCCCAGAGGCAGAAAGACAGGGAGGCCCAACAGAGCTGGTACGAGTCCTGGTTCAATCAATCACCTTGGCTAACCACTTTGATTTCTGCCCTGATAGGTCCATTGGCGATGCTGTTTCTAACAGTCACCTTCGGACCATGCCTGCTGAACAAGCTGGTCTCATTCGTTCAGAGCCGCCTGGAACGGACCAACATCCTGTTCATAGGGCGATGACAACTGCTGTGAATTCAACCAGGGAATTCAACCAAAGAACACTGCCAGTCACAAGATTTTCAAAACTTGTCTGGCAAAAGCTTACTCAGGTTTCCCAAAATCCCTTTCCCTTGTCAAGTCACAACTTTATACCTCAATTCAGTATCTATGTACACGACTACCTCATTCATTTGTGAAAAGGGAGGGGGAGATGTGGTAGCTAGGGAAGAGGCGCTGCGGAAGATTTCGCGATGTCACGGGAAGCTAGGACCTTCGGTTCCCCAAAGATAAGACCCTCAGGTACTCATAGATAAGAAATTAGCATAGGAATGTGGTCCCACTAACAATAGGAATGTTGCCCCACTGAAGCCAGTAACTTTCCATCCCTTACCCAGTACTTTTCCATCCCCTACTAACCATAGGTAAGAAGGACAAACCCCTTTTTTGACGTAGAGACCCCTAAGACTATAAGACCCGATGAGAAGAAGTAATAAACGCCTTTTGACCGTCCACCACATTGGTGTCTGCGTATGTCATTGGCCCGAACGGCCCTAGAGAGAGGGCTGTCGAGCTGTACCTCAGAACCAGGTCGCCTGCCTTGGTCTAGAAGGCAACAACCAACCTGTTTGTAAGTCCTTTTTTCTCTTTTGGCCTTCAGTGGGGATCAATTTTGGCAGGCTTTGCAGCACGTGCCTCCAAATGCTGGCGTACGGCCTGCCAGCATTATGATGGCTTTGACGTTGGGAAAGATTGGTTTTCTTTTTTTGGTTCTTTTCTGAAGTGTCCATGCCAGGTCCCTCATATCTTGCCCCCTAAGTTGTGTCTTCCTCCTTGACTTTTTCCCCTGCTTTTGCAACATCTGTGAGCTTAGTTTTGGCATGTTTTGGTCCTTTGCACTGCACCCAATATAATCCTTGGCCATTTTCTTGGAGTCACTCAATTTCCCAAATTTCCTTTTTTTCTACTCCAATTGCAATTCATTTGATGGTGTCTCCATTCCAGCCTGTTTGTAGGTCCTTTTTTCTGTTTTGGCCTTTATTGGGTATCAATTTTGGCAAGCTTTGCTGCATGTGCCAGCACTTGCTGGCGTATGACCTGCCTGCAATTTGATGGCTTTGTTTTCCGAAAGATTTTTTCTTTTTTTTTTTTTTTCTATTGATTCTTCATGCCATGTCCCTCATGTCTTGCCCCCTAAGTTTTGTCTTCCTCCTTGACTTTTTCCCCTGCTTTTGCAACATCTCTGAGATTCGTTTTTACATGTTTTGGTCCTTTCCGCTGCACCTCACCTGATATAATCCCGGGCCATTTTCTTAG
The DNA here is from genome assembly GCF_028018845.1 of Melospiza georgiana. Taxonomy (NCBI): domain Eukaryota; kingdom Metazoa; phylum Chordata; class Aves; order Passeriformes; family Passerellidae; genus Melospiza; species Melospiza georgiana. The sequence goes on from NC_080435.1 coordinate 32,528,758, forward strand.
AGTCACTAAATTTCCCAAATTTTCTTTTTTCTCCTCCAATTGCATTTCCATTAAGTATGTCTCCATTCCAGTGTGTTTGTAGGTCCTTCTTTTCTGTTTTGGCCTTCAGTGGGGATCAATTTTGGCAAGCAATGCAACATGTGCCTGTACTTGCTGGCGTACGGCCTGCCTGCATTTTGATGGCTTTGACTTTGGGAAAGATTGGTTTTTTTTTTTTTGTTCTTTTCTGAAGTGTCCATGCCAGGTCCCTCATATCTTGCCCCCTAAGTTGTGTCTTCCTCCTTGACTTTTTCCCCTGCTTTTGCCACATCTGTGATCTTCGTTTTTGCATGTTTTGGTCCTTTGCATTGCACCTGATATAATCCCGGGCCATTTTCTTGGAATCACTCAATTTCCCAAATTCCTTTTTTTTCTACTCCAATTGCAATTCTTTTGATGTTGTCTCCATTCCAGCGTGTTTGTAGGTCCTTTTTTCTTTTTTGGCCTTCATTGGGGATCAATTTTGGCAAGCTCTGCGGCATGGGCCAGCACTTGCTGGCGTATGACCTGCCTGCAATTTGATGTCTTTTTTTACGGAAAGACTTTATCTTTTTTTTTTTTTTTATTGATTATTCATGCCATGTCCCTCATATCTTGCCCCCTAAGCTGTGTCTTCCTCCTTGACTTTTTACCCTGCTTTTGCAACATCTCTGAGATTCGTTTTGGCATTTTTTTTTCATTTGCACTGCACCTGATATCATCCCGGGCCATTTTCTTAGAGTCACTAAATTTCCCAAATTTTCTTTTTTTCTCCTCCAATTGCATATCCATTGAGTGCGTCTCCATTCCAGCGTGTTTGTAGGTCCTTCTTTTCTGTTTTCGCCTTCACTGGGGATCTGTTTAGGCAAGCTTTGCTGCATGTGCCGGTACTTCCTGACGTATTGCCTGCCAGCATTTCGATGGCTTTACTTTGGGGAAGATATTTTTCTTTTTTTGGTTGTTTTCTGAAGTGTCCATGCCATGTCCCTCATATCTTACCCCCTAAGTTGTGTCTTCCTCCTTGATTTTTTCCCCTGCTTTTGCAGCATCTGTGAGCTTAGATTTGGCATGTTTTGGTCCTTTGCAATATAGCAGATATCCTCACAGCCTATTTTTTGAAGACACTAAAATTCCCAATTTTATCCTTTTTTCCATTACATTTCATTTGAACCTATCTCCTTTCCAGAAGTTTTGTAAGCCTTTCTTTTGGGATTCGCAAGATTCCTTTCCACTTCCTGAAAGAAAATGAAATTTCCTTTCGGGAAGGGAAAAGGAATCTTCCTATTTCAATAGGTACCAATAGAGAAATCTTTGGTGCATGTCCCTGCCCTTGATGGCATGCCATGTCTTTTGATGACTTTGATTTTGGGAAAGATTTTTTTCTTTTTTAGATTGTTTTCTGAAGTGTCCATGCCATGTCCCTCATATCTTGCCCCGTATGCTGTGTCTTCCTCCTTGACTTTTTCCCCTGCTTCCGCAACATCTCTGAGCTTTGTTTTGGCATGTTTTGGTCCTTTGCACTTCACCTGATATAATCCCGGGCCATTTTCTTAGAGTCACTAAACTTCCCAAATTTCCTTTTTTTCTCCTCCATTTCCAATTCCTTTGATGGTGTCTCCATTCCAGCGTATTTGTAGGTCCTTCATTTCTGTTTTGGCTTACAGTGGGGATCAATTTTGGCAAGCTTTGCAGCATGTGCATGTACTAGCTGGCGTATGGCCTACCTGCATTTTAATGGCTTTGACTTTTTGATAGATTTTGTTCTTTTTTTTGTTGTTTTCTGAAGGTTCCATGCCATGTCCCTCATATCTTGCCCCCTAAGTTGTGTCTTCCTCCTTGATTTTTTCCCCTGCTTTTGCAGCATCTGTGAGCTTAGATTTGGCATGTTTTGGTCCTTTGCAATATAGCAGATATCCTCACAGCCTATTTTTTGAATACACTAAAATTCCCGATTTTCTCCTTTTTTCCATTGCATTTCATTTGAAACTATCTCCTTTCCAGAAGTTTTGTAAGCCTTTCTTTTGGGATTCGCAAGATTCCTTTCCACTTCCCGGAAGGAAATGAAATTGCCTTTCGGGAAGGGAAAAAGAATCTTGCGATTTTAATAGGGACCGATAGAGGAATCTTTGGTGCATGTCCCTGCCCTTGATGGCATGCCATGCCTTTTGATGACTTTGACTTTGGGAAAGATTTTCTTCTTTTTTTGGTTCCTTTCTGAAGTGTCCATGCCATGTCCCTCATACCTTGCCCCTATGTTGTGTCTTCCTCCTTGACTTTTTCCCCTGCTTTTTCAACATCCCTGAGATTCGTTTTGGCATGTTTTGTTCCTTTCCGCTGCACCTGATATAATCCCGGGCCATTTTCTTAGAGTCGCTAAATTTCCCAAATTTTTTATTTTTTCTCCTCCAATTGCAATTCCTTTGATGGTTTCTCCATACCACCCTGTTTGTAAGTCCTTTTTTCTCTTTTGGCCTTCAGTGGGGATCAATTTTGGCAGGCTTTGCAGCACGTGCCTCCAAATGCTGGCGTACGGCCTGCCAGCATTTTGATGGCTTTGACGTTGGGAAAGATTGGTTTTCTTTTTTTGGTTCTTTTCTGAAGTGTCCATGCCAGGTCCCTCATATCTTGCCCCCTAAGTTGTGTCTTCCTCCCTGACTTTTCCCCCTGCTTTTGCAACATCAGTGAGCTTAGTTTTGGCATGTTTTGGTCCTTTGCACTGCACCCAATATAATCCTTGGCCATTTTCTTGGAGTCACTCAATTTCCCAAATTTCCTTTTTTTCTACTCCAATTGCAATTCATTTGATGGTGTCTCCATTCCAGCCTGTTTGTAGGTCCTTTTTTCTGTTTTGGCCTTTATTGGGTATCAATTTTGGCAAGCTTTGCTGCATGTGCCAGCACTTGCTGGCGTATGACCTGCCTGCAATTTGATGGCTTTGTTTTCCGAAAGATTTTTTCTTTTTTTTTTTTTTTTTCTATTGATTCTTCATGCCATGTCCCTCATGTCTTGCCCCCTAAGTTTTGTCTTCCTCCTTGACTTTTTCCCCTGCTTTTGCAACATCTCTGAGATTCGTTTTTACATGTTTTGGTCCTTTCCGCTGCACCTCACCTGATATAATCCCGGGCCATTTTCTTAGAGTCACTAAATTTCCCAAATTTTCTTTTTTCTCTTCCAAATGCATTTTCATTAAGTATGTCTCCATTCCAGTGTGTTTGTAGGTCCTTCTTTTCTGTTTTGGCCTTCAGTGGCGATCAATTTTGGCAAGCAATGCAACATGTGCCTGTACTTGCTGGCGTACGGCCTGCCTGCATTTTGATGGCTTTGACTTTGGGAAAGATTGGTTTTTTTTTTTTTTGTTCTTTTCTGAACTGTCCATGCCAGGTCCCTCATATCTTGCCCCCTAAGTTGTGTCTTCCTCCTTGACTTTTTCCCCTGCTTTTGCCACATCTGTGATCTTCGTTTTTGCATGTTTTGGTCCTTTGCATTGCACCTGATATAATCCCGGGCCATTTTCTTGGAATCACTCAATTTCCCAAATTCCTTTTTTTTCTACTCCAATTGCAATTCTTTTGATGTTGTCTCCATTCCAGCGTGTTTGTAGGTCCTTTTTTCTTTTTTGGCCTTCATTGGGGATCAATTTTGGCAAGCTCTGCGGCATGGGCCAGCACTTGCTGGCGTATGACCTGCCTGCAATTTGATGTCTTTTTTTACGGAAAGACTTTATCTTTTTTTTTTTTTTATTGATTATTCATGCCATGTCCCTCATATCTTGCCCCCTAAGCTGTGTCTTCCTCCTTGACTTTTTACCCTGCTTTTGCAACATACCTGAGATTCGTTTTGGCATTTTTTTTTCATTTGCACTGCACCTGATATCATCCCGGGCCATTTTCTTAAGAGTCACTAAATTTCCCAAATTTTCTTTTTTTCTCCTCCAATTGCATATCCATTGAGTGTGTCTCCATTCCAGCGTGTTTGTAGGTCCTTCTTTTCTGTTTTCGCCTTCACTGGGGATCTGTTTAGGCAAGCTTTGCTGCATGTGCCGGTACTTCCTGACGTATTGCCTGCCAGCATTTCGATGGCTTTACTTTGGGGAAGATATTTTTCTTTTTTTGGTTGTTTTCTGAAGTGTCCATGCCATGTCCCTCATATCTTACCCCCTAAGTTGTGTCTTCCTCCTTGATTTTTTCCCCTGCTTTTGCAGCATCTGTGAGCTTAGATTTGGCATGTTTTGGTCCTTTGCAATATAGCAGATATCCTCACAGCCTATTTTTTGAAGACACTAAAATTCCCAATTTTATCCTTTTTTCCATTGCATTTCATTTGAACCTATCTCCTTTCCAGAAGTTTTGTAAGCCTTTCTTTTGGGATTCGCAAGATTCCTTTCCACTTCCCGAAAGAAAATGAAATTTCCTTTCGGGAAGGGAAAAGGAATCTTCCTATTTCAATAGGTACCAATAGAGAAATCTTTGGTGCATGTCCCTGCCCTTGATGGCATGCCATGTCTTTTGATGACTTTGATTTTGGGAAAGATTTTTTTCTTTTTTAGATTGTTTTCTGAAGTGTCCATGCCATGTCCCTCATATCTTGCCCCGTATGCTGTGTCTTCCTCCTTGACTTTTTCCCCTGCTTCCGCAACATCTCTGAGCTTTGTTTTGGCATGTTTTGGTCCTTTGCACTTCACCTGATATAATCCCGGGCCATTTTCTTAGAGTCACTAAACTTCCCAAATTTCCTTTTTTTCTCCTCCATTTCCAATTCCTTTGATGGTGTCTCCATTCCAGCGTATTTGTAGGTCCTTCATTTCTGTTTTGGCTTACCGTGGGGATCAATTTTGGCAAGCTTTGCAGCATGTGCATGTACTAGCTGGCGTATGGCCTACCTGCATTTTAATGGCTTTGACTTTTTGATAGATTTTGTTCTTTTTTTGGTTGTTTTCTGAAGGTTCCATGCCATGTCCCTCATATCTTGCCCCCTAAGTTGTGTCTTCCTCCTTCATTTTCTCCCCTGCTTTTGCAGCATCTGTGAGCTTAGATTTGGCATGTTTTGGTCCTTTGCAATATAGCAGATATCCTCACAGCCTATTTTTTGAATACACTAAAATTCCCGATTTTATCCTTTTTTCCATTGCATTTCATTTGAACCTATCTCCTTTCCAGAAGTTTTGTAAGCCTTTCTTTTGGGATTTGCAAGATTCCTTTCCACTTCCCGGAAGGAAATGAAATTGCCTTTCGGGAAGGGAAAAAGAATCTTGCGATTTTAATAGGGACCGATTGAGGAATCTTTGGTGCATGTCCCTGCCCTTGATGGCATGCCATGCCTTTTGATGACTTTGACTTTGGGAAAGATTTTCTTCTTTTTTTGGTTCCTTTCTGAAGTGTCCATGCCATGTCCCTCATACCTTGCCCCTATGTTGTGTCTTCCTCCTTGACTTTTTCCCCTGCTTTTTCAACATCCCTGAGATTCGTTTTGGCATGTTTTGTTCCTTTCCGCTGCACCTGATATAATCCCGGGCCATTTTCTTAGAGTCGCTAAATTTCCCAAATTTTTTATTTTTTCTCCTCCAATTGCAATTCCTTTGATGGTTTCTCCATACCACCCTGTTTGTAAGTCCTTTTTTCTCTTTTGGCCTTCAGTGGGGATCAATTTTGGCAGGCTTTGCAGCACGTGCCTCCAAATGCTGGCGTACGGCCTGCCAGCATTTTGATGGCTTTGACGTTGGGAAAGATTGGTTTTCTTTTTTTGGTTCTTTTCTGAAGTGTCCATGCCAGGTCCCTCATATCTTGCCCCCTAAGTTGTGTCTTCCTCCTTGACTTTTCCCCCTGCTTTTGCAACATCAGTGAGCTTAGTTTTGGCATGTTTTGGTCCTTTGCACTGCACCCAATATAATCCTTGGCCATTTTCTTGGAGTCACTCAATTTCCCAAATTTCCTTTTTTTCTACTCCAATTGCAATTCATTTGATGGTGTCTCCATTCCAGCCTGTTTGTAGGTCCTTTTTTCTGTTTTGGCCTTTATTGGGTATCAATTTTGGCAAGCTTTGCTGCATGTGCCAGCACTTGCTGGCGTATGACCTGCCTGCAATTTGATGGCTTTGTTTTCCGAAAGATTTTTTCTTTTTTTTTTTTTTTCTATTGATTCTTCATGCCATGTCCCTCATGTCTTGCCCCCTAAGTTTTGTCTTCCTCCTTGACTTTTTCCCCTGCTTTTGCAACATCTCTGAGATTCGTTTTTACATGTTTTGGTCCTTTCCGCTGCACCTCACCTGATATAATCCCGGGCCATTTTCTTAGAGTCACTAAATTTCCCAAATTTTCTTTTTTCTCCTCCAATTGCATTTCCATTAAGTATGTCTCCATTCCAGTGTGTTTGTAGGTCCTTCTTTTCTGTTTTGGCCTTCAGTGGGGATCAATTTTGGCAAGCAATGCAACATGTGCCTGTACTTGCTGGCGTACGGCCTGCCTGCATTTTGATGGCTTTGACTTTGGGAAAGATTGTTTTTTTTTTTTTTGTTCTTTTCTGAAGTGTCCATGCCAGGTCCCTCATATCTTGCCCCCTAAGTTGTGTCTTCCTCCTTGACTTTTTCCCCTGCTTTTGCCACATCTGTGATCTTCGTTTTTGCATGTTTTGGTCCTTTGCATTGCACCTGATATAATCCCGGGCCATTTTCTTGGAATCACTCAATTTCCCAAATTCCTTTTTTTTCTACTCCAATTGCAATTTTTTTGATGTTGTCTCCATTCCAGCGTGTTTGTAGGTCCTTTTTTCTTTTTTGGCCTTCATTGGGGATCAATTTTGGCAAGCTCTGCGGCATGGGCCAGCACTTGCTGGCGTATGACCTGCCTGCAATTTGATGTCTTTTTTTACGGAAAGACTTTATCTTTTTTTTTTTTTTTATTGATTATTCATGCCATGTCCCTCATATCTTGCCCCCTAAGCTGTGTCTTCCTCCTTGACTTTTTACCCTGCTTTTGCAACATACCTGAGATTCGTTTTGGCATTTTTTTTTCATTTGCACTGCACCTGATATAATCCCGGGCCATTTTCTTAGAGTCACTAAATTTCCCAAATTTTCTTTTTTTCTCCTCCAATTGCATATCCATTGAGTGTGTCTCCATTCCAGCGTGTTTGTAGGTCCTTCTTTTCTGTTTTCGCCTTCACTGGGGATCTGTTTAGGCAAGCTTTGCTGCATGTGCCGGTACTTCCTGGCGTATTGCCTGCCAGCATTTCGATGGCTTTACATTGGGGAAGATATTTTTCTTTTTTTGGTTGTTTTCTGAAGTGTCCATGCCATGTCCCTCATATCTTACCCCCTAAGTTGTGTCTTCCTCCTTGATTTTTTCCCCTGCTTTTGCAGCATCTGTGAGCTTAGATTTGGCATGTTTTGGTCCTTTGCAATATAGCAGATATCCTCACAGCCTATTTTTTGAATACACTAAAATTCCCAATTTTATCCTTTTTTCCATTGCATTTCATTTGAACCTATCTCCTTTCCAGAAGTTTTGTAAGCCTTTCTTTTGGGATTCGCAAGATTCCTTTCCACTTCCCGAAAGAAAATGAAATTTCCTTTCGGGAAGGGAAAAGGAATCTTCCTATTTCAATAGGTACCAATAGAGAAATCTTTGGTGCATGTCCCTGCCCTTGATGGCATGCCATGTCTTTTGATGACTTTGATTTTGGGAAAGATTTTTTTCTTTTTTAGATTGTTTTCTGAAGTGTCCATGTCATGTCCCTCATATCTTGCCCCGTATGCTGTGTCTTCCTCCTTGACTTTTTCCCCTGCTTCCGCAACATCTCTGAGCTTTGTTTTGGCATGTTTTGGTCCTTTGCACTTCACCTGATATAATCCCGGGCCATTTTCTTAGAGTCACTAAACTTCCCAAATTTCCTTTTTTTCTCCTCCATTTCCAATTCCTTTGATGGTGTCTCCATTCCAGCGTATTTGTAGGTCCTTCATTTCTGTTTTGGCTTACCGTGGGGATCAATTTTGGCAAGCTTTGCAGCATGTGCATGTACTAGCTGGCGTATGGCCTACCTGCATTTTAATGGCTTTGACTTTTTGATAGATTTTGTTCTTTTTATGGTTGTTTTCTGAAGGTTCCATGCCATGTCCCTCATATCTTGCCCCCTAAGTTGTGTCTTCCTCCTTGATTTTCTCCCCTGCTTTTGCAGCATCTGTGAGCTTAGATTTGGCATGTTTTGGTCCTTTGCACTACAGCAGATATCCTCACAGCCTATTTTTTGAATACACTAAAATTCCCGATTTTCTCCTTTTTTCCATTGCATTTCATTTGAACCTATCTCCTTTCCAGAAGTTTTGTAAGCCTTTCTTTTGGGATTTGCAAGATTCCTTTCCACTTCCCGGAAGGAAATGAAATTGCCTTTCGGGAAGGGAAAAAGAATCTTGCGATTTTAATAGGGACCGATAGAGGAATCTTTGGTGCATGTCCCTGCCCTTGATGGCATGCCATGCCTTTTGATGACTTTGACTTTGGGAAAGATTTTCTTCTTTTTTTGGTTCCTTTCTGAAGTGTCCATGCCATGTCCCTCATACCTTGCCCCTATGTTGTGTCTTCCTCCTTGACTTTTTCCCCTGCTTTTTCAACATCCCTGAGATTCGTTTTGGCATGTTTTGTTCCTTTCCGCTGCACCTGATATAATCCCGGGCCATTTTCTTAGAGTCGCTAAATTTCCCAAATTTTTTATTTTTTCTCCTCCAATTGCAATTCCTTTGATGGTTTCTCCATACCACCCTGTTTGTAAGTCCTTTTTTCTCTTTTGGCCTTCAGTGGGGATCAATTTTGGCAGGCTTTGCAGCACGTGCCTCCAAATGCTGGCGTACGGCCTGCCAGCATTTTGATGGCTTTGACGTTGGGAAAGATTGGTTTTCTTTTTTTGGTTCTTTTCTGAAGTGTCCATGCCAGGTCCCTCATATCTTGCCCCCTAAGTTGTGTCTTCCTCCTTGACTTTTTCCCCTGCTTTTGCCACATCTGTGATCTTCGTTTTTGCATGTTTTGGTCCTTTGCATTGCACCTGATATAATCCCGGGCCATTTTCTTGGAATCACTCAATTTCCCAAATTCCTTTTTTTTCTACTCCAATTGCAATTCTTTTGATGTTGTCTCCATTCCAGCGTGTTTGTAGCTCCTTTTTCCTTTTTTGGCCTTCATTGGGGATCAATTTTGGCAAGCTCTGCGGCATGGGCCAGCACTTGCTGGCGTATGACCTGCCTGCAATTTGATGTCTTTTTTTACGGAAAGACTTTATCTTTTTTTTTTTTTTTATTGATTATTCATGCCATGTCCCTCATATCTTGCCCCTAAGCTGTGTCTTCCTCCTTGACTTTTTACCCTGCTTTTGCAACATACCTGAGATTCGTTTTGGCATTTTTTTTCATTTGCACTGCACCTGATATAATCCCGGGCCATTTTCTTAGAGTCACTAAATTTCCCAAATTTTCTTTTTTTCTCCTCCAATTGCATATCCATTGAGTGTGTCTCCATTCCAGCGTGTTTGTAGGTCCTTCTTTTCTGTTTTCGCCTTCACTGGGGATCTGTTTAGGCAAGCTTTGCTGCATGTGCCGGTACTTCCTGACGTATTGCCTGCCAGCATTTCGATGGCTTTACTTTGGGGAAGATATTTTTCTTTTTTTGGTTGTTTTCTGAAGTGTCCATGCCATGTCCCTCATATCTTACCCCCTAAGTTGTGTCTTCCTCCTTGATTTTTTCCCCTGCTTTTGCAGCATCTGTGAGCTTAGATTTGGCATGTTTTGGTCCTTTGCAATATAGCAGATATCCTCACAGCCTATTTTTTGAAGACACTAAAATTCCCAATTTTATCCTTTTTTCCATTGCATTTCATTTGAACCTATCTCCTTTCCAGAAGTTTTGTAAGCCTTTCTTTTGGGATTCGCAAGATTCCTTTCCACTTCCCGAAAGAAAATGAAATTTCCTTTCGGGAAGGGAAAAGGAATCTTCCTATTTCAATAGGTACCAATAGAGAAATCTTTGGTGCATGTCCCTGCCCTTGATGGCATGCCATGTCTTTTGATGACTTTGATTTTGGGAAAGATTTTTTTCTTTTTTAGATTGTTTTCTGAAGTGTCCATGCCATGTCCCTCATATCTTGCCCCGTATGCTGTGTCTTCCTCCTTGACTTTTTCCCCTGCTTCCGCAACATCTCTGAGCTTTGTTTTGGCATGTTTTGGTCCTTTGCACTTCACCTGATATAATCCCGGGCCATTTTCTTAGAGTCACTAAACTTCCCAAATTTCCTTTTTTTCTCCTCCATTTCCAATTCCTTTGATGGTGTCTCCATTCCAGCGTATTTGTAGGTCCTTCATTTCTGTTTTGGCTTACCGTGGGGATCAATTTTGGCAAGCTTTGCAGCATGTGCATGTACTAGCTGGCGTATGGCCTACCTGCATTTTAATGGCTTTGACTTTTTGATAGATTTTGTTCTTTTTTTGGTTGTTTTCTGAAGGTTCCATGCCATGTCCCTCATATCTTGCCCCCTAAGTTGTGTCTTCCTCCTTGATTTTTTCCCCTGCTTTTGCAGCATCTGTGAGCTTAGATTTGGCATGTTTTGGTCCTTTGCAATATAGCAGATATCCTCACAGCCTATTTTTTGAATACACTAAAATTCCCAATTTTCTCCTTTTTTCCATTGCATTTCATTAGAACCTATCTCCTTTCCAGAAGTTTTGTAAGCCTTTCTTTTGGGATTTGCAAGATTCCTTTCCACTTCCCGGAAGGAAATGAAATTGCCTTTCGGGAAGGGAAAAAGAATCTTGCGATTTTAATAGGGACCGATAGAGGAATCTTTGGTGCATGTCCCTGCCCTTGATGGCATGCCATGCCTTTTGATGACTTTGACTTTGGGAAAGATTTTCTTCTTTTTTTGGTTCCTTTCTGAAGTGTCCATGCCATGTCCCTCATACCTTGCCCCTATGTTGTGTCTTCCTCCTTGACTTTTTCCCCTGCTTTTTCAACATCCCTGAGATTCGTTTTGGCATGTTTTGTTCCTTTCCGCTGCACCTGATATAATCCCGGGCCATTTTCTTAGAGTCGCTAAATTTCCCAAATTTTTTATTTTTTCTACTCCAATTGCAATTCCTTTGATGGTTTCTCCATACCACCCTGTTTGTAAGTCCTTTTTTCTGTTTTGGCCTTCAGTGGGGATCAATTTTGGCAGGCTTTGCAGCACGTGCCTCCAAATGCTGGCGTACGGCCTGCCAGCATTTTGATGGCTTTGACGTTGGGAAAGATTGGTTTTCTTTTTTTGGTTCTTTTCTGAAGTGTCCATGCCAGGTCCCTCATATCTTGCCCCCTAAGCTGTGTCTTCCTCCTTGACTTTTTACCCTGCTTTTGCAACATACCTGAGATTCGTTTTGGCATTTTTTTTTCATTTGCACTGCACCTGATATCATCCCGGGCCATTTTCTTAGAGTCACTAAATTTCCCAAATTTTCTTTTTTTCTCCTCCAATTGCATATCCATTGAGTGTGTCTCCATTCCAGCGTGTTTGTAGGTCCTTCTTTTCTGTTTTCGCCTTCACTGGGGATCTGTTTAGGCAAGCTTTGCTGCATGTGCCGGTACTTCCTGGCGTATTGCCTGCCAGCATTTCGATGGCTTTACTTTGGGGAAGATATTTTTCTTTTTTTGGTTGTTTTCTGAAGTGTCCATGCCATGTCCCTCATATCTTACCCCCGAAGTTGTGTCTTCCTTCTTGATTTTTTCCCCTGCTTTTGCAGCATCTGTGAGCTTAGATTTGGCATGTTTTGGTCCTTTGCAATATAGCAGATATCCTCACAGCCTATTTTTTGAATACACTAAAATTCCCGATTTTCTTCTTTTTTCCATTGCATTTCATTTGAACCTATCTCCTTTCCAGAAGTTTTGTAAGCCTTTCTTTTGGGATTCGCAAGATTCCTTTCCACTTCCCGGAAGGAAATGAAATTGCCTTTCGGGAAGGGAAAAAGAATCTTGCGATTTCAATAGGGACCGATAGAGGAATCTTTGGTGCATGTCCCTGCCCTTGATGGCATGCCATGCCTTTTGATGACTTTGACTTTGGGAAAGATTTTCTTCTTTTTTTGGTTCCTTTCTGAAGTGTCCATGCCATGTCCCTCATACCTTGCCCCTATGTTGTGTCTTCCTCCTTGACTTTTTCCCCTGCTTTTTCAACATCCCTGAGATTCGTTTTGGCATGTTTTGTTCCTTTCCGCTGCACCTGATATAATCCCGGGCCATTTTCTTAGAGTCGCTAAATTTCCCAAATTTTTTATTTTTTCTCCTCCAATTGCAATTCCTTTGATGGTTTCTCCATACCAGCCTGTTTGTAGGTCCTTTTTTCTGTTTTGGCCTTCAGTGGGGATCAATTTTGGCAGGCTTTGCTGCACGTGCCTCCAAATGCTGGCGTACGGCCTGCCTGCATTTTGATGGCTTTGACGTTGGGAAAGATTGTTTGTTTTTTTTTTCGTTCTTTTCTGAAGTGTCCATGCCAGGTCCCTCATATCTTGCCCCCTAAGTTGTGTCTTCCTCCTTGACTTTTTCCCCTGCTTTTGCAACATCAGTGAGCTTAGTTTTGGCATGTTTTGGTCCTTTGCACTGCACCTGATATAATCCTTGGCCATTTTCTTGGAGTCACTCAATTTCCCAAATTTCCTTTTTTTCTACTCCAATTGCAATTCATTTGATGGTGTCTCCATTCCAGCCTGTTTGTAGGTCCTTTTTTCTGTTTTGGCCTTTATTGGGTATCAATTTTGGCAAGCTTTGCTGCATGTGCCAGCACTTGCTGGCGTATGACCTGCCTGCAATTTGATGGCTTTGTTTTCCGAAAGATTTTTTCGTTTTTTTTTTTTTTCTATTGATTCTTCATGCCATGTCCCTCATGTCTTGCCCCCTAAGTTTTGTCTTCCTCCTTGACTTTTTCCCCTGCTTTTGCAACATCTCTGAGATTCGTTTTTACATGTTTTGGTCCTTTCCGCTGCACCTCACCTGATATAATCCCGGGCCATTTTCTTAGAGTCACTAAATTTCCCAAATTTTCTTTTTTCTCCTCCAATTGCATTTCCATTAAGTATGTCTCCATTCCAGTGTGTTTGTAGGTCCTTCTTTTCTGTTTTGGCCTTCAGTGGGGATCAGATTTGGCAAGCAATGCAACATGTGCCTGTACTTGCTGGCGTACGGCCTGCCTGCATTTTGATGGCTTTGACGTTGGGAAAGATTGGTTTTTTTTTTTTTTGTTCTTTTCTGAACTGTCCATGCCAGGTCCCTCATATCTTGCCCCCTAAGTTGTGTCTTCCTCCTTGACTTTTTCCCCTGCTTTTGCCACATCTGTGATCTTCGTTTTTGCATGTTTTGGTCCTTTGCATTGCACCTGATATAATCCCGGGCCATTTTCTTGGAATCACTCAATTTCCCAAATTCCTTTTTTTTCTACTCCAATTGCAATTCTTTTGATGTTGTCTCCATTCCAGTGTGTTTGTAGGTCCTTTTTTCTTTTTTGGCCTTCATTGGGGATCAATTTTGGCAAGGTCTGCGGCATGGGCCAGCACTTGCTGGCGTATGACCTGCCTGCAATTTGATGTCTTTTTTTACAGAAAGACTTTATCTTTTTTTTTTTTTATTATTGATTATTCATGCCATGTCCCTCATATCTTGCCCCCTAAGCTGTGTCTTCCTCCTTGACTTTTTACCCTGCTTTTGCAACATACCTGAGATTCGTTTTGGCATTTTTTTTTCATTTGCACTGCACCTGATATCATCCCGGGCCATTTTCTTAGAGTCACTAAATTTCCCAAATTTTCTTTTTTTTCTCCTCCAATTGCATATCCATTGAGTGTGTCTCCATTCCAGCGTGTTTGTAGGTCCTTCTTTTCTGTTTTCGCCTTCACTGGGGATCTGTTTAGGCAAGCTTTGCTGCATGTGCCGGTACTTCCTGGCGTATTGCCTGCCAGCATTTCGATGGCTTTACTTTGGGGAAGATATTTTTCTTTTTATGGTTGTTTTCTGAAGTGTCCATGCCATGTCCCTCATATCTTACCCCCTAAGTTGTGTCTTCCTCCTTGATTTTTTCCCCTGCTTTTGCAGCATCTGTGAGCTTAGATTTGGCATGTTTTGGTCCTTTGCAATATAGCAGATATCCTCACGGCCTATTTTTTGAATACACTAAAATTCCCAATTTTATCCTTTTTTCCATTGCATTTCATTAGAACCTATCTCCTTTCCAGAAGTTTTGTAAGCCTTTCTTTTGGGATTCGCAAGATTCCTTTTCACTTCCAGAAAGGAAATGAAATTTCCTTTCGGGAACGGAAAAGGAATCTTCCTATTTCAATGGGTACCAATAGAGAAATATTTGGTGCATGTCCCTGCCCTTGATGGCATGCCATGTCTTTTGATGACTTTGATTTTGGGAAAGATTTTTTTCTTTTTTAGATTGTTTTCTGAAGTGTCCATGCCATGTCCCTCATATCTTGCCCCGTATGCTGTGTCTTCCTCCTTGACTTTTTCCCCTGCTTCCGCAACATCTCTGAGCTTTGTTTTGGCATGTTTTGGTCCTTTGCACTTCACCTGATATAATCCCGGGCCATTTTCTTAGAGTCACTAAACATCCCAAATTTCCTTTTTTTCTCCTCCATTTCCAATTCCTTTGATGGTGTCTCCATTCCAGCGTATTTGTAGGTCCTTCATTTCTGTTTTGGCTTACCGTGGGGATCAATTTTGGCAAGCTTTGCAGCATGTGCATGTACTAGCTGGCGTATGGCCTACCTGCATTTTAATGGCTTTGACTTTTTGATAGATTTTGTTCTTTTTTTGGTTGTTTTCTGAAGGTTCCATGCCATGTCCCTCATATCTTGCCCCCTAAGTTGTGTCTTCCTCCTTGATTTTTTCCCCTGCTTTTGCAGCATCTGTGAGCTTAGATTTGGCATGTTTTGGTCCTTTGCACTACAGCAGATATCCTCACAGCCTATTTTTTGAATACACTAAAATTCCCGATTTTCTCCTTTTTCCATTGCATTTCATTTGAACCTATCTCCTTTCCAGAAGTTTTGTAAGCCTTTCTTTTGGGATTTGCAAGATTCCTTTCCACTTCCCGGAAGGAAATGAAATTGCCTTTCGGGAAGGGAAAAAGAATCTTGCGATTTCAATAGGGACCGATAGAGGAATCTTTGGTGCATGTCCCTGCCCTTGATGGCATGCCATGCCTTTTGATGACTTTGACTTTGGGAAAGATTTTCTTCTTTTTTTGGTTCCTTTCTGAAGTGTCCATGCCATGTCCCTCATACCTTGCCCCTATGTTGTGTCTTCCTCCTTGACTTTTTCCCCTGCTTTTTCAACATCCCTGAGATTCGTTTTGGCATGTTTTGTTCCTTTCCGCTGCACCTGATATAATCCCGGGCCATTTTCTTAGAGTCGCTAAATTTCCCAAATTTTTTATTTTTTCTCCTCCAATTGCAATTCCTTTGATGGTTTCTCCATACCACCCTGTTTGTAAGTCCTTTTTTCTGTTTTGGCCTTCAGTGGGGATCAATTTTGGCAGGCTTTGCAGCACATGCCTCCAAATGCTGGCGTACGGCCTGCCAGCATTTTGATGGCTTTGACGTTGGGAAAGATTGGTTTTTTTTTTTTGGTTCTTTTGTGAAGTGTCCATGCCAGGTCCCTCATATCTTGCCCCCTAAGTTGTGTCTTCCTCCTTGACTTTTTCCCCTGCTTTTGCAACATCTGTGAGCTTAGTTTTGGCATGTTTTGGTCCTTTGCACTGCACCCAATATAATCCTTGGCCATTTTCTTGGAGTCACTCAATTTCACAAATTTCCTTTTTTTCTACTCCAATTGCAATTCATTTGATGGTGTCTCCATTCCAGCCTGTTTGTAGGTCCTTTTTTCTGTTTTGGCCTTTATTGGGTATCAATTTTGGCAAGGTCTGCGGCATGTGCCAGCACTTGCTGGCGTATGACCTGCCTGCAATTTGATGGCTTTGTTTTCCGAAAGATTTTTTCTTTTTTTTTTTTTTTTCTATTGATTCTTCATGCCATGTCCCTCATGTCTTGCCCCCTAAGTTTTGTCTTCCTCCTTGACTTTTTCCCCTGCTTTTGCAACATCTCTGAGATTCGTTTTTACATGTTTTGGTCCTTTCCGCTGCACCTCACCTGATATAATCCCGGGCCATTTTCTTAGAGTCACTAAATTTCCCAAATTTTCTTTTTTCTCCTCCAATTGCATTTCCATTAAGTATGTCTCCATTCCAGTGTTTTTGTAGGTCCTTCTTTTCTGTTTTGGCCTTCAGTGGCGATCAATTTTGGCAAGCAATGCAACATGTGCCTGTACTTGCTGGCGTACGGCCTGCCTGCATTTTGATGGCTTTGACGTTGGGAAAGATTGGTTTTTTTTTTTTGTTCTTTTCTGAAGTGTCCATGCCAGGTCCCTCATATCTTGCCCCCTAAGTTGTGTCTTCCTCCTTGACTTTTTCCCCTGCTTTTGCCACATCTGTGATCTTCGTTTTTGCATGTTTTGGTCCTTTGCATTGCACCTGATATAATCCCGGGCCATTTTCTTGGAATCACTCAATTTCCCAAATTCCTTTTTTTTCTACTCCAATTGCAATTCTTTTGATGTTGTCTCCATTCCAGCGTGTTTGTAGGTCCTTTTTTCTGTTTTGGCCTTCATTGGGGATCAATTTTGGCAAGGTCTGCGGCATGGGCCAGCACTTGCTGGCGTATGACCTGCCTGCAATTTGATGTCTTTTTTTACGGAAAGACTTTATCTTTTTTTTTTTTTATTATTGATTATTCATGCCATGTCCCTCATATCTTGCCCCCTAAGCTGTGTCTTCCTCCTTGACTTTTTACCCTGCTTTTGCAACATCTGTGAGCTTAGTTTTGGCATGTTTTGGTCCTTTGCACTGCACCTGATATAATCCCGGGCCATTTTCTTAGAGTCACTAAATTTCCCAAATTTTCTTTTTTTTCTCCTCCAATTGCATATCTATTGAGTGTGTCTCCATTCCAGCGTGTTTGTAGGTCCTTCTTTTCTGTTTTCGCCTTCACTGGGGATCTGTTTAGGCAAGCTTTGCTGCATGTGCCGGTACTTCCTGGCGTATTGCCTGCCAGCATTTCGATGGCTTTACTTTGGGGAAGATATTTTTCTTTTTATGGTTGTTTTCTGAAGTGTCCATGCCATGTCCCTCATATCTTACCCCCTAAGTTGTGTCTTCCTCCTTGATTTTTTCCCCTGCTTTTGCAGCATCTGTGAGCTTAGATTTGGCATGTTTTGGTCCTTTGCAATATAGCAGATATCCTCACAGCCTATTTTTTGAATACACTAAAATTCCCAATTTTATCCTTTTTTCCATTGCATTTCATTAGAACCTATCTCCTTTCCAGAAGTTTTGTAAGCCTTTCTTTTGGGATTCGCAAGATTCCTTTTCACTTCCAGAAAGGAAATGAAATTTCCTTTCGGGAACGGAAAAGGAATCTTCCTATTTCAATGGGTACCAATAGAGAAATCTTTGGTGCATGTCCCTGCCCTTGATGGCATGCCATGTCTTTTGATGACTTTGATTTTGGGAAAGGTTTTTTTCTTTTTTAGATTGTTTTCTGAAGTGTCCATGCCATGTCCCTCATATCTTGCCCCGTATGCTGTGTCTTCCTCCTTGACGTTTTCCCCTGCTTCCGCAACATCTCTGAGCTTTGTTTTGGCATGTTTTGGTCCTTTGCACTTCACCTGATATAATCCCGGGCCATTTTCTTAGAGTCACTAAACTTCCCAAATTTCCTTTTTTTCTCCTCCATTTCCAATTCCTTTGATGGTGTCTCCATTCCAGCGTATTTGTAGGTCCTTCATTTCTGTTTTGGCTTACAGTGGGGATCAGTTTTGGCAAGCTTTGCAGCATGTGCATGTACTAGCTGGCGTATGGCCTACCTGCATTTTAATGGCTTTGACTTTTTGATAGATTTTGTTCTTTTTATGGTTGTTTTCTGAAGTGTCCATGCCATGTCCCTCATATCTTACCCCCTAAGCTGTGTCTTCCTCCTTGACTTTTTCCCCTGCGTTTGCAACACCCCTGAGCTTAGTTTGGGCATGTTTTGGTCCTTTGCACTGCACCCGATGTAATCACGGGCCATTTTAATAGGGTCACTAAATTTCTCAAATTTTCTTTTTTTCTCCTCCATTTCCAATTCCTTTGATGGTGTCTCCATTCCAGCGTATTTGTAGGTCCTTCATTTCTGTTTTGGCTTACAGTGGGGATCAGTTTTGGCAAGCTTTGCAGCATGTGCATGTACTAGCTGGCGTATGGCCTACCTGCATTTTAATGGCTTTGACTTTTTGATAGATTTTGTTCTTTTTATGGTTGTTTTCTGAAGTGTCCATGCCATGTCCCTCATATCTTGCCCCCTAAGTTGTGTCTTCCTCCTTGATTTTTTCCCCTGCTTTTGCAGCATCTGTGAGCTTAGATTTGGCATGTTTTGGTCCTTTGCAATATAGCAGATATCCTCACAGCCTATTTTTTGAATACACTAAAATTCCCAATTTTCTCCTTTTTTCCATTGCATTTCATTAGAACCTATCTCCTTTCCAGAAGTTTTGTAAGCCTTTCTTTTGGGATTTGCAAGATTCCTTTCCACTTCCCGGAAGGAAATGAAATTGCCTTTCGGGAAGGGAAAAAGAATCTTGCGATTTTAATAGGGACCGATAGAGGAATCTTTGGTGCATGTCCCTGCCCTTGATGGCATGCCATGCCTTTTGATGACTTTGACTTTGGGAAAGATTTTCTTCTTTTTTTGGTTCCTTTCTGAAGTGTCCATGCCATGTCCCTCATACCTTGCCCCTATGTTGTGTCTTCCTCCTTGACTTTTTCCCCTGCTTTTTCAACATCCCTGAGATTCGTTTTGGCATGTTTTGTTCCTTTCCGCTGCACCTGATATAATCCCGGGCCATTTTCTTAGAGTCGCTAAATTTCCCAAATTTTTTATTTTTTCTACTCCAATTGCAATTCCTTTGATGGTTTCTCCATACCACCCTGTTTGTAAGTCCTTTTTTCTGTTTTGGCCTTCAGTGGGGATCAATTTTGGCAGGCTTTGCAGCACGTGCCTCCAAATGCTGGCGTACGGCCTGCCAGCATTTTGATGGCTTTGACGTTGGGAAAGATTGGTTTTCTTTTTTTGGTTCTTTTCTGAAGTGTCCATGCCAGGTCCCTCATATCTTGCCCCCTAAGCTGTGTCTTCCTCCTTGACTTTTTACCCTGCTTTTGCAACATACCTGAGATTCGTTTTGGCATTTTTTTTTCATTTGCACTGCACCTGATATCATCCCGGGCCATTTTCTTAGAGTCACTAAATTTCCCAAATTTTCTTTTTTTCTCCTCCAATTGCATATCCATTGAGTGTGTCTCCATTCCAGCGTGTTTGTAGGTCCTTCTTTTCTGTTTTCGCCTTCACTGGGGATCTGTTTAGGCAAGCTTTGCTGCATGTGCCGGTACTTCCTGGCGTATTGCCTGCCAGCATTTCGATGGCTTTACTTTGGGGAAGATATTTTTCTTTTTTTGGTTGTTTTCTGAAGTGTCCATGCCATGTCCCTCATATCTTACCCCCTAAGTTGTGTCTTCCTCCTTGATTTTTTCCCCTGCTTTTGCAGCATCTGTGAGCTTAGATTTGGCATGTTTTGGTCCTTTGCAATATAGCAGATATCCTCACAGCCTATTTTTTGAATACACTAAAATTCCCGATTTTCTTCTTTTTTCCATTGCATTTCATTTGAACCTATCTCCTTTCCAGAAGTTTTGTAAGCCTTTCTTTTGGGATTCGCAAGATTCCTTTCCACTTCCCGGAAGGAAATGAAATTGCCTTTCGGGAAGGGAAAAAGAATCTTGCGATTTCAATAGGGACCGATAGAGGAATCTTTGGTGCATGTCCCTGCCCTTGATGGCATGCCATGCCTTTTGATGACTTTGACTTTGGGAAAGATTTTCTTCTTTTTTTGGTTCCTTTCTGAAGTGTCCATGCCATGTCCCTCATACCTTGCCCCTATGTTGTGTCTTCCTCCTTGACTTTTTCCCCTGCTTTTTCAACATCCCTGAGATTCGTTTTGGCATGTTTTGTTCCTTTCCGCTGCACCTGATATAATCCCGGGCCATTTTCTTAGAGTCGCTAAATTTCCCAAATTTTTTATTTTTTCTCCTCCAATTGCAATTCCTTTGATGGTTTCTCCATACCAGCCTGTTTGTAGGTCCTTTTTTCTGTTTTGGCCTTCAGTGGGGATCAATTTTGGCAGGCTTTGCAGCACGTGCCTCCAAATGCTGGCGTACGGCCTGCCAGCATTTTGATGGCTTTGACGTTGGGAAAGATTGGTTTTTTTTTTTTTGGTTCTTTTCTGAAGTGTCCATGCCAGGTCCCTCATATCTTGCCCCCTAAGTTGTGTCTTCCTCCTTGACTTTTTCCCCTGCTTTTGCAACATCTGTGAGCTTAGTTTTGGCATGTTTTGGTCCTTTGCACTGCACCTGATATAATCCTTGGCCATTTTCTTGGAGTCACTCAATTTCCCAAATTTCCTTTTTTTCTACTCCAATTGCAATTCATTTGATGCTGTCTCCATTCCAGCCTGTTTGTAGGTCCTTTTTTCTGTTTTGGCCTTTATTGGGTATCAATTTTGGCAAGCTTTGCTGCATGTGCCAGCACTTGCTGGCGTATGACCTGCCTGCAATTTGATGGCTTTGTTTTCCGAAAGATTTTTTCGTTTTTTTTTTTTTTTTCTATTGATTCTTCATGCCATGTCCCTCATGTCTTGCCCCCTAAGTTTTGTCTTCCTCCTTGACTTTTTCCCCTGCTTTTGCAACATCTCTGAGATTCGTTTTTACATGTTTTGGTCCTTTCCGCTGCACCTCACCTGATATAATCCCGGGCCATTTTCTTAGAGTCACTAAATTTCCCAAATTTTCTTTTTTCTCCTCCAATTGCATTTCCATTAAGTATGTCTCCATTCCAGTGTGTTTGTAGGTCCTTCTTTTCTGTTTTGGCCTTCAGTGGGGATCAGATTTGGCAAGCAATGCAACATGTGCCTGTACTTGCTGGCGTACGGCCTGCCTGCATTTTGATGGCTTTGACGTTGGGAAAGATTGGTTTTTTTTTTTTTTTGTTCTTTTCTGAACTGTCCATGCCAGGTCCCTCATATCTTGCCCCCTAAGTTGTGTCTTCCTCCTTGACTTTTTCCCCTGCTTTTGCCACATCTGTGATCTTCGTTTTTGCATGTTTTGGTCCTTTGCATTGCACCTGATATAATCCCGGGCCATTTTCTTGGAATCACTCAATTTCCCAAATTCCTTTTTTTTCTACTCCAATTGCAATTCTTTTGATGTTGTCTCCATTCCAGCGTGTTTGTAGGTCCTTTTTTCTGTTTTGGCCTTCATTGGGGATCAATTTTGGCAAGGTCTGCGGCATGGGCCAGCACTTGCTGGCGTATGACCTGCCTGCAATTTGATGTCTTTTTTTACGGAAAGACTTTATCTTTTTTTTTTTTTATTATTGATTATTCATGCCATGTCCCTCATATCTTGCCCCCTAAGCTGTGTCTTCCTCCTTGACTTTTTACCCTGCTTTTGCAACATCTGTGAGCTTAGTTTTGGCATGTTTTGGTCCTTTGCACTGCACCTGATATAATCCCGGGCCATTTTCTTAGAGTCACTAAATTTCCCAAATTTTCTTTTTTTTCTCCTCCAATTGCATATCTATTGAGTGTGTCTCCATTCCAGCGTGTTTGTAGGTCCTTCTTTTCTGTTTTCGCCTTCACTGGGGATCTGTTTAGGCAAGCTTTGCTGCATGTGCCGGTACTTCCTGGCGTATTGCCTGCCAGCATTTCGATGGCTTTACTTTGGGGAAGATATTTTTCTTTTTATGGTTGTTTTCTGAAGTGTCCATGCCATGTCCCTCATATCTTACCCCCTAAGTTGTGTCTTCCTCCTTGATTTTTTCCCCTGCTTTTGCAGCATCTGTGAGCTTAGATTTGGCATGTTTTGGTCCTTTGCAATATAGCAGATATCCTCACAGCCTATTTTTTGAATACACTAAAATTCCCAATTTTATCCTTTTTTCCATTGCATTTCATTAGAACCTATCTCCTTTCCAGAAGTTTTGTAAGCCTTTCTTTTGGGATTCGCAAGATTCCTTTTCACTTCCAGAAAGGAAATGAAATTTCCTTTCGGGAACGGAAAAGGAATCTTCCTATTTCAATGGGTACCAATAGAGAAATCTTTGGTGCATGTCCCTGCCCTTGATGGCATGCCATGTCTTTTGATGACTTTGATTTTGGGAAAGGTTTTTTTCTTTTTTAGATTGTTTTCTGAAGTGTCCATGCCATGTCCCTCATATCTTGCCCCGTATGCTGTGTCTTCCTCCTTGACGTTTTCCCCTGCTTCCGCAACATCTCTGAGCTTTGTTTTGGCATGTTTTGGTCCTTTGCACTTCACCTGATATAATCCCGGGCCATTTTCTTAGAGTCACTAAACTTCCCAAATTTCCTTTTTTTCTCCTCCATTTCCAATTCCTTTGATGGTGTCTCCATTCCAGCGTATTTGTAGGTCCTTCATTTCTGTTTTGGCTTACAGTGGGGATCAGTTTTGGCAAGCTTTGCAGCATGTGCATGTACTAGCTGGCGTATGGCCTACCTGCATTTTAATGGCTTTGACTTTTTGATAGATTTTGTTCTTTTTATGGTTGTTTTCTGAAGTGTCCATGCCATGTCCCTCATATCTTACCCCCTAAGCTGTGTCTTCCTCCTTGACTTTTTCCCCTGCGTTTGCAACACCCCTGAGCTTAGTTTGGGCATGTTTTGGTCCTTTGCACTGCACCCGATGTAATCACGGGCCATTTTAATAGGGTCACTAAATTTCTCAAATTTTCTTTTTTTCTCCTCCATTTCCAATTCCTTTGATGGTGTCTCCATTCCAGCGTATTTGTAGGTCCTTCATTTCTGTTTTGGCTTACAGTGGGGATCAGTTTTGGCAAGCTTTGCAGCATGTGCATGTACTAGCTGGCGTATGGCCTACCTGCATTTTAATGGCTTTGACTTTTTGATAGATTTTGTTCTTTTTATGGTTGTTTTCTGAAGTGTCCATGCCATGTCCCTCATATCTTGCCCCCTAAGTTGTGTCTTCCTCCTTGATTTTTTCCCCTGCTTTTGCAGCATCTGTGAGCTTAGATTTGGCATGTTTTGGTCCTTTGCAATATAGCAGATATCCTCACAGCCTATTTTTTGAATACACTAAAATTCCCAATTTTCTCCTTTTTTCCATTGCATTTCATTAGAACCTATCTCCTTTCCAGAAGTTTTGTAAGCCTTTCTTTTGGGATTTGCAAGATTCCTTTCCACTTCCCGGAAGGAAATGAAATTGCCTTTCGGGAAGGGAAAAAGAATCTTGCGATTTTAATAGGGACCGATAGAGGAATCTTTGGTGCATGTCCCTGCCCTTGATGGCATGCCATGCCTTTTGATGACTTTGACTTTGGGAAAGATTTTCTTCTTTTTTTGGTTCCTTTCTGAAGTGTCCATGCCATGTCCCTCATACCTTGCCCCTATGTTGTGTCTTCCTCCTTGACTTTTTCCCCTGCTTTTTCAACATCCCTGAGATTCGTTTTGGCATGTTTTGTTCCTTTCCGCTGCACCTGATATAATCCCGGGCCATTTTCTTAGAGTCGCTAAATTTCCCAAATTTTTTATTTTTTCTACTCCAATTGCAATTCCTTTGATGGTTTCTCCATACCACCCTGTTTGTAAGTCCTTTTTTCTGTTTTGGCCTTCAGTGGGGATCAATTTTGGCAGGCTTTGCAGCACGTGCCTCCAAATGCTGGCGTACGGCCTGCCAGCATTTTGATGGCTTTGACGTTGGGAAAGATTGGTTTTCTTTTTTTGGTTCTTTTCTGAAGTGTCCATGCCAGGTCCCTCATATCTTGCCCCCTAAGCTGTGTCTTCCTCCTTGACTTTTTACCCTGCTTTTGCAACATACCTGAGATTCGTTTTGGCATTTTTTTTTCATTTGCACTGCACCTGATATCATCCCGGGCCATTTTCTTAGAGTCACTAAATTTCCCAAATTTTCTTTTTTTCTCCTCCAATTGCATATCCATTGAGTGTGTCTCCATTCCAGCGTGTTTGTAGGTCCTTCTTTTCTGTTTTCGCCTTCACTGGGGATCTGTTTAGGCAAGCTTTGCTGCATGTGCCGGTACTTCCTGGCGTATTGCCTGCCAGCATTTCGATGGCTTTACTTTGGGGAAGATATTTTTCTTTTTTTGGTTGTTTTCTGAAGTGTCCATGCCATGTCCCTCATATCTTACCCCCTAAGTTGTGTCTTCCTCCTTGATTTTTTCCCCTGCTTTTGCAGCATCTGTGAGCTTAGATTTGGCATGTTTTGGTCCTTTGCAATATAGCAGATATCCTCACAGCCTATTTTTTGAATACACTAAAATTCCCGATTTTCTTCTTTTTTCCATTGCATTTCATTTGAACCTATCTCCTTTCCAGAAGTTTTGTAAGCCTTTCTTTTGGGATTCGCAAGATTCCTTTCCACTTCCCGGAAGGAAATGAAATTGCCTTTCGGGAAGGGAAAAAGAATCTTGCGATTTCAATAGGGACCGATAGAGGAATCTTTGGTGCATGTCCCTGCCCTTGATGGCATGCCATGCCTTTTGATGACTTTGACTTTGGGAAAGATTTTCTTCTTTTTTTGGTTCCTTTCTGAAGTGTCCATGCCATGTCCCTCATACCTTGCCCCTATGTTGTGTCTTCCTCCTTGACTTTTCCCCCTGCTTTTTCAACATCCCTGAGATTCGTTTTGGCATGTTTTGTTCCTTTCCGCTGCACCTGATATAATCCCGGGCCATTTTCTTAGAGTCGCTAAATTTCCCAAATTTTTTATTTTTTCTCCTCCAATTGCAATTCCTTTGATGGTTTCTCCATACCAGCCTGTTTGTAGGTCCTTTTTTCTGTTTTGGCCTTCAGTGGGGATCAATTTTGGCAGGCTTTGCAGCACGTGCCTCCAAATGCTGGCGTACGGCCTGCCAGCATTTTGATGGCTTTGACGTTGGGAAAGATTGGTTTTTTTTTTTTTGGTTCTTTTCTGAAGTGTCCATGCCAGGTCCCTCATATCTTGCCCCCTAAGTTGTGTCTTCCTCCTTGACTTTTTCCCCTGCTTTTGCAACATCTGTGAGCTTAGTTTTGGCATGTTTTGGTCCTTTGCACTGCACCTGATATAATCCTTGGCCATTTTCTTGGAGTCACTCAATTTCCCAAATTTCCTTTTTTTCTACTCCAATTGCAATTCATTTGATGCTGTCTCCATTCCAGCCTGTTTGTAGGTCCTTTTTTCTGTTTTGGCCTTTATTGGGTATCAATTTTGGCAAGCTTTGCTGCATGTGCCAGCACTTGCTGGCGTATGACCTGCCTGCAATTTGATGGCTTTGTTTTCCGAAAGATTTTTTCGTTTTTTTTTTTTTTTTCTATTGATTCTTCATGCCATGTCCCTCATGTCTTGCCCCCTAAGTTTTGTCTTCCTCCTTGACTTTTTCCCCTGCTTTTGCAACATCTCTGAGATTCGTTTTTACATGTTTTGGTCCTTTTGCACCTCACCTGATATAATCCCGGGCCATTTTCTTAGAGTCACTAAATTTCCCAAATTTTCTTTTTTCTCCTCCAATTGCATTTCCATTAAGTATGTCTCCATTCCAGTGTGTTTGTAGGTCCTTCTTTTCTGTTTTGGCCTTCAGTGGGGATCAGATTTGGCAAGCAATGCAACATGTGCCTGTACTTGCTGGCGTACGGCCTGCCTGCATTTTGATGGCTTTGACGTTGGGAAAGATTGGTTTTTTTTTTTTTTTGTTCTTTTCTGAACTGTCCATGCCAGGTCCCTCATATCTTGCCCCCTAAGTTGTGTCTTCCTCCTTGACTTTTTCCCCTGCTTTTGCCACATCTGTGATCTTCGTTTTTGCATGTTTTGGTCCTTTGCATTGCACCTGATATAATCCCGGGCCATTTTCTTGGAATCACTCAATTTCCCAAATTCCTTTTTTTTCTACTCCAATTGCAATTCTTTTGATGTTGTCTCCATTCCAGCGTGTTTGTAGGTCCTTTTTTCTGTTTTGGCCTTCATTGGGGATCAATTTTGGCAAGGTCTGCGGCATGGGCCAGCACTTGCTGGCGTATGACCTGCCTGCAATTTGATGTCTTTTTTTACGGAAAGACTTTATCTTTTTTTTTTTTTATTATTGATTATTCATGCCATGTCCCTCATATCTTGCCCCCTAAGCTGTGTCTTCCTCCTTGACTTTTTACCCTGCTTTTGCAACATCTGTGAGCTTAGTTTTGGCATGTTTTGGTCCTTTGCACTGCACCTGATATAATCCCGGGCCATTTTCTTAGAGTCACTAAATTTCCCAAATTTTCTTTTTTTTCTCCTCCAATTGCATATCTATTGAGTGTGTCTCCATTCCAGCGTGTTTGTAGGTCCTTCTTTTCTGTTTTCGCCTTCACTGGGGATCTGTTTAGGCAAGCTTTGCTGCATGTGCCGGTACTTCCTGGCGTATTGCCTGCCAGCATTTCGATGGCTTTACTTTGGGGAAGATATTTTTCTTTTTATGGTTGTTTTCTGAAGTGTCCATGCCATGTCCCTCATATCTTACCCCCTAAGTTGTGTCTTCCTCCTTGATTTTTTCCCCTGCTTTTGCAGCATCTGTGAGCTTAGATTTGGCATGTTTTGGTCCTTTGCAATATAGCAGATATCCTCACAGCCTATTTTTTGAATACACTAAAATTCCCAATTTTATCCTTTTTTCCATTGCATTTCATTAGAACCTATCTCCTTTCCAGAAGTTTTGTAAGCCTTTCTTTTGGGATTCGCAAGATTCCTTTTCACTTCCAGAAAGGAAATGAAATTTCCTTTCGGGAACGGAAAAGGAATCTTCCTATTTCAATGGGTACCAATAGAGAAATCTTTGGTGCATGTCCCTGCCCTTGATGGCATGCCATGTCTTTTGATGACTTTGATTTTGGGAAAGGTTTTTTTCTTTTTTAGATTGTTTTCTGAAGTGTCCATGCCATGTCCCTCATATCTTGCCCCGTATGCTGTGTCTTCCTCCTTGACGTTTTCCCCTGCTTCCGCAACATCTCTGAGCTTTGTTTTGGCATGTTTTGGTCCTTTGCACTTCACCTGATATAATCCCGGGCCATTTTCTTAGAGTCACTAAACTTCCCAAATTTCCTTTTTTTCTCCTCCATTTCCAATTCCTTTGATGGTGTCTCCATTCCAGCGTATTTGTAGGTCCTTCATTTCTGTTTTGGCTTACAGTGGGGATCAGTTTTGGCAAGCTTTGCAGCATGTGCATGTACTAGCTGGCATATGGCCTACCTGCATTTTAATGGCTTTGACTTTTTGATAGATTTTGTTCTTTTTATGGTTGTTTTCTGAAGTGTCCATGCCATGTCCCTCATATCTTACCCCCTAAGCTGTGTCTTCCTCCTTGACTTTTTCCCCTGCGTTTGCAACACCCCTGAGCTTAGTTTGGGCATGTTTTGGTCCTTTGCACTGCACCCGATGTAATCACGGGCCATTTTAATAGGGTCACTAAATTTCTCAAATTTTCTTTTTTTCTCCTCCATTTCCAATTCCTTTGATGGTGTCTCCATTCCAGCGTATTTGTAGGTCCTTCATTTCTGTTTTGGCTTACAGTGGGGATCAGTTTTGGCAAGCTTTGCAGCATGTGCATGTACTAGCTGGCGTATGGCCTACCTGCATTTTAATGGCTTTGACTTTTTGATAGATTTTGTTCTTTTTATGGTTGTTTTCTGAAGTGTCCATGCCATGTCCCTCATATCTTGCCCCCTAAGTTGTGTCTTCCTCCTTGATTTTTTCCCCTGCTTTTGCAGCATCTGTGAGCTTAGATTTGGCATGTTTTGGTCCTTTGCAATATAGCAGATATCCTCACAGCCTATTTTTTGAATACACTAAAATTCCCAATTTTCTCCTTTTTTCCATTGCATTTCATTAGAACCTATCTCCTTTCCAGAAGTTTTGTAAGCCTTTCTTTTGGGATTTGCAAGATTCCTTTCCACTTCCCGGAAGGAAATGAAATTGCCTTTCGGGAAGGGAAAAAGAATCTTGCGATTTTAATAGGGACCGATAGAGGAATCTTTGGTGCATGTCCCTGCCCTTGATGGCATGCCATGCCTTTTGATGACTTTGACTTTGGGAAAGATTTTCTTCTTTTTTTGGTTCCTTTCTGAAGTGTCCATGCCATGTCCCTCATACCTTGCCCCTATGTTGTGTCTTCCTCCTTGACTTTTTCCCCTGCTTTTTCAACATCCCTGAGATTCGTTTTGGCATGTTTTGTTCCTTTCCGCTGCACCTGATATAATCCCGGGCCATTTTCTTAGAGTCGCTAAATTTCCCAAATTTTTTATTTTTTCTACTCCAATTGCAATTCCTTTGATGGTTTCTCCATACCACCCTGTTTGTAAGTCCTTTTTTCTGTTTTGGCCTTCAGTGGGGATCAATTTTGGCAGGCTTTGCAGCACGTGCCTCCAAATGCTGGCGTACGGCCTGCCAGCATTTTGATGGCTTTGACGTTGGGAAAGATTGGTTTTCTTTTTTTGGTTCTTTTCTGAAGTGTCCATGCCAGGTCCCTCATATCTTGCCCCCTAAGCTGTGTCTTCCTCCTTGACTTTTTACCCTGCTTTTGCAACATACCTGAGATTCGTTTTGGCATTTTTTTTTCATTTGCACTGCACCTGATATCATCCCGGGCCATTTTCTTAGAGTCACTAAATTTCCCAAATTTTCTTTTTTTCTCCTCCAATTGCATATCCATTGAGTGTGTCTCCATTCCAGCGTGTTTGTAGGTCCTTCTTTTCTGTTTTCGCCTTCACTGGGGATCTGTTTAGGCAAGCTTTGCTGCATGTGCCGGTACTTCCTGGCGTATTGCCTGCCAGCATTTCGATGGCTTTACTTTGGGGAAGATATTTTTCTTTTTTTGGTTGTTTTCTGAAGTGTCCATGCCATGTCCCTCATATCTTACCCCCTAAGTTGTGTCTTCCTCCTTGATTTTTTCCCCTGCTTTTGCAGCATCTGTGAGCTTAGATTTGGCATGTTTTGGTCCTTTGCAATATAGCAGATATCCTCACAGCCTATTTTTTGAATACACTAAAATTCCCGATTTTCTTCTTTTTTCCATTGCATTTCATTTGAACCTATCTCCTTTCCAGAAGTTTTGTAAGCCTTTCTTTTGGGATTCGCAAGATTCCTTTCCACTTCCCGGAAGGAAATGAAATTGCCTTTCGGGAAGGGAAAAAGAATCTTGCGATTTCAATAGGGACCGATAGAGGAATCTTTGGTGCATGTCCCTGCCCTTGATGGCATGCCATGCCTTTTGATGACTTTGACTTTGGGAAAGATTTTCTTCTTTTTTTGGTTCCTTTCTGAAGTGTCCATGCCATGTCCCTCATACCTTGCCCCTATGTTGTGTCTTCCTCCTTGACTTTTTCCCCTGCTTTTTCAACATCCCTGAGATTCGTTTTGGCATGTTTTGTTCCTTTCCGCTGCACCTGATATAATCCCGGGCCATTTTCTTAGAGTCGCTAAATTTCCCAAATTTTTTATTTTTTCTCCTCCAATTGCAATTCCTTTGATGGTTTCTCCATACCAGCCTGTTTGTAGGTCCTTTTTTCTGTTTTGGCCTTCAGTGGGGATCAATTTTGGCAGGCTTTGCAGCACGTGCCTCCAAATGCTGGCGTACGGCCTGCCAGCATTTTGATGGCTTTGACGTTGGGAAAGATTGGTTTTTTTTTTTTTGGTTCTTTTCTGAAGTGTCCATGCCAGGTCCCTCATATCTTGCCCCCTAAGTTGTGTCTTCCTCCTTGACTTTTTCCCCTGCTTTTGCAACATCTGTGAGCTTAGTTTTGGCATGTTTTGGTCCTTTGCACTGCACCTGATATAATCCTTGGCCATTTTCTTGGAGTCACTCAATTTCCCAAATTTCCTTTTTTTCTACTCCAATTGCAATTCATTTGATGCTGTCTCCATTCCAGCCTGTTTGTAGGTCCTTTTTTCTGTTTTGGCCTTTATTGGGTATCAATTTTGGCAAGCTTTGCTGCATGTGCCAGCACTTGCTGGCGTATGACCTGCCTGCAATTTGATGGCTTTGTTTTCCGAAAGATTTTTTCGTTTTTTTTTTTTTTTTCTATTGATTCTTCATGCCATGTCCCTCATGTCTTGCCCCCTAAGTTTTGTCTTCCTCCTTGACTTTTTCCCCTGCTTTTGCAACATCTCTGAGATTCGTTTTTACATGTTTTGGTCCTTTCCGCTGCACCTCACCTGATATAATCCCGGGCCATTTTCTTAGAGTCACTAAATTTCCCAAATTTTCTTTTTTCTCCTCCAATTGCATTTCCATTAAGTATGTCTCCATTCCAGTGTGTTTGTAGGTCCTTCTTTTCTGTTTTGGCCTTCAGTGGGGATCAGATTTGGCAAGCAATGCAACATGTGCCTGTACTTGCTGGCGTACGGCCTGCCTGCATTTTGATGGCTTTGACGTTGGGAAAGATTGGTTTTTTTTTTTTTTTGTTCTTTTCTGAACTGTCCATGCCAGGTCCCTCATATCTTGCCCCCTAAGTTGTGTCTTCCTCCTTGACTTTTTCCCCTGCTTTTGCCACATCTGTGATCTTCGTTTTTGCATGTTTTGGTCCTTTGCATTGCACCTGATATAATCCCGGGCCATTTTCTTGGAATCACTCAATTTCCCAAATTCCTTTTTTTTCTACTCCAATTGCAATTCTTTTGATGTTGTCTCCATTCCAGCGTGTTTGTAGGTCCTTTTTTCTGTTTTGGCCTTCATTGGGGATCAATTTTGGCAAGGTCTGCGGCATGGGCCAGCACTTGCTGGCGTATGACCTGCCTGCAATTTGATGTCTTTTTTTACGGAAAGACTTTATCTTTTTTTTTTTTTATTATTGATTATTCATGCCATGTCCCTCATATCTTGCCCCCTAAGCTGTGTCTTCCTCCTTGACTTTTTACCCTGCTTTTGCAACATCTGTGAGCTTAGTTTTGGCATGTTTTGGTCCTTTGCACTGCACCTGATATAATCCCGGGCCATTTTCTTAGAGTCACTAAATTTCCCAAATTTTCTTTTTTTTCTCCTCCAATTGCATATCTATTGAGTGTGTCTCCATTCCAGCGTGTTTGTAGGTCCTTCTTTTCTGTTTTCGCCTTCACTGGGGATCTGTTTAGGCAAGCTTTGCTGCATGTGCCGGTACTTCCTGGCGTATTGCCTGCCAGCATTTCGATGGCTTTACTTTGGGGAAGATATTTTTCTTTTTATGGTTGTTTTCTGAAGTGTCCATGCCATGTCCCTCATATCTTACCCCCTAAGTTGTGTCTTCCTCCTTGATTTTTTCCCCTGCTTTTGCAGCATCTGTGAGCTTAGATTTGGCATGTTTTGGTCCTTTGCAATATAGCAGATATCCTCACAGCCTATTTTTTGAATACACTAAAATTCCCAATTTTATCCTTTTTTCCATTGCATTTCATTAGAACCTATCTCCTTTCCAGAAGTTTTGTAAGCCTTTCTTTTGGGATTCGCAAGATTCCTTTTCACTTCCAGAAAGGAAATGAAATTTCCTTTCGGGAACGGAAAAGGAATCTTCCTATTTCAATGGGTACCAATAGAGAAATCTTTGGTGCATGTCCCTGCCCTTGATGGCATGCCATGTCTTTTGATGACTTTGATTTTGGGAAAGGTTTTTTTCTTTTTTAGATTGTTTTCTGAAGTGTCCATGCCATGTCCCTCATATCTTGCCCCGTATGCTGTGTCTTCCTCCTTGACGTTTTCCCCTGCTTCCGCAACATCTCTGAGCTTTGTTTTGGCATGTTTTGGTCCTTTGCACTTCACCTGATATAATCCCGGGCCATTTTCTTAGAGTCACTAAACTTCCCAAATTTCCTTTTTTTCTCCTCCATTTCCAATTCCTTTGATGGTGTCTCCATTCCAGCGTATTTGTAGGTCCTTCATTTCTGTTTTGGCTTACAGTGGGGATCAGTTTTGGCAAGCTTTGCAGCATGTGCATGTACTAGCTGGCGTATGGCCTACCTGCATTTTAATGGCTTTGACTTTTTGATAGATTTTGTTCTTTTTATGGTTGTTTTCTGAAGTGTCCATGCCATGTCCCTCATATCTTACCCCCTAAGCTGTGTCTTCCTCCTTGACTTTTTCCCCTGCGTTTGCAACACCCCTGAGCTTAGTTTGGGCATGTTTTGGTCCTTTGCACTGCACCCGATGTAATCACGGGCCATTTTAATAGGGTCACTAAATTTCTCAAATTTTCTTTTTTTCTCCTCCATTTCCAATTCCTTTGATGGTGTCTCCATTCCAGCGTATTTGTAGGTCCTTCATTTCTGTTTTGGCTTACAGTGGGGATCAGTTTTGGCAAGCTTTGCAGCATGTGCATGTACTAGCTGGCGTATGGCCTACCTGCATTTTAATGGCTTTGACTTTTTGATAGATTTTGTTCTTTTTATGGTTGTTTTCTGAAGTGTCCATGCCATGTCCCTCATATCTTGCCCCCTAAGTTGTGTCTTCCTCCTTGATTTTTTCCCCTGCTTTTGCAGCATCTGTGAGCTTAGATTTGGCATGTTTTGGTCCTTTGCAATATAGCAGATATCCTCACAGCCTATTTTTTGAATACACTAAAATTCCCAATTTTCTCCTTTTTTCCATTGCATTTCATTAGAACCTATCTCCTTTCCAGAAGTTTTGTAAGCCTTTCTTTTGGGATTTGCAAGATTCCTTTCCACTTCCCGGAAGGAAATGAAATTGCCTTTCGGGAAGGGAAAAAGAATCTTGCGATTTTAATAGGGACCGATAGAGGAATCTTTGGTGCATGTCCCTGCCCTTGATGGCATGCCATGCCTTTTGATGACTTTGACTTTGGGAAAGATTTTCTTCTTTTTTTGGTTCCTTTCTGAAGTGTCCATGCCATGTCCCTCATACCTTGCCCCTATGTTGTGTCTTCCTCCTTGACTTTTTCCCCTGCTTTTTCAACATCCCTGAGATTCGTTTTGGCATGTTTTGTTCCTTTCCGCTGCACCTGATATAATCCCGGGCCATTTTCTTAGAGTCGCTAAATTTCCCAAATTTTTTATTTTTTCTCCTCCAATTGCAATTCCTTTGATGGTTTCTCCATACCACCCTGTTTGTAAGTCCTTTTTTCTGTTTTGGCCTTCAGTGGGGATCAATTTTGGCAGGCTTTGCAGCACGTGCCTCCAAATGCTGGCGTACGGCCTGCCAGCATTTTGATGGCTTTGACGTTGGGAAAGATTGGTTTTCTTTTTTTGGTTCTTTTCTGAAGTGTCCATGCCAGGTCCCTCATATCTTGCCCCCTAAGCTGTGTCTTCCTCCTTGACTTTTTACCCTGCTTTTGCAACATACCTGAGATTCGTTTTGGCATTTTTTTTTCATTTGCACTGCACCTGATATCATCCCGGGCCATTTTCTTAGAGTCACTAAATTTCCCAAATTTTCTTTTTTTCTCCTCCAATTGCATATCCATTGAGTGTGTCTCCATTCCAGCGTGTTTGTAGGTCCTTCTTTTCTGTTTTCGCCTTCACTGGGGATCTGTTTAGGCAAGCTTTGCTGCATGTGCCGGTACTTCCTGGCGTATTGCCTGCCAGCATTTCGATGGCTTTACTTTGGGGAAGATATTTTTCTTTTTTTGGTTGTTTTCTGAAGTGTCCATGCCATGTCCCTCATATCTTACCCCCTAAGTTGTGTCTTCCTCCTTGATTTTTTCCCCTGCTTTTGCAGCATCTGTGAGCTTAGATTTGGCATGTTTTGGTCCTTTGCAATATAGCAGATATCCTCACAGCCTATTTTTTGAATACACTAAAATTCCCGATTTTCTTCTTTTTTCCATTGCATTTCATTTGAACCTATCTCCTTTCCAGAAGTTTTGTAAGCCTTTCTTTTGGGATTCGCAAGATTCCTTTCCACTTCCCGGAAGGAAATGAAATTGCCTTTCGGGAAGGGAAAAAGAATCTTGCGATTTCAATAGGGACCGATAGAGGAATCTTTGGTGCATGTCCCTGCCCTTGATGGCATGCCATGCCTTTTGATGACTTTGACTTTGGGAAAGATTTTCTTCTTTTTTTGGTTCCTTTCTGAAGTGTCCATGCCATGTCCCTCATACCTTGCCCCTATGTTGTGTCTTCCTCCTTGACTTTTTCCCCTGCTTTTTCAACATCCCTGAGATTCGTTTTGGCATGTTTTGTTCCTTTCCGCTGCACCTGATATAATCCCGGGCCATTTTCTTAGAGTCGCTAAATTTCCCAAATTTTTTATTTTTTCTCCTCCAATTGCAATTCCTTTGATGGTTTCTCCATACCAGCCTGTTTGTAGGTCCTTTTTTCTGTTTTGGCCTTCAGTGGGGATCAATTTTGGCAGGCTTTGCAGCACGTGCCTCCAAATGCTGGCGTACGGCCTGCCAGCATTTTGATGGCTTTGACGTTGGGAAAGATTGGTTTTTTTTTTTTTGGTTCTTTTCTGAAGTGTCCATGCCAGGTCCCTCATATCTTGCCCCCTAAGTTGTGTCTTCCTCCTTGACTTTTTCCCCTGCTTTTGCAACATCTGTGAGCTTAGTTTTGGCATGTTTTGGTCCTTTGCACTGCACCTGATATAATCCTTGGCCATTTTCTTGGAGTCACTCAATTTCCCAAATTTCCTTTTTTTCTACTCCAATTGCAATTCATTTGATGCTGTCTCCATTCCAGCCTGTTTGTAGGTCCTTTTTTCTGTTTTGGCCTTTATTGGGTATCAATTTTGGCAAGCTTTGCTGCATGTGCCAGCACTTGCTGGCGTATGACCTGCCTGCAATTTGATGGCTTTGTTTTCCGAAAGATTTTTTCGTTTTTTTTTTTTTTCTATTGATTCTTCATGCCATGTCCCTCATGTCTTGCCCCCTAAGTTTTGTCTTCCTCCTTGACTTTTTCCCCTGCTTTTGCAACATCTCTGAGATTCGTTTTTACATGTTTTGGTCCTTTCCGCTGCACCTCACCTGATATAATCCCGGGCCATTTTCTTAGAGTCACTAAATTTCCCAAATTTTCTTTTTTCTCCTCCAATTGCATTTCCATTAAGTATGTCTCCATTCCAGTGTGTTTGTAGGTCCTTCTTTTCTGTTTTGGCCTTCAGTGGGGATCAGATTTGGCAAG
Organism: Melospiza georgiana; assembly: GCF_028018845.1. NCBI lineage: Eukaryota > Metazoa > Chordata > Aves > Passeriformes > Passerellidae > Melospiza > Melospiza georgiana. Next base: position 32,564,013 of record NC_080435.1, read on the forward strand.
CAATGCAACATGTGCCTGTACTTGCTGGCGTACGGCCTGCCTGCATTTTGATGGCTTTGACGTTGGGAAAGATTGGTTTTTTTTTTTTTTTGTTCTTTTCTGAACTGTCCATGCCAGGTCCCTCATATCTTGCCCCCTAAGTTGTGTCTTCCTCCTTGACTTTTTCCCCTGCTTTTGCCACATCTGTGATCTTCGTTTTTGCATGTTTTGGTCCTTTGCATTGCACCTGATATAATCCCGGGCCATTTTCTTGGAATCACTCAATTTCCCAAATTCCTTTTTTTTCTACTCCAATTGCAATTCTTTTGATGTTGTCTCCATTCCAGCGTGTTTGTAGGTCCTTTTTTCTGTTTTGGCCTTCATTGGGGATCAATTTTGGCAAGGTCTGCGGCATGGGCCAGCACTTGCTGGCGTATGACCTGCCTGCAATTTGATGTCTTTTTTTACGGAAAGACTTTATCTTTTTTTTTTTTTATTATTGATTATTCATGCCATGTCCCTCATATCTTGCCCCCTAAGCTGTGTCTTCCTCCTTGACTTTTTACCCTGCTTTTGCAACATCTGTGAGCTTAGTTTTGGCATGTTTTGGTCCTTTGCACTGCACCTGATATAATCCCGGGCCATTTTCTTAGAGTCACTAAATTTCCCAAATTTTCTTTTTTTTCTCCTCCAATTGCATATCTATTGAGTGTGTCTCCATTCCAGCGTGTTTGTAGGTCCTTCTTTTCTGTTTTCGCCTTCACTGGGGATCTGTTTAGGCAAGCTTTGCTGCATGTGCCGGTACTTCCTGGCGTATTGCCTGCCAGCATTTCGATGGCTTTACTTTGGGGAAGATATTTTTCTTTTTATGGTTGTTTTCTGAAGTGTCCATGCCATGTCCCTCATATCTTACCCCCTAAGTTGTGTCTTCCTCCTTGATTTTTTCCCCTGCTTTTGCAGCATCTGTGAGCTTAGATTTGGCATGTTTTGGTCCTTTGCAATATAGCAGATATCCTCACAGCCTATTTTTTGAATACACTAAAATTCCCAATTTTATCCTTTTTTCCATTGCATTTCATTAGAACCTATCTCCTTTCCAGAAGTTTTGTAAGCCTTTCTTTTGGGATTCGCAAGATTCCTTTTCACTTCCAGAAAGGAAATGAAATTTCCTTTCGGGAACGGAAAAGGAATCTTCCTATTTCAATGGGTACCAATAGAGAAATCTTTGGTGCATGTCCCTGCCCTTGATGGCATGCCATGTCTTTTGATGACTTTGATTTTGGGAAAGGTTTTTTTCTTTTTTAGATTGTTTTCTGAAGTGTCCATGCCATGTCCCTCATATCTTGCCCCGTATGCTGTGTCTTCCTCCTTGACGTTTTCCCCTGCTTCCGCAACATCTCTGAGCTTTGTTTTGGCATGTTTTGGTCCTTTGCACTTCACCTGATATAATCCCGGGCCATTTTCTTAGAGTCACTAAACTTCCCAAATTTCCTTTTTTTCTCCTCCATTTCCAATTCCTTTGATGGTGTCTCCATTCCAGCGTATTTGTAGGTCCTTCATTTCTGTTTTGGCTTACAGTGGGGATCAGTTTTGGCAAGCTTTGCAGCATGTGCATGTACTAGCTGGCGTATGGCCTACCTGCATTTTAATGGCTTTGACTTTTTGATAGATTTTGTTCTTTTTATGGTTGTTTTCTGAAGTGTCCATGCCATGTCCCTCATATCTTACCCCCTAAGCTGTGTCTTCCTCCTTGACTTTTTCCCCTGCGTTTGCAACACCCCTGAGCTTAGTTTGGGCATGTTTTGGTCCTTTGCACTGCACCCGATGTAATCACGGGCCATTTTAATAGGGTCACTAAATTTCTCAAATTTTCTTTTTTTCTCCTCCATTTCCAATTCCTTTGATGGTGTCTCCATTCCAGCGTATTTGTAGGTCCTTCATTTCTGTTTTGGCTTACAGTGGGGATCAGTTTTGGCAAGCTTTGCAGCATGTGCATGTACTAGCTGGCGTATGGCCTACCTGCATTTTAATGGCTTTGACTTTTTGATAGATTTTGTTCTTTTTATGGTTGTTTTCTGAAGTGTCCATGCCATGTCCCTCATATCTTGCCCCCTAAGTTGTGTCTTCCTCCTTGATTTTTTCCCCTGCTTTTGCAGCATCTGTGAGCTTAGATTTGGCATGTTTTGGTCCTTTGCAATATAGCAGATATCCTCACAGCCTATTTTTTGAATACACTAAAATTCCCAATTTTCTCCTTTTTTCCATTGCATTTCATTAGAACCTATCTCCTTTCCAGAAGTTTTGTAAGCCTTTCTTTTGGGATTTGCAAGATTCCTTTCCACTTCCCGGAAGGAAATGAAATTGCCTTTCGGGAAGGGAAAAAGAATCTTGCGATTTTAATAGGGACCGATAGAGGAATCTTTGGTGCATGTCCCTGCCCTTGATGGCATGCCATGCCTTTTGATGACTTTGACTTTGGGAAAGATTTTCTTCTTTTTTTGGTTCCTTTCTGAAGTGTCCATGCCATGTCCCTCATACCTTGCCCCTATGTTGTGTCTTCCTCCTTGACTTTTTCCCCTGCTTTTTCAACATCCCTGAGATTCGTTTTGGCATGTTTTGTTCCTTTCCGCTGCACCTGATATAATCCCGGGCCATTTTCTTAGAGTCGCTAAATTTCCCAAATTTTTTATTTTTTCTACTCCAATTGCAATTCCTTTGATGGTTTCTCCATACCACCCTGTTTGTAAGTCCTTTTTTCTGTTTTGGCCTTCAGTGGGGATCAATTTTGGCAGGCTTTGCAGCACGTGCCTCCAAATGCTGGCGTACGGCCTGCCAGCATTTTGATGGCTTTGACGTTGGGAAAGATTGGTTTTCTTTTTTTGGTTCTTTTCTGAAGTGTCCATGCCAGGTCCCTCATATCTTGCCCCCTAAGCTGTGTCTTCCTCCTTGACTTTTTACCCTGCTTTTGCAACATACCTGAGATTCGTTTTGGCATTTTTTTTTCATTTGCACTGCACCTGATATCATCCCGGGCCATTTTCTTAGAGTCACTAAATTTCCCAAATTTTCTTTTTTTCTCCTCCAATTGCATATCCATTGAGTGTGTCTCCATTCCAGCGTGTTTGTAGGTCCTTCTTTTCTGTTTTCGCCTTCACTGGGGATCTGTTTAGGCAAGCTTTGCTGCATGTGCCGGTACTTCCTGGCGTATTGCCTGCCAGCATTTCGATGGCTTTACTTTGGGGAAGATATTTTTCTTTTTTTGGTTGTTTTCTGAAGTGTCCATGCCATGTCCCTCATATCTTACCCCCTAAGTTGTGTCTTCCTCCTTGATTTTTTCCCCTGCTTTTGCAGCATCTGTGAGCTTAGATTTGGCATGTTTTGGTCCTTTGCAATATAGCAGATATCCTCACAGCCTATTTTTTGAATACACTAAAATTCCCGATTTTCTTCTTTTTTCCATTGCATTTCATTTGAACCTATCTCCTTTCCAGAAGTTTTGTAAGCCTTTCTTTTGGGATTCGCAAGATTCCTTTCCACTTCCCGGAAGGAAATGAAATTGCCTTTCGGGAAGGGAAAAAGAATCTTGCGATTTCAATAGGGACCGATAGAGGAATCTTTGGTGCATGTCCCTGCCCTTGATGGCATGCCATGCCTTTTGATGACTTTGACTTTGGGAAAGATTTTCTTCTTTTTTTGGTTCCTTTCTGAAGTGTCCATGCCATGTCCCTCATACCTTGCCCCTATGTTGTGTCTTCCTCCTTGACTTTTTCCCCTGCTTTTTCAACATCCCTGAGATTCGTTTTGGCATGTTTTGTTCCTTTCCGCTGCACCTGATATAATCCCGGGCCATTTTCTTAGAGTCGCTAAATTTCCCAAATTTTTTATTTTTTCTCCTCCAATTGCAATTCCTTTGATGGTTTCTCCATACCAGCCTGTTTGTAGGTCCTTTTTTCTGTTTTGGCCTTCAGTGGGGATCAATTTTGGCAGGCTTTGCAGCACGTGCCTCCAAATGCTGGCGTACGGCCTGCCAGCATTTTGATGGCTTTGACGTTGGGAAAGATTGGTTTTTTTTTTTTTGGTTCTTTTCTGAAGTGTCCATGCCAGGTCCCTCATATCTTGCCCCCTAAGTTGTGTCTTCCTCCTTGACTTTTTCCCCTGCTTTTGCAACATCTGTGAGCTTAGTTTTGGCATGTTTTGGTCCTTTGCACTGCACCCAATATAATCCTTGGCCATTTTCTTGGAGTCACTCAATTTCCCAAATTTCCTTTTTTTCTACTCCAATTGCAATTCATTTGATGCTGTCTCCATTCCAGCCTGTTTGTAGGTCCTTTTTTCTGTTTTGGCCTTTATTGGGTATCAATTTTGGCAAGCTTTGCTGCATGTGCCAGCACTTGCTGGCGTATGACCTGCCTGCAATTTGATGGCTTTGTTTTCCGAAAGATTTTTTCGTTTTTTTTTTTTTTTTCTATTGATTCTTCATGCCATGTCCCTCATGTCTTGCCCCCTAAGTTTTGTCTTCCTCCTTGACTTTTTCCCCTGCTTTTGCAACATCTCTGAGATTCGTTTTTACATGTTTTGGTCCTTTCCGCTGCACCTCACCTGATATAATCCCGGGCCATTTTCTTAGAGTCACTAAATTTCCCAAATTTTCTTTTTTCTCCTCCAATTGCATTTCCATTAAGTATGTCTCCATTCCAGTGTGTTTGTAGGTCCTTCTTTTCTGTTTTGGCCTTCAGTGGGGATCAGATTTGGCAAGCAATGCAACATGTGCCTGTACTTGCTGGCGTACGGCCTGCCTGCATTTTGATGGCTTTGACGTTGGGAAAGATTGGTTTTTTTTTTTTTTTGTTCTTTTCTGAACTGTCCATGCCAGGTCCCTCATATCTTGCCCCCTAAGTTGTGTCTTCCTCCTTGACTTTTTCCCCTGCTTTTGCCACATCTGTGATCTTCGTTTTTGCATGTTTTGGTCCTTTGCATTGCACCTGATATAATCCCGGGCCATTTTCTTGGAATCACTCAATTTCCCAAATTCCTTTTTTTTCTACTCCAATTGCAATTCTTTTGATGTTGTCTCCATTCCAGCGTGTTTGTAGGTCCTTTTTTCTGTTTTGGCCTTCATTGGGGATCAATTTTGGCAAGGTCTGCGGCATGGGCCAGCACTTGCTGGCGTATGACCTGCCTGCAATTTGATGTCTTTTTTTACGGAAAGACTTTATCTTTTTTTTTTTTTATTATTGATTATTCATGCCATGTCCCTCATATCTTGCCCCCTAAGCTGTGTCTTCCTCCTTGACTTTTTACCCTGCTTTTGCAACATCTGTGAGCTTAGTTTTGGCATGTTTTGGTCCTTTGCACTGCACCTGATATAATCCCGGGCCATTTTCTTAGAGTCACTAAATTTCCCAAATTTTCTTTTTTTTCTCCTCCAATTGCATATCTATTGAGTGTGTCTCCATTCCAGCGTGTTTGTAGGTCCTTCTTTTCTGTTTTCGCCTTCACTGGGGATCTGTTTAGGCAAGCTTTGCTGCATGTGCCGGTACTTCCTGGCGTATTGCCTGCCAGCATTTCGATGGCTTTACTTTGGGGAAGATATTTTTCTTTTTATGGTTGTTTTCTGAAGTGTCCATGCCATGTCCCTCATATCTTACCCCCTAAGTTGTGTCTTCCTCCTTGATTTTTTCCCCTGCTTTTGCAGCATCTGTGAGCTTAGATTTGGCATGTTTTGGTCCTTTGCAATATAGCAGATATCCTCACAGCCTATTTTTTGAATACACTAAAATTCCCAATTTTATCCTTTTTTCCATTGCATTTCATTAGAACCTATCTCCTTTCCAGAAGTTTTGTAAGCCTTTCTTTTGGGATTCGCAAGATTCCTTTTCACTTCCAGAAAGGAAATGAAATTTCCTTTCGGGAACGGAAAAGGAATCTTCCTATTTCAATGGGTACCAATAGAGAAATCTTTGGTGCATGTCCCTGCCCTTGATGGCATGCCATGTCTTTTGATGACTTTGATTTTGGGAAAGGTTTTTTTCTTTTTTAGATTGTTTTCTGAAGTGTCCATGCCATGTCCCTCATATCTTGCCCCGTATGCTGTGTCTTCCTCCTTGACGTTTTCCCCTGCTTCCGCAACATCTCTGAGCTTTGTTTTGGCATGTTTTGGTCCTTTGCACTTCACCTGATATAATCCCGGGCCATTTTCTTAGAGTCACTAAACTTCCCAAATTTCCTTTTTTTCTCCTCCATTTCCAATTCCTTTGATGGTGTCTCCATTCCAGCGTATTTGTAGGTCCTTCATTTCTGTTTTGGCTTACAGTGGGGATCAGTTTTGGCAAGCTTTGCAGCATGTGCATGTACTAGCTGGCGTATGGCCTACCTGCATTTTAATGGCTTTGACTTTTTGATAGATTTTGTTCTTTTTATGGTTGTTTTCTGAAGTGTCCATGCCATGTCCCTCATATCTTACCCCCTAAGCTGTGTCTTCCTCCTTGACTTTTTCCCCTGCGTTTGCAACACCCCTGAGCTTAGTTTGGGCATGTTTTGGTCCTTTGCACTGCACCCGATGTAATCACGGGCCATTTTAATAGGGTCACTAAATTTCTCAAATTTTCTTTTTTTCTCCTCCATTTCCAATTCCTTTGATGGTGTCTCCATTCCAGCGTATTTGTAGGTCCTTCATTTCTGTTTTGGCTTACAGTGGGGATCAGTTTTGGCAAGCTTTGCAGCATGTGCATGTACTAGCTGGCGTATGGCCTACCTGCATTTTAATGGCTTTGACTTTTTGATAGATTTTGTTCTTTTTATGGTTGTTTTCTGAAGTGTCCATGCCATGTCCCTCATATCTTGCCCCCTAAGTTGTGTCTTCCTCCTTGATTTTTTCCCCTGCTTTTGCAGCATCTGTGAGCTTAGATTTGGCATGTTTTGGTCCTTTGCAATATAGCAGATATCCTCACAGCCTATTTTTTGAATACACTAAAATTCCCAATTTTCTCCTTTTTTCCATTGCATTTCATTAGAACCTATCTCCTTTCCAGAAGTTTTGTAAGCCTTTCTTTTGGGATTTGCAAGATTCCTTTCCACTTCCCGGAAGGAAATGAAATTGCCTTTCGGGAAGGGAAAAAGAATCTTGCGATTTTAATAGGGACCGATAGAGGAATCTTTGGTGCATGTCCCTGCCCTTGATGGCATGCCATGCCTTTTGATGACTTTGACTTTGGGAAAGATTTTCTTCTTTTTTTGGTTCCTTTCTGAAGTGTCCATGCCATGTCCCTCATACCTTGCCCCTATGTTGTGTCTTCCTCCTTGACTTTTTCCCCTGCTTTTTCAACATCCCTGAGATTCGTTTTGGCATGTTTTGTTCCTTTCCGCTGCACCTGATATAATCCCGGGCCATTTTCTTAGAGTCGCTAAATTTCCCAAATTTTTTATTTTTTCTACTCCAATTGCAATTCCTTTGATGGTTTCTCCATACCACCCTGTTTGTAAGTCCTTTTTTCTGTTTTGGCCTTCAGTGGGGATCAATTTTGGCAGGCTTTGCAGCACGTGCCTCCAAATGCTGGCGTACGGCCTGCCAGCATTTTGATGGCTTTGACGTTGGGAAAGATTGGTTTTCTTTTTTTGGTTCTTTTCTGAAGTGTCCATGCCAGGTCCCTCATATCTTGCCCCCTAAGCTGTGTCTTCCTCCTTGACTTTTTACCCTGCTTTTGCAACATACCTGAGATTCGTTTTGGCATTTTTTTTTCATTTGCACTGCACCTGATATCATCCCGGGCCATTTTCTTAGAGTCACTAAATTTCCCAAATTTTCTTTTTTTCTCCTCCAATTGCATATCCATTGAGTGTGTCTCCATTCCAGCGTGTTTGTAGGTCCTTCTTTTCTGTTTTCGCCTTCACTGGGGATCTGTTTAGGCAAGCTTTGCTGCATGTGCCGGTACTTCCTGGCGTATTGCCTGCCAGCATTTCGATGGCTTTACTTTGGGGAAGATATTTTTCTTTTTTTGGTTGTTTTCTGAAGTGTCCATGCCATGTCCCTCATATCTTACCCCCTAAGTTGTGTCTTCCTCCTTGATTTTTTCCCCTGCTTTTGCAGCATCTGTGAGCTTAGATTTGGCATGTTTTGGTCCTTTGCAATATAGCAGATATCCTCACAGCCTATTTTTTGAATACACTAAAATTCCCGATTTTCTTCTTTTTTCCATTGCATTTCATTTGAACCTATCTCCTTTCCAGAAGTTTTGTAAGCCTTTCTTTTGGGATTCGCAAGATTCCTTTCCACTTCCCGGAAGGAAATGAAATTGCCTTTCGGGAAGGGAAAAAGAATCTTGCGATTTCAATAGGGACCGATAGAGGAATCTTTGGTGCATGTCCCTGCCCTTGATGGCATGCCATGCCTTTTGATGACTTTGACTTTGGGAAAGATTTTCTTCTTTTTTTGGTTCCTTTCTGAAGTGTCCATGCCATGTCCCTCATACCTTGCCCCTATGTTGTGTCTTCCTCCTTGACTTTTTCCCCTGCTTTTTCAACATCCCTGAGATTCGTTTTGGCATGTTTTGTTCCTTTCCGCTGCACCTGATATAATCCCGGGCCATTTTCTTAGAGTCGCTAAATTTCCCAAATTTTTTATTTTTTCTCCTCCAATTGCAATTCCTTTGATGGTTTCTCCATACCAGCCTGTTTGTAGGTCCTTTTTTCTGTTTTGGCCTTCAGTGGGGATCAATTTTGGCAGGCTTTGCAGCACGTGCCTCCAAATGCTGGCGTACGGCCTGCCAGCATTTTGATGGCTTTGACGTTGGGAAAGATTGGTTTTTTTTTTTTTGGTTCTTTTCTGAAGTGTCCATGCCAGGTCCCTCATATCTTGCCCCCTAAGTTGTGTCTTCCTCCTTGACTTTTTCCCCTGCTTTTGCAACATCTGTGAGCTTAGTTTTGGCATGTTTTGGTCCTTTGCACTGCACCTGATATAATCCTTGGCCATTTTCTTGGAGTCACTCAATTTCCCAAATTTCCTTTTTTTCTACTCCAATTGCAATTCATTTGATGCTGTCTCCATTCCAGCCTGTTTGTAGGTCCTTTTTTCTGTTTTGGCCTTTATTGGGTATCAATTTTGGCAAGCTTTGCTGCATGTGCCAGCACTTGCTGGCGTATGACCTGCCTGCAATTTGATGGCTTTGTTTTCCGAAAGATTTTTTCGTTTTTTTTTTTTTTTTCTATTGATTCTTCATGCCATGTCCCTCATGTCTTGCCCCCTAAGTTTTGTCTTCCTCCTTGACTTTTTCCCCTGCTTTTGCAACATCTCTGAGATTCGTTTTTACATGTTTTGGTCCTTTCCGCTGCACCTCACCTGATATAATCCCGGGCCATTTTCTTAGAGTCACTAAATTTCCCAAATTTTCTTTTTTCTCCTCCAATTGCATTTCCATTAAGTATGTCTCCATTCCAGTGTGTTTGTAGGTCCTTCTTTTCTGTTTTGGCCTTCAGTGGGGATCAGATTTGGCAAGCAATGCAACATGTGCCTGTACTTGCTGGCGTACGGCCTGCCTGCATTTTGATGGCTTTGACGTTGGGAAAGATTGGTTTTTTTTTTTTTTTGTTCTTTTCTGAACTGTCCATGCCAGGTCCCTCATATCTTGCCCCCTAAGTTGTGTCTTCCTCCTTGACTTTTTCCCCTGCTTTTGCCACATCTGTGATCTTCGTTTTTGCATGTTTTGGTCCTTTGCATTGCACCTGATATAATCCCGGGCCATTTTCTTGGAATCACTCAATTTCCCAAATTCCTTTTTTTTCTACTCCAATTGCAATTCTTTTGATGTTGTCTCCATTCCAGCGTGTTTGTAGGTCCTTTTTTCTGTTTTGGCCTTCATTGGGGATCAATTTTGGCAAGGTCTGCGGCATGGGCCAGCACTTGCTGGCGTATGACCTGCCTGCAATTTGATGTCTTTTTTTACGGAAAGACTTTATCTTTTTTTTTTTTTATTATTGATTATTCATGCCATGTCCCTCATATCTTGCCCCCTAAGCTGTGTCTTCCTCCTTGACTTTTTACCCTGCTTTTGCAACATCTGTGAGCTTAGTTTTGGCATGTTTTGGTCCTTTGCACTGCACCTGATATAATCCCGGGCCATTTTCTTAGAGTCACTAAATTTCCCAAATTTTCTTTTTTTTCTCCTCCAATTGCATATCTATTGAGTGTGTCTCCATTCCAGCGTGTTTGTAGGTCCTTCTTTTCTGTTTTCGCCTTCACTGGGGATCTGTTTAGGCAAGCTTTGCTGCATGTGCCGGTACTTCCTGGCGTATTGCCTGCCAGCATTTCGATGGCTTTACTTTGGGGAAGATATTTTTCTTTTTATGGTTGTTTTCTGAAGTGTCCATGCCATGTCCCTCATATCTTACCCCCTAAGTTGTGTCTTCCTCCTTGATTTTTTCCCCTGCTTTTGCAGCATCTGTGAGCTTAGATTTGGCATGTTTTGGTCCTTTGCAATATAGCAGATATCCTCACAGCCTATTTTTTGAATACACTAAAATTCCCAATTTTATCCTTTTTTCCATTGCATTTCATTAGAACCTATCTCCTTTCCAGAAGTTTTGTAAGCCTTTCTTTTGGGATTCGCAAGATTCCTTTTCACTTCCAGAAAGGAAATGAAATTTCCTTTCGGGAACGGAAAAGGAATCTTCCTATTTCAATGGGTACCAATAGAGAAATCTTTGGTGCATGTCCCTGCCCTTGATGGCATGCCATGTCTTTTGATGACTTTGATTTTGGGAAAGGTTTTTTTCTTTTTTAGATTGTTTTCTGAAGTGTCCATGCCATGTCCCTCATATCTTGCCCCGTATGCTGTGTCTTCCTCCTTGACGTTTTCCCCTGCTTCCGCAACATCTCTGAGCTTTGTTTTGGCATGTTTTGGTCCTTTGCACTTCACCTGATATAATCCCGGGCCATTTTCTTAGAGTCACTAAACTTCCCAAATTTCCTTTTTTTCTCCTCCATTTCCAATTCCTTTGATGGTGTCTCCATTCCAGCGTATTTGTAGGTCCTTCATTTCTGTTTTGGCTTACAGTGGGGATCAGTTTTGGCAAGCTTTGCAGCATGTGCATGTACTAGCTGGCGTATGGCCTACCTGCATTTTAATGGCTTTGACTTTTTGATAGATTTTGTTCTTTTTATGGTTGTTTTCTGAAGTGTCCATGCCATGTCCCTCATATCTTACCCCCTAAGCTGTGTCTTCCTCCTTGACTTTTTCCCCTGCGTTTGCAACACCCCTGAGCTTAGTTTGGGCATGTTTTGGTCCTTTGCACTGCACCCGATGTAATCACGGGCCATTTTAATAGGGTCACTAAATTTCTCAAATTTTCTTTTTTTCTCCTCCATTTCCAATTCCTTTGATGGTGTCTCCATTCCAGCGTATTTGTAGGTCCTTCATTTCTGTTTTGGCTTACAGTGGGGATCAGTTTTGGCAAGCTTTGCAGCATGTGCATGTACTAGCTGGCGTATGGCCTACCTGCATTTTAATGGCTTTGACTTTTTGATAGATTTTGTTCTTTTTATGGTTGTTTTCTGAAGTGTCCATGCCATGTCCCTCATATCTTGCCCCCTAAGTTGTGTCTTCCTCCTTGATTTTTTCCCCTGCTTTTGCAGCATCTGTGAGCTTAGATTTGGCATGTTTTGGTCCTTTGCAATATAGCAGATATCCTCACAGCCTATTTTTTGAATACACTAAAATTCCCAATTTTCTCCTTTTTTCCATTGCATTTCATTAGAACCTATCTCCTTTCCAGAAGTTTTGTAAGCCTTTCTTTTGGGATTTGCAAGATTCCTTTCCACTTCCCGGAAGGAAATGAAATTGCCTTTCGGGAAGGGAAAAAGAATCTTGCGATTTTAATAGGGACCGATAGAGGAATCTTTGGTGCATGTCCCTGCCCTTGATGGCATGCCATGCCTTTTGATGACTTTGACTTTGGGAAAGATTTTCTTCTTTTTTTGGTTCCTTTCTGAAGTGTCCATGCCATGTCCCTCATACCTTGCCCCTATGTTGTGTCTTCCTCCTTGACTTTTTCCCCTGCTTTTTCAACATCCCTGAGATTCGTTTTGGCATGTTTTGTTCCTTTCCGCTGCACCTGATATAATCCCGGGCCATTTTCTTAGAGTCGCTAAATTTCCCAAATTTTTTATTTTTTCTACTCCAATTGCAATTCCTTTGATGGTTTCTCCATACCACCCTGTTTGTAAGTCCTTTTTTCTGTTTTGGCCTTCAGTGGGGATCAATTTTGGCAGGCTTTGCAGCACGTGCCTCCAAATGCTGGCGTACGGCCTGCCAGCATTTTGATGGCTTTGACGTTGGGAAAGATTGGTTTTCTTTTTTTGGTTCTTTTCTGAAGTGTCCATGCCAGGTCCCTCATATCTTGCCCCCTAAGCTGTGTCTTCCTCCTTGACTTTTTACCCTGCTTTTGCAACATACCTGAGATTCGTTTTGGCATTTTTTTTTCATTTGCACTGCACCTGATATCATCCCGGGCCATTTTCTTAGAGTCACTAAATTTCCCAAATTTTCTTTTTTTCTCCTCCAATTGCATATCCATTGAGTGTGTCTCCATTCCAGCGTGTTTGTAGGTCCTTCTTTTCTGTTTTCGCCTTCACTGGGGATCTGTTTAGGCAAGCTTTGCTGCATGTGCCGGTACTTCCTGGCGTATTGCCTGCCAGCATTTCGATGGCTTTACTTTGGGGAAGATATTTTTCTTTTTTTGGTTGTTTTCTGAAGTGTCCATGCCATGTCCCTCATATCTTACCCCCTAAGTTGTGTCTTCCTCCTTGATTTTTTCCCCTGCTTTTGCAGCATCTGTGAGCTTAGATTTGGCATGTTTTGGTCCTTTGCAATATAGCAGATATCCTCACAGCCTATTTTTTGAATACACTAAAATTCCCGATTTTCTTCTTTTTTCCATTGCATTTCATTTGAACCTATCTCCTTTCCAGAAGTTTTGTAAGCCTTTCTTTTGGGATTCGCAAGATTCCTTTCCACTTCCCGGAAGGAAATGAAATTGCCTTTCGGGAAGGGAAAAAGAATCTTGCGATTTCAATAGGGACCGATAGAGGAATCTTTGGTGCATGTCCCTGCCCTTGATGGCATGCCATGCCTTTTGATGACTTTGACTTTGGGAAAGATTTTCTTCTTTTTTTGGTTCCTTTCTGAAGTGTCCATGCCATGTCCCTCATACCTTGCCCCTATGTTGTGTCTTCCTCCTTGACTTTTTCCCCTGCTTTTTCAACATCCCTGAGATTCGTTTTGGCATGTTTTGTTCCTTTCCGCTGCACCTGATATAATCCCGGGCCATTTTCTTAGAGTCGCTAAATTTCCCAAATTTTTTATTTTTTCTCCTCCAATTGCAATTCCTTTGATGGTTTCTCCATACCAGCCTGTTTGTAGGTCCTTTTTTCTGTTTTGGCCTTCAGTGGGGATCAATTTTGGCAGGCTTTGCAGCACGTGCCTCCAAATGCTGGCGTACGGCCTGCCAGCATTTTGATGGCTTTGACGTTGGGAAAGATTGGTTTTTTTTTTTTTGGTTCTTTTCTGAAGTGTCCATGCCAGGTCCCTCATATCTTGCCCCCTAAGTTGTGTCTTCCTCCTTGACTTTTTCCCCTGCTTTTGCAACATCTGTGAGCTTAGTTTTGGCATGTTTTGGTCCTTTGCACTGCACCTGATATAATCCTTGGCCATTTTCTTGGAGTCACTCAATTTCCCAAATTTCCTTTTTTTCTACTCCAATTGCAATTCATTTGATGCTGTCTCCATTCCAGCCTGTTTGTAGGTCCTTTTTTCTGTTTTGGCCTTTATTGGGTATCAATTTTGGCAAGCTTTGCTGCATGTGCCAGCACTTGCTGGCGTATGACCTGCCTGCAATTTGATGGCTTTGTTTTCCGAAAGATTTTTTCGTTTTTTTTTTTTTTCTATTGATTCTTCATGCCATGTCCCTCATGTCTTGCCCCCTAAGTTTTGTCTTCCTCCTTGACTTTTTCCCCTGCTTTTGCAACATCTCTGAGATTCGTTTTTACATGTTTTGGTCCTTTCCGCTGCACCTCACCTGATATAATCCCGGGCCATTTTCTTAGAGTCACTAAATTTCCCAAATTTTCTTTTTTCTCCTCCAATTGCATTTCCATTAAGTATGTCTCCATTCCAGTGTGTTTGTAGGTCCTTCTTTTCTGTTTTGGCCTTCAGTGGGGATCAGATTTGGCAAGCAATGCAACATGTGCCTGTACTTGCTGGCGTACGGCCTGCCTGCATTTTGATGGCTTTGACGTTGGGAAAGATTGGTTTTTTTTTTTTTTTGTTCTTTTCTGAACTGTCCATGCCAGGTCCCTCATATCTTGCCCCCTAAGTTGTGTCTTCCTCCTTGACTTTTTCCCCTGCTTTTGCCACATCTGTGATCTTCGTTTTTGCATGTTTTGGTCCTTTGCATTGCACCTGATATAATCCCGGGCCATTTTCTTGGAATCACTCAATTTCCCAAATTCCTTTTTTTTCTACTCCAATTGCAATTCTTTTGATGTTGTCTCCATTCCAGCGTGTTTGTAGGTCCTTTTTTCTGTTTTGGCCTTCATTGGGGATCAATTTTGGCAAGGTCTGCGGCATGGGCCAGCACTTGCTGGCGTATGACCTGCCTGCAATTTGATGTCTTTTTTTACGGAAAGACTTTATCTTTTTTTTTTTTTATTATTGATTATTCATGCCATGTCCCTCATATCTTGCCCCCTAAGCTGTGTCTTCCTCCTTGACTTTTTACCCTGCTTTTGCAACATACCTGAGATTCATTTTGGCATTTTTTTTTCATTTGCACTGCACCTGATATCATCCCGGGCCATTTTCTTAGAGTCACTAAATTTCCCAAATTTTCTTTTTTTTCTCCTCCAATTGCATATCCATTGAGTGTGTCTCCATTCCAGCGTGTTTGTAGGTCCTTCTTTTCTGTTTTCGCCTTCACTGTGGATCTGTTTAGGCAAGCTTTGCTGCATGTGCCGGTACTTCCTGGCATATTGCCTGCCAGCATTTCGATGGCTTTACTTTGGGGAAGATATTTTTCTTTTTATGGTTGTTTTCTGAAGTGTCCATGCCATGTCCCTCATATCTTACCCCCTAAGTTGTGTCTTCCTCCTTGATTTTTTCCCCTGCTTTTGCAGCATCTGTGAGCTTAGATTTGGCATGTTTTGGTCCTTTGCAATATAGCAGATATCCTCACGGCCTATTTTTTGAATACACTAAAATTCCCAATTTTATCCTTTTTTCCATTGCATTTCATTAGAACCTATCTCCTTTCCAGAAGTTTTGTAAGCCTTTCTTTTGGGATTCGCAAGATTCCTTTTCACTTCCAGAAAGGAAATGAAATTTCCTTTCGGGAACGGAAAAGGAATCTTCCTATTTCAATGGGTACCAATAGAGAAATATTTGGTGCATGTCCCTGCCCTTGATGGCATGCCATGTCTTTTGATGACTTTGATTTTGGGAAAGATTTTTTTCTTTTTTAGATTGTTTTCTGAAGTGTCCATGCCATGTCCCTCATATCTTGCCCCGTATGCTGTGTCTTCCTCCTTGACTTTTTCCCCTGCTTCCGCAACATCTCTGAGCTTTGTTTTGGCATGTTTTGGTCCTTTGCACTTCACCTGATATAATCCCGGGCCATTTTCTTAGAGTCACTAAACTTCCCAAATTTTTTTTTTTTTCTCCTCCATTTCCAATTCCTTTGATGGTGTCTCCATTCCAGCGTATTTGTAGGTCCTTCATTTCTGTTTTGGCTTACAGTGGGGATCAATTTTGGCAAGCTTTGCAGCATGTGCATGTACTAGCTGGCGTATGGCCTACCTGCATTTTAATGGCTTTGACTTTTTGATAGATTTTGTTCTTTTTTTGGTTGTTTTCTGAAGGTTCCATGCCATGTCCCTCATATCTTGCCCCCTAAGTTGTGTCTTCCTCCTTGATTTTTTCCCCTGCTTTTGCAGCATCTGTGAGCTTAGATTTGGCATGTTTTGGTCCTTTGCAATATAGCAGATATCCTCACAGCCTATTTTTTGAATACACTAAAATTCCCGATTTTCTCCTTTTTTCCATTGCATTTCATTTGAACCTATCTCCTTTCCAGAAGTTTTGTAAGCCTTTCTTTTGGGATTTGCAAGATTCCTTTCCACTTCCCGGAAGGAAATGAAATTGCCTTTCGGGAAGGGAAAAAGAATCTTGCGATTTCAATAGGGACCGATAGAGGAATCTTTGGTGCATGTCCCTGCCCTTGATGGCATGCCATGCCTTTTGATGACTTTGACTTTGGGAAAGATTTTCTTCTTTTTTTGGTTCCTTTCTGAAGTGTCCATGCCATGTCCCTCATACCTTGCCCCTATGTTGTGTCTTCCTCCTTGACTTTTTCCCCTGCTTTTTCAACATCCCTGAGATTCGTTTTGGCATGTTTTGTTCCTTTCCGCTGCACCTGATATAATCCCGGGCCATTTTCTTAGAGTCGCTAAATTTCCCAAATTTTTTATTTTTTCTCCTCCAATTGCAATTCCTTTGATGGTTTCTCCATACCACCCTGTTTGTAAGTCCTTTTTTCTCTTTTGGCCTTCAGTGGGGATCAATTTTGGCAGGCTTTGCAGCACGTGCCTCCAAATGCTGGCGTACGGCCTGCCAGCATTTTGATGGCTTTGACGTTGGGAAAGATTGGTTTTCTTTTTTTGGTTCTTTTCTGAAGTGTCCATGCCAGGTCCCTCATATCTTGCCCCCTAAGTTGTGTCTTCCTCCTTGACTTTTTCCCCTGCTTTTGCCACATCTGTGATCTTCGTTTTTGCATGTTTTGGTCCTTTGCATTGCACCTGATATAATCCCGGGCCATTTTCTTGGAATCACTCAATTTCCCAAATTCCTTTTTTTTCTACTCCAATTGCAATTCTTTTGATGTTGTCTCCATTCCAGCGTGTTTGTAGGTCCTTTTTCCTTTTTTGGCCTTCATTGGGGATCAATTTTGGCAAGCTCTGCGGCATGGGCCAGCACTTGCTGGCGTATGACCTGCCTGCAATTTGATGTCTTTTTTTACGGAAAGACTTTATCTTTTTTTTTTTTTTTATTGATTATTCATGCCATGTCCCTCATATCTTGCCCCTAAGCTGTGTCTTCCTCCTTGACTTTTTACCCTGCTTTTGCAACATACCTGAGATTCGTTTTGGCATTTTTTTTCATTTGCACTGCACCTGATATAATCCCGGGCCATTTTCTTAGAGTCACTAAATTTCCCAAATTTTCTTTTTTTTCTCCTCCAATTGCATATCCATTGAGTGTGTCTCCATTCCAGCGTGTTTGTAGGTCCTTCTTTTCTGTTTTCGCCTTCACTGGGGATCTGTTTAGGCAAGCTTTGCTGCATGTGCCGGTACTTCCTGACGTATTGCCTGCCAGCATTTCGATGGCTTTACTTTGGGGAAGATATTTTTCTTTTTTTGGTTGTTTTCTGAAGTGTCCATGCCATGTCCCTCATATCTTACCCCCTAAGTTGTGTCTTCCTCCTTGATTTTTTCCCCTGCTTTTGCAGCATCTGTGAGCTTAGATTTGGCATGTTTTGGTCCTTTGCAATATAGCAGATATCCTCACAGCCTATTTTTTGAAGACACTAAAATTCCCAATTTTATCCTTTTTTCCATTGCATTTCATTTGAACCTATCTCCTTTCCAGAAGTTTTGTAAGCCTTTCTTTTGGGATTCGCAAGATTCCTTTCCACTTCCCGAAAGAAAATGAAATTTCCTTTCGGGAACGGAAAAGGAATCTTCCTATTTCAATAGGTACCAATAGAGAAATCTTTGGTGCATGTCCCTGCCCTTGATGGCATGCCATGTCTTTTGATGACTTTGATTTTGGGAAAGATTTTTTTCTTTTTTAGATTGTTTTCTGAAGTGTCCATGCCATGTCCCTCATATCTTGCCCCGTATGCTGTGTCTTCCTCCTTGACTTTTTCCCCTGCTTCCGCAACATCTCTGAGCTTTGTTTTGGCATGTTTTGGTCCTTTGCACTTCACCTGATATAATCCCGGGCCATTTTCTTAGAGTCACTAAACTTCCCAAATTTCCTTTTTTTCTCCTCCATTTCCAATTCCTTTGATGGTGTCTCCATTCCAGCGTATTTGTAGGTCCTTCATTTCTGTTTTGGCTTACCGTGGGGATCAATTTTGGCAAGCTTTGCAGCATGTGCATGTACTAGCTGGCGTATGGCCTACCTGCATTTTAATGGCTTTGACTTTTTGATAGATTTTGTTCTTTTTTTGGTTGTTTTCTGAAGGTTCCATGCCATGTCCCTCATATCTTGCCCCCTAAGTTGTGTCTTCCTCCTTGATTTTTTCCCCTGCTTTTGCAGCATCTGTGAGCTTAGATTTGGCATGTTTTGGTCCTTTGCAATATAGCAGATATCCTCACAGCCTATTTTTTGAATACACTAAAATTCCCAATTTTCTCCTTTTTTCCATTGCATTTCATTAGAACCTATCTCCTTTCCAGAAGTTTTGTAAGCCTTTCTTTTGGGATTTGCAAGATTCCTTTCCACTTCCCGGAAGGAAATGAAATTGCCTTTCGGGAAGGGAAAAAGAATCTTGCGATTTTAATAGGGACCGATAGAGGAATCTTTGGTGCATGTCCCTGCCCTTGATGGCATGCCATGCCTTTTGATGACTTTGACTTTGGGAAAGATTTTCTTCTTTTTTTGGTTCCTTTCTGAAGTGTCCATGCCATGTCCCTCATACCTTGCCCCTATGTTGTGTCTTCCTCCTTGACTTTTTCCCCTGCTTTTTCAACATCCCTGAGATTCGTTTTGGCATGTTTTGTTCCTTTCCGCTGCACCTGATATAATCCCGGGCCATTTTCTTAGAGTCGCTAAATTTCCCAAATTTTTTATTTTTTCTACTCCAATTGCAATTCCTTTGATGGTTTCTCCATACCACCCTGTTTGTAAGTCCTTTTTTCTGTTTTGGCCTTCAGTGGGGATCAATTTTGGCAGGCTTTGCAGCACGTGCCTCCAAATGCTGGCGTACGGCCTGCCAGCATTTTGATGGCTTTGACGTTGGGAAAGATTGGTTTTCTTTTTTTGGTTCTTTTCTGAAGTGTCCATGCCAGGTCCCTCATATCTTGCCCCCTAAGCTGTGTCTTCCTCCTTGACTTTTTACCCTGCTTTTGCAACATACCTGAGATTCGTTTTGGCATTTTTTTTTCATTTGCACTGCACCTGATATCATCCCGGGCCATTTTCTTAGAGTCACTAAATTTCCCAAATTTTCTTTTTTTCTCCTCCAATTGCATATCCATTGAGTGTGTCTCCATTCCAGCGTGTTTGTAGGTCCTTCTTTTCTGTTTTCGCCTTCACTGGGGATCTGTTTAGGCAAGCTTTGCTGCATGTGCCGGTACTTCCTGGCGTATTGCCTGCCAGCATTTCGATGGCTTTACTTTGGGGAAGATATTTTTCTTTTTTTGGTTGTTTTCTGAAGTGTCCATGCCATGTCCCTCATATCTTACCCCCTAAGTTGTGTCTTCCTCCTTGATTTTTTCCCCTGCTTTTGCAGCATCTGTGAGCTTAGATTTGGCATGTTTTGGTCCTTTGCAATATAGCAGATATCCTCACAGCCTATTTTTTGAATACACTAAAATTCCCGATTTTCTTCTTTTTTCCATTGCATTTCATTTGAACCTATCTCCTTTCCAGAAGTTTTGTAAGCCTTTCTTTTGGGATTCGCAAGATTCCTTTCCACTTCCCGGAAGGAAATGAAATTGCCTTTCGGGAAGGGAAAAAGAATCTTGCGATTTCAATAGGGACCGATAGAGGAATCTTTGGTGCATGTCCCTGCCCTTGATGGCATGCCATGCCTTTTGATGACTTTGACTTTGGGAAAGATTTTCTTCTTTTTTTGGTTCCTTTCTGAAGTGTCCATGCCATGTCCCTCATACCTTGCCCCTATGTTGTGTCTTCCTCCTTGACTTTTTCCCCTGCTTTTTCAACATCCCTGAGATTCGTTTTGGCATGTTTTGTTCCTTTCCGCTGCACCTGATATAATCCCGGGCCATTTTCTTAGAGTCGCTAAATTTCCCAAATTTTTTATTTTTTCTCCTCCAATTGCAATTCCTTTGATGGTTTCTCCATACCAGCCTGTTTGTAGGTCCTTTTTTCTGTTTTGGCCTTCAGTGGGGATCAATTTTGGCAGGCTTTGCAGCACGTGCCTCCAAATGCTGGCGTACGGCCTGCCAGCATTTTGATGGCTTTGACGTTGGGAAAGATTGGTTTTTTTTTTTTTGGTTCTTTTCTGAAGTGTCCATGCCAGGTCCCTCATATCTTGCCCCCTAAGTTGTGTCTTCCTCCTTGACTTTTTCCCCTGCTTTTGCAACATCTGTGAGCTTAGTTTTGGCATGTTTTGGTCCTTTGCACTGCACCTGATATAATCCTTGGCCATTTTCTTGGAGTCACTCAATTTCCCAAATTTCCTTTTTTTCTACTCCAATTGCAATTCATTTGATGCTGTCTCCATTCCAGCCTGTTTGTAGGTCCTTTTTTCTGTTTTGGCCTTTATTGGGTATCAATTTTGGCAAGCTTTGCTGCATGTGCCAGCACTTGCTGGCGTATGACCTGCCTGCAATTTGATGGCTTTGTTTTCCGAAAGATTTTTTCGTTTTTTTTTTTTTTCTATTGATTCTTCATGCCATGTCCCTCATGTCTTGCCCCCTAAGTTTTGTCTTCCTCCTTGACTTTTTCCCCTGCTTTTGCAACATCTCTGAGATTCGTTTTTACATGTTTTGGTCCTTTCCGCTGCACCTCACCTGATATAATCCCGGGCCATTTTCTTAGAGTCACTAAATTTCCCAAATTTTCTTTTTTCTCCTCCAATTGCATTTCCATTAAGTATGTCTCCATTCCAGTGTGTTTGTAGGTCCTTCTTTTCTGTTTTGGCCTTCAGTGGGGATCAGATTTGGCAAGCAATGCAACATGTGCCTGTACTTGCTGGCGTACGGCCTGCCTGCATTTTGATGGCTTTGACGTTGGGAAAGATTGGTTTTTTTTTTTTTTGTTCTTTTCTGAACTGTCCATGCCAGGTCCCTCATATCTTGCCCCCTAAGTTGTGTCTTCCTCCTTGACTTTTTCCCCTGCTTTTGCCACATCTGTGATCTTCGTTTTTGCATGTTTTGGTCCTTTGCATTGCACCTGATATAATCCCGGGCCATTTTCTTGGAATCACTCAATTTCCCAAATTCCTTTTTTTTCTACTCCAATTGCAATTCTTTTGATGTTGTCTCCATTCCAGTGTGTTTGTAGGTCCTTTTTTCTTTTTTGGCCTTCATTGGGGATCAATTTTGGCAAGGTCTGCGGCATGGGCCAGCACTTGCTGGCGTATGACCTGCCTGCAATTTGATGTCTTTTTTTACAGAAAGACTTTATCTTTTTTTTTTTTTATTATTGATTATTCATGCCATGTCCCTCATATCTTGCCCCCTAAGCTGTGTCTTCCTCCTTGACTTTTTACCCTGCTTTTGCAACATACCTGAGATTCGTTTTGGCATTTTTTTTTCATTTGCACTGCACCTGATATCATCCCGGGCCATTTTCTTAGAGTCACTAAATTTCCCAAATTTTCTTTTTTTTCTCCTCCAATTGCATATCCATTGAGTGTGTCTCCATTCCAGCGTGTTTGTAGGTCCTTCTTTTCTGTTTTCGCCTTCACTGGGGATCTGTTTAGGCAAGCTTTGCTGCATGTGCCGGTACTTCCTGGCGTATTGCCTGCCAGCATTTCGATGGCTTTACTTTGGGGAAGATATTTTTCTTTTTATGGTTGTTTTCTGAAGTGTCCATGCCATGTCCCTCATATCTTACCCCCTAAGTTGTGTCTTCCTCCTTGATTTTTTCCCCTGCTTTTGCAGCATCTGTGAGCTTAGATTTGGCATGTTTTGGTCCTTTGCAATATAGCAGATATCCTCACGGCCTATTTTTTGAATACACTAAAATTCCCAATTTTATCCTTTTTTCCATTGCATTTCATTAGAACCTATCTCCTTTCCAGAAGTTTTGTAAGCCTTTCTTTTGGGATTCGCAAGATTCCTTTTCACTTCCAGAAAGGAAATGAAATTTCCTTTCGGGAACGGAAAAGGAATCTTCCTATTTCAATAGGTACCAATAGAGAAATATTTGGTGCATGTCCCTGCCCTTGATGGCATGCCATGTCTTTTGATGACTTTGATTTTGGGAAAGATTTTTTTCTTTTTTAGATTGTTTTCTGAAGTGTCCATGCCATGTCCCTCATATCTTGCCCCGTATGCTGTGTCTTCCTCCTTGACTTTTTCCCCTGCTTCCGCAACATCTCTGAGCTTTGTTTTGGCATGTTTTGGTCCTTTGCACTTCACCTGATATAATCCCGGGCCATTTTCTTAGAGTCACTAAACATCTCAAATTTCCTTTTTTTCTCCTCCATTTCCAATTCCTTTGATGGTGTCTCCATTCCAGCGTATTTGTAGGTCCTTCATTTCTGTTTTGGCTTACAGTGGGGATCAATTTTGGCAAGCTTTGCAGCATGTGCATGTACTAGCTGGCGTATGGCCTACCTGCATTTTAATGGCTTTGACTTTTTGATAGATTTTGTTCTTTTTTTGGTTGTTTTCTGAAGGTTCCATGCCATGTCCCTCATATCTTGCCCCCTAAGTTGTGTCTTCCTCCTTGATTTTTTCCCCTGCTTTTGCAGCATCTGTGAGCTTAGATTTGGCATGTTTTGGTCCTTTGCAATATAGCAGATATCCTCACAGCCTATTTTTTGAATACACTAAAATTCCCGATTTTCTCCTTTTTCCATTGCATTTCATTTGAACCTATCTCCTTTCCAGAAGTTTTGTAAGCCTTTCTTTTGGGATTTGCAAGATTCCTTTCCACTTCCCGGAAGGAAATGAAATTGCCTTTCGGGAAGGGAAAAAGAATCTTGCGATTTCAATAGGGACCGATAGAGGAATCTTTGGTGCATGTCCCTGCCCTTGATGGCATGCCATGCCTTTTGATGACTTTGACTTTGGGAAAGATTTTCTTCTTTTTTTGGTTCCTTTCTGAAGTGTCCATGCCATGTCCCTCATACCTTGCCCCTATGTTGTGTCTTCCTCCTTGACTTTTTCCCCTGCTTTTTCAACATCCCTGAGATTCGTTTTGGCATGTTTTGTTCCTTTCCGCTGCACCTGATATAATCCCGGGCCATTTTCTTAGAGTCGCTAAATTTCCCAAATTTTTTATTTTTTCTCCTCCAATTGCAATTCCTTTGATGGTTTCTCCATACCACCCTGTTTGTAAGTCCTTTTTTCTGTTTTGGCCTTCAGTGGGGATCAATTTTGGCAGGCTTTGCAGCACATGCCTCCAAATGCTGGCGTACGGCCTGCCAGCATTTTGATGGCTTTGACGTTGGGAAAGATTGGTTTTTTTTTTTTGGTTCTTTTGTGAAGTGTCCATGCCAGGTCCCTCATATCTTGCCCCCTAAGTTGTGTCTTCCTCCTTGACTTTTTCCCCTGCTTTTGCAACATCTGTGAGCTTAGTTTTGGCATGTTTTGGTCCTTTGCACTGCACCCAATATAATCCTTGGCCATTTTCTTGGAGTCACTCAATTTCACAAATTTCCTTTTTTTCTACTCCAATTGCAATTCATTTGATGGTGTCTCCATTCCAGCCTGTTTGTAGGTCCTTTTTTCTGTTTTGGCCTTTATTGGGTATCAATTTTGGCAAGGTCTGCGGCATGTGCCAGCACTTGCTGGCGTATGACCTGCCTGCAATTTGATGGCTTTGTTTTCCGAAAGATTTTTTCTTTTTTTTTTTTTTTTCTATTGATTCTTCATGCCATGTCCCTCATGTCTTGCCCCCTAAGTTTTGTCTTCCTCCTTGACTTTTTCCCCTGCTTTTGCAACATCTCTGAGATTCGTTTTTACATGTTTTGGTCCTTTCCGCTGCACCTCACCTGATATAATCCCGGGCCATTTTCTTAGAGTCACTAAATTTCCCAAATTTTCTTTTTTCTCCTCCAATTGCATTTCCATTAAGTATGTCTCCATTCCAGTGTTTTTGTAGGTCCTTCTTTTCTGTTTTGGCCTTCAGTGGCGATCAATTTTGGCAAGCAATGCAACATGTGCCTGTACTTGCTGGCGTACGGCCTGCCAGCATTTTGATGGCTTTGACGTTGGGAAAGATTGGTTTTTTTTTTTTGTTCTTTTCTGAACTGTCCATGCCAGGTCCCTCATATCTTGCCCCCTAAGTTGTGTCTTCCTCCTTGACTTTTTCCCCTGCTTTTGCCACATCTGTGATCTTCGTTTTTGCATGTTTTGGTCCTTTGCATTGCACCTGATATAATCCCGGGCCATTTTCTTGGAATCACTCAATTTCCCAAATTCCTTTTTTTTCTACTCCAATTGCAATTCTTTTGATGTTGTCTCCATTCCAGCGTGTTTGTAGGTCCTTTTTTCTGTTTTGGCCTTCATTGGGGATCAATTTTGGCAAGGTCTGCGGCATGGGCCAGCACTTGCTGGCGTATGACCTGCCTGCAATTTGATGTCTTTTTTTACGGAAAGACTTTATCTTTTTTTTTTTTTATTATTGATTATTCATGCCATGTCCCTCATATCTTGCCCCC
Source organism: Melospiza georgiana (assembly GCF_028018845.1). Classification (NCBI taxonomy): domain Eukaryota; kingdom Metazoa; phylum Chordata; class Aves; order Passeriformes; family Passerellidae; genus Melospiza; species Melospiza georgiana. Next base: position 32,588,622 of record NC_080435.1, read on the forward strand.
TAAGCTGTGTCTTCCTCCTTGACTTTTTACCCTGCTTTTGCAACATCTGTGAGCTTAGTTTTGGCATGTTTTGGTCCTTTGCACTGCACCTGATATAATCCCGGGCCATTTTCTTAGAGTCACTAAATTTCCCAAATTTTCTTTTTTTTCTCCTCCAATTGCATATCTATTGAGTGTGTCTCCATTCCAGCGTGTTTGTAGGTCCTTCTTTTCTGTTTTCGCCTTCACTGGGGATCTGTTTAGGCAAGCTTTGCTGCATGTGCCGGTACTTCCTGGCGTATTGCCTGCCAGCATTTCGATGGCTTTACTTTGGGGAAGATATTTTTCTTTTTATGGTTGTTTTCTGAAGTGTCCATGCCATGTCCCTCATATCTTACCCCCTAAGTTGTGTCTTCCTCCTTGATTTTTTCCCCTGCTTTTGCAGCATCTGTGAGCTTAGATTTGGCATGTTTTGGTCCTTTGCAATATAGCAGATATCCTCACAGCCTATTTTTTGAATACACTAAAATTCCCAATTTTATCCTTTTTTCCATTGCATTTCATTAGAACCTATCTCCTTTCCAGAAGTTTTGTAAGCCTTTCTTTTGGGATTCGCAAGATTCCTTTTCACTTCCAGAAAGGAAATGAAATTTCCTTTCGGGAACGGAAAAGGAATCTTCCTATTTCAATGGGTACCAATAGAGAAATCTTTGGTGCATGTCCCTGCCCTTGATGGCATGCCATGTCTTTTGATGACTTTGATTTTGGGAAAGGTTTTTTTCTTTTTTAGATTGTTTTCTGAAGTGTCCATGCCATGTCCCTCATATCTTGCCCCGTATGCTGTGTCTTCCTCCTTGACGTTTTCCCCTGCTTCCGCAACATCTCTGAGCTTTGTTTTGGCATGTTTTGGTCCTTTGCACTTCACCTGATATAATCCCGGGCCATTTTCTTAGAGTCACTAAACTTCCCAAATTTCCTTTTTTTCTCCTCCATTTCCAATTCCTTTGATGGTGTCTCCATTCCAGCGTATTTGTAGGTCCTTCATTTCTGTTTTGGCTTACAGTGGGGATCAGTTTTGGCAAGCTTTGCAGCATGTGCATGTACTAGCTGGCGTATGGCCTACCTGCATTTTAATGGCTTTGACTTTTTGATAGATTTTGTTCTTTTTATGGTTGTTTTCTGAAGTGTCCATGCCATGTCCCTCATATCTTACCCCCTAAGCTGTGTCTTCCTCCTTGACTTTTTCCCCTGCGTTTGCAACACCCCTGAGCTTAGTTTGGGCATGTTTTGGTCCTTTGCACTGCACCCGATGTAATCACGGGCCATTTTAATAGGGTCACTAAATTTCTCAAATTTTCTTTTTTTCTCCTCCATTTCCAATTCCTTTGATGGTGTCTCCATTCCAGCGTATTTGTAGGTCCTTCATTTCTGTTTTGGCTTACAGTGGGGATCAGTTTTGGCAAGCTTTGCAGCATGTGCATGTACTAGCTGGCGTATGGCCTACCTGCATTTTAATGGCTTTGACTTTTTGATAGATTTTGTTCTTTTTATGGTTGTTTTCTGAAGTGTCCATGCCATGTCCCTCATATCTTGCCCCCTAAGTTTTGTCTTCCTCCTTGATTTTTTCCCCTGCTTTTGCAGCATCTGTGAGCTTAGATTTGGCATGTTTTGGTCCTTTGCAATATAGCAGATATCCTCACAGCCTATTTTTTGAATACACTAAAATTCCCAATTTTCTCCTTTTTTCCATTGCATTTCATTAGAACCTATCTCCTTTCCAGAAGTTTTGTAATCCTTTCTTTTGGGATTTGCAAGATTCCTTTCCACTTCCCGGAAGGAAATGAAATTGCCTTTCGGGAAGGGAAAAAGAATCTTGCGATTTTAATAGGGACCGATAGAGGAATCTTTGGTGCATGTCCCTGCCCTTGATGGCATGCCATGCCTTTTGATGACTTTGACTTTGGGAAAGATTTTCTTCTTTTTTTGGTTCCTTTCTGAAGTGTCCATGCCATGTCCCTCATACCTTGCCCCTATGTTGTGTCTTCCTCCTTGACTTTTTCCCCTGCTTTTTCAACATCCCTGAGATTCGTTTTGGCATGTTTTGTTCCTTTCCGCTGCACCTGATATAATCCCGGGCCATTTTCTTAGAGTCGCTAAATTTCCCAAATTTTTTATTTTTTCTACTCCAATTGCAATTCCTTTGATGGTTTCTCCATACCACCCTGTTTGTAAGTCCTTTTTTCTGTTTTGGCCTTCAGTGGGGATCAATTTTGGCAGGCTTTGCAGCACGTGCCTCCAAATGCTGGCGTACGGCCTGCCAGCATTTTGATGGCTTTGACGTTGGGAAAGATTGGTTTTCTTTTTTTGGTTCTTTTCTGAAGTGTCCATGCCAGGTCCCTCATATCTTGCCCCCTAAGCTGTGTCTTCCTCCTTGACTTTTTACCCTGCTTTTGCAACATACCTGAGATTCGTTTTGGCATTTTTTTTTCATTTGCACTGCACCTGATATCATCCCGGGCCATTTTCTTAGAGTCACTAAATTTCCCAAATTTTCTTTTTTTCTCCTCCAATTGCATATCCATTGAGTGTGTCTCCATTCCAGCGTGTTTGTAGGTCCTTCTTTTCTGTTTTCGCCTTCACTGGGGATCTGTTTAGGCAAGCTTTGCTGCATGTGCCGGTACTTCCTGGCGTATTGCCTGCCAGCATTTCGATGGCTTTACTTTGGGGAAGATATTTTTCTTTTTTTGGTTGTTTTCTGAAGTGTCCATGCCATGTCCCTCATATCTTACCCCCTAAGTTGTGTCTTCCTCCTTGATTTTTTCCCCTGCTTTTGCAGCATCTGTGAGCTTAGATTTGGCATGTTTTGGTCCTTTGCAATATAGCAGATATCCTCACAGCCTATTTTTTGAATACACTAAAATTCCCGATTTTCTTCTTTTTTCCATTGCATTTCATTTGAACCTATCTCCTTTCCAGAAGTTTTGTAAGCCTTTCTTTTGGGATTCGCAAGATTCCTTTCCACTTCCCGGAAGGAAATGAAATTGCCTTTCGGGAAGGGAAAAAGAATCTTGCGATTTCAATAGGGACCGATAGAGGAATCTTTGGTGCATGTCCCTGCCCTTGATGGCATGCCATGCCTTTTGATGACTTTGACTTTGGGAAAGATTTTCTTCTTTTTTTGGTTCCTTTCTGAAGTGTCCATGCCATGTCCCTCATACCTTGCCCCTATGTTGTGTCTTCCTCCTTGACTTTTTCCCCTGCTTTTTCAACATCCCTGAGATTCGTTTTGGCATGTTTTGTTCCTTTCCGCTGCACCTGATATAATCCCGGGCCATTTTCTTAGAGTCGCTAAATTTCCCAAATTTTTTATTTTTTCTCCTCCAATTGCAATTCCTTTGATGGTTTCTCCATACCAGCCTGTTTGTAGGTCCTTTTTTCTGTTTTGGCCTTCAGTGGGGATCAATTTTGGCAGGCTTTGCAGCACGTGCCTCCAAATGCTGGCGTACGGCCTGCCAGCATTTTGATGGCTTTGACGTTGGGAAAGATTGGTTTTTTTTTTTTTGGTTCTTTTCTGAAGTGTCCATGCCAGGTCCCTCATATCTTGCCCCCTAAGTTGTGTCTTCCTCCTTGACTTTTTCCCCTGCTTTTGCAACATCTGTGAGCTTAGTTTTGGCATGTTTTGGTCCTTTGCACTGCACCTGATATAATCCTTGGCCATTTTCTTGGAGTCACTCAATTTCCCAAATTTCCTTTTTTTCTACTCCAATTGCAATTCATTTGATGCTGTCTCCATTCCAGCCTGTTTGTAGGTCCTTTTTTCTGTTTTGGCCTTTATTGGGTATCAATTTTGGCAAGCTTTGCTGCATGTGCCAGCACTTGCTGGCGTATGACCTGCCTGCAATTTGATGGCTTTGTTTTCCGAAAGATTTTTTCGTTTTTTTTTTTTTTTTTCTATTGATTCTTCATGCCATGTCCCTCATGTCTTGCCCCCTAAGTTTTGTCTTCCTCCTTGACTTTTTCCCCTGCTTTTGCAACATCTCTGAGATTCGTTTTTACATGTTTTGGTCCTTTCCGCTGCACCTCACCTGATATAATCCCGGGCCATTTTCTTAGAGTCACTAAATTTCCCAAATTTTCTTTTTTCTCCTCCAATTGCATTTCCATTAAGTATGTCTCCATTCCAGTGTGTTTGTAGGTCCTTCTTTTCTGTTTTGGCCTTCAGTGGGGATCAGATTTGGCAAGCAATGCAACATGTGCCTGTACTTGCTGGCGTACGGCCTGCCTGCATTTTGATGGCTTTGACGTTGGGAAAGATTGGTTTTTTTTTTTTTTTGTTCTTTTCTGAACTGTCCATGCCAGGTCCCTCATATCTTGCCCCCTAAGTTGTGTCTTCCTCCTTGACTTTTTCCCCTGCTTTTGCCACATCTGTGATCTTCGTTTTTGCATGTTTTGGTCCTTTGCATTGCACCTGATATAATCCCGGGCCATTTTCTTGGAATCACTCAATTTCCCAAATTCCTTTTTTTTCTACTCCAATTGCAATTCTTTTGATGTTGTCTCCATTCCAGCGTGTTTGTAGGTCCTTTTTTCTGTTTTGGCCTTCATTGGGGATCAATTTTGGCAAGGTCTGCGGCATGGGCCAGCACTTGCTGGCGTATGACCTGCCTGCAATTTGATGTCTTTTTTTACGGAAAGACTTTATCTTTTTTTTTTTTTATTATTGATTATTCATGCCATGTCCCTCATATCTTGCCCCCTAAGCTGTGTCTTCCTCCTTGACTTTTTACCCTGCTTTTGCAACATCTGTGAGCTTAGTTTTGGCATGTTTTGGTCCTTTGCACTGCACCTGATATAATCCCGGGCCATTTTCTTAGAGTCACTAAATTTCCCAAATTTTCTTTTTTTTCTCCTCCAATTGCATATCTATTGAGTGTGTCTCCATTCCAGCGTGTTTGTAGGTCCTTCTTTTCTGTTTTCGCCTTCACTGGGGATCTGTTTAGGCAAGCTTTGCTGCATGTGCCGGTACTTCCTGGCGTATTGCCTGCCAGCATTTCGATGGCTTTACTTTGGGGAAGATATTTTTCTTTTTATGGTTGTTTTCTGAAGTGTCCATGCCATGTCCCTCATATCTTACCCCCTAAGTTGTGTCTTCCTCCTTGATTTTTTCCCCTGCTTTTGCAGCATCTGTGAGCTTAGATTTGGCATGTTTTGGTCCTTTGCAATATAGCAGATATCCTCACAGCCTATTTTTTGAATACACTAAAATTCCCAATTTTATCCTTTTTTCCATTGCATTTCATTAGAACCTATCTCCTTTCCAGAAGTTTTGTAAGCCTTTCTTTTGGGATTCGCAAGATTCCTTTTCACTTCCAGAAAGGAAATGAAATTTCCTTTCGGGAACGGAAAAGGAATCTTCCTATTTCAATGGGTACCAATAGAGAAATCTTTGGTGCATGTCCCTGCCCTTGATGGCATGCCATGTCTTTTGATGACTTTGATTTTGGGAAAGGTTTTTTTCTTTTTTAGATTGTTTTCTGAAGTGTCCATGCCATGTCCCTCATATCTTGCCCCGTATGCTGTGTCTTCCTCCTTGACGTTTTCCCCTGCTTCCGCAACATCTCTGAGCTTTGTTTTGGCATGTTTTGGTCCTTTGCACTTCACCTGATATAATCCCGGGCCATTTTCTTAGAGTCACTAAACTTCCCAAATTTCCTTTTTTTCTCCTCCATTTCCAATTCCTTTGATGGTGTCTCCATTCCAGCGTATTTGTAGGTCCTTCATTTCTGTTTTGGCTTACAGTGGGGATCAGTTTTGGCAAGCTTTGCAGCATGTGCATGTACTAGCTGGCGTATGGCCTACCTGCATTTTAATGGCTTTGACTTTTTGATAGATTTTGTTCTTTTTATGGTTGTTTTCTGAAGTGTCCATGCCATGTCCCTCATATCTTGCCCCCTAAGTTGTGTCTTCCTCCTTGATTTTTTCCCCTGCTTTTGCAGCATCTGTGAGCTTAGATTTGGCATGTTTTGGTCCTTTGCAATATAGCAGATATCCTCACAGCCTATTTTTTGAATACACTAAAATTCCCAATTTTCTCCTTTTTTCCATTGCATTTCATTAGAACCTATCTCCTTTCCAGAAGTTTTGTAAGCCTTTCTTTTGGGATTTGCAAGATTCCTTTCCACTTCCCGGAAGGAAATGAAATTGCCTTTCGGGAAGGGAAAAAGAATCTTGCGATTTTAATAGGGACCGATAGAGGAATCTTTGGTGCATGTCCCTGCCCTTGATGGCATGCCATGCCTTTTGATGACTTTGACTTTGGGAAAGATTTTCTTCTTTTTTTGGTTCCTTTCTGAAGTGTCCATGCCATGTCCCTCATACCTTGCCCCTATGTTGTGTCTTCCTCCTTGACTTTTTCCCCTGCTTTTTCAACATCCCTGAGATTCGTTTTGGCATGTTTTGTTCCTTTCCGCTGCACCTGATATAATCCCGGGCCATTTTCTTAGAGTCGCTAAATTTCCCAAATTTTTTATTTTTTCTACTCCAATTGCAATTCCTTTGATGGTTTCTCCATACCACCCTGTTTGTAAGTCCTTTTTTCTGTTTTGGCCTTCAGTGGGGATCAATTTTGGCAGGCTTTGCAGCACGTGCCTCCAAATGCTGGCGTACGGCCTGCCAGCATTTTGATGGCTTTGACGTTGGGAAAGATTGGTTTTCTTTTTTTGGTTCTTTTCTGAAGTGTCCATGCCAGGTCCCTCATATCTTGCCCCCTAAGCTGTGTCTTCCTCCTTGACTTTTTACCCTGCTTTTGCAACATACCTGAGATTCGTTTTGGCATTTTTTTTTCATTTGCACTGCACCTGATATCATCCCGGGCCATTTTCTTAGAGTCACTAAATTTCCCAAATTTTCTTTTTTTCTCCTCCAATTGCATATCCATTGAGTGTGTCTCCATTCCAGCGTGTTTGTAGGTCCTTCTTTTCTGTTTTCGCCTTCACTGGGGATCTGTTTAGGCAAGCTTTGCTGCATGTGCCGGTACTTCCTGGCGTATTGCCTGCCAGCATTTCGATGGCTTTACTTTGGGGAAGATATTTTTCTTTTTTTGGTTGTTTTCTGAAGTGTCCATGCCATGTCCCTCATATCTTACCCCCTAAGTTGTGTCTTCCTCCTTGATTTTTTCCCCTGCTTTTGCAGCATCTGTGAGCTTAGATTTGGCATGTTTTGGTCCTTTGCAATATAGCAGATATCCTCACAGCCTATTTTTTGAATACACTAAAATTCCCGATTTTCTTCTTTTTTCCATTGCATTTCATTTGAACCTATCTCCTTTCCAGAAGTTTTGTAAGCCTTTCTTTTGGGATTCGCAAGATTCCTTTCCACTTCCCGGAAGGAAATGAAATTGCCTTTCGGGAAGGGAAAAAGAATCTTGCGATTTCAATAGGGACCGATAGAGGAATCTTTGGTGCATGTCCCTGCCCTTGATGGCATGCCATGCCTTTTGATGACTTTGACTTTGGGAAAGATTTTCTTCTTTTTTTGGTTCCTTTCTGAAGTGTCCATGCCATGTCCCTCATACCTTGCCCCTATGTTGTGTCTTCCTCCTTGACTTTTTCCCCTGCTTTTTCAACATCCCTGAGATTCGTTTTGGCATGTTTTGTTCCTTTCCGCTGCACCTGATATAATCCCGGGCCATTTTCTTAGAGTCGCTAAATTTCCCAAATTTTTTATTTTTTCTCCTCCAATTGCAATTCCTTTGATGGTTTCTCCATACCAGCCTGTTTGTAGGTCCTTTTTTCTGTTTTGGCCTTCAGTGGGGATCAATTTTGGCAGGCTTTGCAGCACGTGCCTCCAAATGCTGGCGTACGGCCTGCCAGCATTTTGATGGCTTTGACGTTGGGAAAGATTGGTTTTTTTTTTTTTGGTTCTTTTCTGAAGTGTCCATGCCAGGTCCCTCATATCTTGCCCCCTAAGTTGTGTCTTCCTCCTTGACTTTTTCCCCTGCTTTTGCAACATCTGTGAGCTTAGTTTTGGCATGTTTTGGTCCTTTGCACTGCACCTGATATAATCCTTGGCCATTTTCTTGGAGTCACTCAATTTCCCAAATTTCCTTTTTTTCTACTCCAATTGCAATTCATTTGATGGTGTCTCCATTCCAGCCTGTTTGTAGGTCCTTTTTTCTGTTTTGGCCTTTATTGGGTATCAATTTTGGCAAGCTTTGCTGCATGTGCCAGCACTTGCTGGCGTATGACCTGCCTGCAATTTGATGGCTTTGTTTTCCGAAAGATTTTTTCGTTTTTTTTTTTTTCTATTGATTCTTCATGCCATGTCCCTCATGTCTTGCCCCCTAAGTTTTGTCTTCCTCCTTGACTTTTTCCCCTGCTTTTGCAACATCTCTGAGATTCGTTTTTACATGTTTTGGTCCTTTCCGCTGCACCTCACCTGATATAATCCCGGGCCATTTTCTTAGAGTCACTAAATTTCCCAAATTTTCTTTTTTCTCCTCCAATTGCATTTCCATTAAGTATGTCTCCATTCCAGTGTGTTTGTAGGTCCTTCTTTTCTGTTTTGGCCTTCAGTGGGGATCAGATTTGGCAAGCAATGCAACATGTGCCTGTACTTGCTGGCGTACGGCCTGCCTGCATTTTGATGGCTTTGACGTTGGGAAAGATTGGTTTTTTTTTTTTTTGTTCTTTTCTGAACTGTCCATGCCAGGTCCCTCATATCTTGCCCCCTAAGTTGTGTCTTCCTCCTTGACTTTTTCCCCTGCTTTTGCCACATCTGTGATCTTCGTTTTTGCATGTTTTGGTCCTTTGCATTGCACCTGATATAATCCCGGGCCATTTTCTTGGAATCACTCAATTTCCCAAATTCCTTTTTTTTCTACTCCAATTGCAATTCTTTTGATGTTGTCTCCATTCCAGTGTGTTTGTAGGTCCTTTTTTCTTTTTTGGCCTTCATTGGGGATCAATTTTGGCAAGGTCTGCGGCATGGGCCAGCACTTGCTGGCGTATGACCTGCCTGCAATTTGATGTCTTTTTTTACGGAAAGACTTTATCTTTTTTTTTTTATTATTATTGATTATTCATGCCATGTCCCTCATATCTTGCCCCCTAAGCTGTGTCTTCCTCCTTGACTTTTTACCCTGCTTTTGCAACATACCTGAGATTCATTTTGGCATTTTTTTTTCATTTGCACTGCACCTGATATCATCCCGGGCCATTTTCTTAGAGTCACTAAATTTCCCAAATTTTCTTTTTTTTCTCCTCCAATTGCATATCCATTGAGTGTGTCTCCATTCCAGCGTGTTTGTAGGTCCTTCTTTTCTGTTTTCGCCTTCACTGGGGATCTGTTTAGGCAAGCTTTGCTGCATGTGCCGGTACTTCCTGGCATATTGCCTGCCAGCATTTCGATGGCTTTACTTTGGGGAAGATATTTTTCTTTTTATGGTTGTTTTCTGAAGTGTCCATGCCATGTCCCTCATATCTTGCCCCCTAAATTGCGTCTTCCTCCTTGACTTTTTCCCCTGCTATTGCAACATCTCTGAGCTTCGTTTTGGCATGTTTTGGTCCTTTGCAATATAGCAGATATCCTCACAGCCTATTTTTTGAATACACTAAAATTCCCAATTTTATCCTTTTTTCCATTGCATTTCATTAGAACCTATCTCCTTTCCAGAAGTTTTGTAAGCCTTTCTTTTGGGATTCGCAAGATTCCTTTTCACTTCCAGAAAGGAAATGAAATTTCCTTTCGGGAACGGAAAAGGAATCTTCCTATTTCAATGGGTACCAATAGAGAAATCTTTGGTGCATGTCCCTGCCCTTGATGGCATGCCATGTCTTTTGATGACTTTGATTTTGGGAAAGATTTTTTTCTTTTTTAGATTGTTTTCTGAAGTGTCCATGCCATGTCCCTCATATCTTGCCCCGTATGCTGTGTCTTCCTCCTTGACTTTTTCCCCTGCTTCCGCAACATCTCTGAGCTTTGTTTTGGCATGTTTTGGTCCTTTGCACTTCACCTGATATAATCCCGGGCCATTTTCTTAGAGTCACTAAACATCCCAAATTTCCTTTTTTTCTCCTCCATTTCCAATTCCTTTGATGGTGTCTCCATTCCAGCGTATTTGTAGGTCCTTCATTTCTGTTTTGGCTTACAGTGGGGATCAATTTTGGCAAGATTTGCAGCATGTGCATGTACTAGCTGGCGTATGGCCTACCTGCATTTTAATGGCTTTGACTTTTTGATAGATTTTGTTCTTTTTTTGGTTGTTTTCTGAAGGTTCCATGCCATGTCCCTCATATCTTGCCCCCTAAGTTGTGTCTTCCTCCTTGATTTTTTCCCCTGCTTTTGCAGCATCTGTGAGCTTAGATTTGGCATGTTTTGGTCCTTTGCAATATAGCAGATATCCTCACAGCCTATTTTTTGAATACACTAAAATTCCCGATTTTCTCCTTTTTTCCATTGCATTTCATTTGAACCTATCTCCTTTCCAGAAGTTTTGTAAGCCTTTCTTTTGGGATTTGCAAGATTCCTTTCCACTTCCCGGAAGGAAATGAAATTGCCTTTCGGGAAGGGAAAAAGAATCTTGCGATTTCAATAGGGACCGATAGAGGAATCTTTGGTGCATGTCCCTGCCCTTGATGGCATGCCATGCCTTTTGATGACTTTGACTTTGGGAAAGATTTTCTTCTTTTTTTGGTTCCTTTCTGAAGTGTCCATGCCATGTCCCTCATACCTTGCCCCTATGTTGTGTCTTCCTCCTTGACTTTTTCCCCTGCTTTTTCAACATCCCTGAGATTCGTTTTGGCATGTTTTGTTCCTTTCCGCTGCACCTGATATAATCCCGGGCCATTTTCTTAGAGTCGCTAAATTTCCCAAATTTTTTATTTTTTCTACTCCAATTGCAATTCCTTTGATGGTTTCTCCATACCACCCTGTTTGTAAGTCCTTTTTTCTGTTTTGGCCTTCAGTGGGGATCAATTTTGGCAGGCTTTGCAGCACATGCCTCCAAATGCTGGCGTACGGCCTGCCAGCATTTTGATGGCTTTGACGTTGGGAAAGATTGGTTTTTTTTTTTTGGTTCTTTTGTGAAGTGTCCATGCCAGGTCCCTCATATCTTGCCCCCTAAGTTGTGTCTTCCTCCTTGACTTTTTCCCCTGCTTTTGCAACATCTGTGAGCTTAGTTTTGGCATGTTTTGGTCCTTTGCACTGCACCTGATATAATCCTTGGCCATTTTCTTGGAGTCACTCAATTTCACAAATTTCCTTTTTTTCTACTCCAATTGCAATTCATTTGATGGTGTCTCCATTCCAGCCTGTTTGTAGGTCCTTTTTTCTGTTTTGGCCTTTATTGGGTATCAATTTTGGCAAGGTCTGCGGCATGTGCCAGCACTTGCTGGCGTATGACCTGCCTGCAATTTGATGGCTTTGTTTTCCGAAAGATTTTTTCTTTTTTTTTTTTTCTATTGATTCTTCATGCCATGTCCCTCATGTCTTGCCCCCTAAGTTTTGTCTTCCTCCTTGACTTTTTCCCCTGCTTTTGCAACATCTCTGAGATTCGTTTTTACATGTTTTGGTCCTTTCCGCTGCACCTCACCTGATATAATCCCGGGCCATTTTCTTAGAGTCACTAAATTTCCCAAATTTTCTTTTTTCTCCTCCAATTGCATTTCCATTAAGTATGTCTCCATTCCAGTGTTTTTGTAGGTCCTTCTTTTCTGTTTTGGCCTTCAGTGGCGATCAATTTTGGCAAGCAATGCAACATGTGCCTGTACTTGCTGGCGTACGGCCTGCCTGCATTTTGATGGCTTTGACTTTGGGAAAGATTGGTTTTTTTTTTTTGTTCTTTTCTGAACTGTCCATGCCAGGTCCCTCATATCTTGCCCCCTAAGTTGTGTCTTCCTCCTTGACTTTTTCCCCTGCTTTTGCCACATCTGTGATCTTCGTTTTTGCATGTTTTGGTCCTTTGCATTGCACCTGATATAATCCCGGGCCATTTTCTTGGAATCACTCAATTTCCCAAATTCCTTTTTTTTCTACTCCAATTGCAATTCTTTTGATGTTGTCTCCATTCCAGCGTGTTTGTAGGTCCTTTTTTCTGTTTTGGCCTTCATTGGGGATCAATTTTGGCAAGGTCTGCGGCATGGGCCAGCACTTGCTGGCGTATGACCTGCCTGCAATTTGATGTCTTTTTTTACGGAAAGACTTTATCTTTTTTTTTTATTATTGATTATTCATGCCATGTCCCTCATATCTTGCCCCCTAAGCTGTGTCTTCCTCCTTGACTTTTTACCCTGCTTTTGCAACATCTGTGAGCTTAGTTTTGGCATGTTTTGGTCCTTTGCACTGCACCTGATATAATCCCGGGCCATTTTCTTAGAGTCACTAAATTTCCCAAATTTTCTTTTTTTTCTCCTCCAATTGCATATCCATTGAGTGTGTCTCCATTCCAGCATGTTTGTAGGTCCTTCTTTTCTGTTTTCGCCTTCACTGGGGATCTGTTTAGGCAAGCTTTGCTGCATGTGCCGGTACTTCCTGGCGTATTGCCTGCCAGCATTTCGATGGCTTTACTTTGGGGAAGATATTTTTCTTTTTATGGTTGTTTTCTGAAGTGTCCATGCCATGTCCCTCATATCTTACCCCCTAAGTTGTGTCTTCCTCCTTGATTTTTTTCCCCTGCTTTTGCAGCATCTGTGAGCTTAGATTTGGCATGTTTTGGTCCTTTGCAATATAGCAGATATCCTCACAGCCTATTTTTTGAATACACTAAAATTCCCAATTTTATCCTTTTTTCCATTGCATTTCATTAGAACCTATCTCCTTTCCAGAAGTTTTGTAAGCCTTTCTTTTGGGATTCGCAAGATTCCTTTTCACTTCCAGAAAGGAAATGAAATTTCCTTTCGGGAACGGAAAAGGAATCTTCCTATTTCAATGGGTACCAATAGAGAAATCTTTGGTGCATGTCCCTGCCCTTGATGGCATGCCATGTCTTTTGATGACTTTGATTTTGGGAAAGGTTTTTTTCTTTTTTAGATTGTTTTCTGAAGTGTCCATGCCATGTCCCTCATATCTTGCCCCGTATGCTGTGTCTTCCTCCTTGACGTTTTCCCCTGCTTCCGCAACATCTCTGAGCTTTGTTTTGGCATGTTTTGGTCCTTTGCACTTCACCTGATATAATCCCGGGCCATTTTCTTAGAGTCACTAAACTTCCCAAATTTCCTTTTTTTCTCCTCCATTTCCAATTCCTTTGATGGTGTCTCCATTCCAGCGTATTTGTAGGTCCTTCATTTCTGTTTTGGCTTACAGTGGGGATCAGTTTTGGCAAGCTTTGCAGCATGTGCATGTACTAGCTGGCGTATGGCCTACCTGCATTTTAATGGCTTTGACTTTTTGATAGATTTTGTTCTTTTTATGGTTGTTTTCTGAAGTGTCCATGCCATGTCCCTCATATCTTACCCCCTAAGCTGTGTCTTCCTCCTTGACTTTTTCCCCTGCGTTTGCAACACCCCTGAGCTTAGTTTGGGCATGTTTTGGTCCTTTGCACTGCACCCGATGTAATCACGGGCCATTTTAATAGGGTCACTAAATTTCTCAAATTTTCTTTTTCTCTCCTCCAATTGCAATTCCTTTGATGGTGTCTCCATTCCAGCGTGTTTGTAAGTCCTTCATTTCTGTTTTGGCCTTCAGTGGGGATCAATTTTGGCAAGCTTTGCTGCATGTGCCGGTACTTCCTGGCGTGTGGCCTGCCAGCATTTCGATGGCTTTACTTTGGGAAAGATATTTTTCTTTTTTTGGTTGTTTTATGAAGTGTCCATGCCATGTCCCTCATATCTTACCCCCTGAGATAAGTCTTCCTCCTTAATTTTTTCCCCTGATATTGCAACATCTCTGAGCTTCGTTTTGGCAAGTTTTGGTCCTTTGCACTACAGCAGATATCCTCACAGCCTATTTTTTGAATACACTAAAATTCCCGATTTTCTCCTTTTTTCCATTGCATTTCATTTGAACCTATCTCCTTTCCAGAAGTTTTGTAAGCCTTTCTTTTGGGATTCGCAAGATTCCTTTCCACTTCCCGGAAGGAAATGAAATTGCCTTTCGGGAAGGGAAAAAGAATCTTGCGATTTCAATAGGGACCAATAGAGGAATCTTTGGTGCATGTCCCTGCCCTTGATGGCATGCCATGCCTTTTGATGACTTTGATTTTGGGAAAGATTTTTTTCTTTTTTAGATTGTTTTCTGAAGTGTCCATGCCATGTCCCTCATATCTTGCCCCGTATGCTGTGTCTTCCTCCTTGACTTTTTCCCCTGCTTTTTCAACATCCCTGAGATTCATTTTGGCATGTTTTGTTCCTTTCCGCTGCACCTGATATAATCCCGGGCCATTTTCTTAGAGTCGCTAAATTTCCCAAATTTTTTATTTTTTCTACTCCAATTGCAATTCCTTTGATGGTTTCTCCATACCAGCCTGTTTGTAGGTCCTTTTTTCTGTTTTGGCCTTCAGTGGGGATCAATTTTGGCAGGCTTTGCAGCACGTGCCTCCAAATGCTGGCGTACGGCCTGCCAGCATTTTGATGGCTTTGACGGTGGGAAAGATTGGTTTTTTTTTTTTTGGTTCTTTTCTGAAGTGTCCATGCCAGGTCCCTCATATCTTGCCCCCTAAGTTGTGTCTTCCTCCTTGACTTTTTCCCCTGCTTTTGCAACATCTGTGAGCTTAGTTTTGGCATGTTTTGGTCCTTTGCACTGCACCTGATATAATCCTTGGCCATTTTCTTGGAGTCACTCAATTTCCCAAATTTCTTTTTTTTCTACTCCAATTGCAATTCATTTGATGCTGTCTCCATTCCAGCCTGTTTGTAGGTCCTTTTTTCTGTTTTGGCCTTTATTGGGTATCAATTTTGGCAAGCTTTGCTGCATGTGCCAGCACTTGCTGGCGTATGACCTGCCTGCAATTTGATGGCTTTGTTTTCCGAAAGATTTTTTCGTTTTTTTTTTTTTTCTATTGATTCTTCATGCCATGTCCCTCATGTCTTGCCCCCTAAGTTTTGTCTTCCTCCTTGACTTTTTCCCCTGCTTTTGCAACATCTCTGAGATTCGTTTTTACATGTTTTGGTCCTTTCCGCTGCACCTCACCTGATATAATCCCGGGCCATTTTCTTAGAGTCACTAAATTTCCCAAATTTTCTTTTTTCTCCTCCAATTGCATTTCCATTAAGTATGTCTCCATTCCAGTGTTTTTGTAGGTCCTTCTTTTCTGTTTTGGCCTTCAGTGGGGATCAGATTTGGCAAGCAATGCAACATGTGCCTGTACTTGCTGGCGTACGGCCTGCCTGCATTTTGATGGCTTTGACGTTGGGAAAGATTGGTTTTTTTTTTTTTTTGTTCTTTTCTGAACTGTCCATGCCAGGTCCCTCATATCTTGCCCCCTAAGTTGTGTCTTCCTCCTTGACTTTTTCCCCTGCTTTTGCCACATCTGTGATCTTCGTTTTTGCATGTTTTGGTCCTTTGCATTGCACCTGATATAATCCCGGGCCATTTTCTTGGAATCACTCAATTTCCCAAATTCCTTTTTTTTCTACTCCAATTGCAATTCTTTTGATGTTGTCTCCATTCCAGTGTGTTTGTAGGTCCTTTTTTCTTTTTTGGCCTTCATTGGGGATCAATTTTGGCAAGGTCTGCGGCATGGGCCAGCACTTGCTGGCGTATGACCTGCCTGCAATTTGATGTCTTTTTTTACGGAAAGACTTTATCTTTTTTTTTTTTTTATTATTGATTATTCATGCCATGTCCCTCATATCTTGCCCCCTAAGCTGTGTCTTCCTCCTTGACTTTTTACCCTGCTTTTGCAACATACCTGAGATTCATTTTGGCATTTTTTTTTCATTTGCACTGCACCTGATATCATCCCGGGCCATTTTCTTAGAGTCACTAAATTTCCCAAATTTTCTTTTTTTTCTCCTCCAATTGCATATCCATTGAGTGTGTCTCCATTCCAGCGTGTTTGTAGGTCCTTCTTTTCTGTTTTCGCCTTCACTGGGGATCTGTTTAGGCAAGCTTTGCTGCATGTGCCGGTACTTCCTGGCATATTGCCTGCCAGCATTTCGATGGCTTTACTTTGGGGAAGATATTTTTCTTTTTATGGTTGTTTTCTGAAGTGTCCATGCCATGTCCCTCATATCTTGCCCCCTAAATTGCGTCTTCCTCCTTGACTTTTTCCCCTGCTATTGCAACATCTCTGAGCTTCGTTTTGGCATGTTTTGGTCCTTTGCAATATAGCAGATATCCTCACGGCCTATTTTTTGAATACACTAAAATTCCCAATTTTATCCTTTTTTCCATTGCATTTCATTAGAACCTATCTCCTTTCCAGAAGTTTTGTAAGCCTTTCTTTTGGGATTCGCAAGATTCCTTTTCACTTCCAGAAAGGAAATGAAATTTCCTTTCGGGAACGGAAAAGGAATCTTCCTATTTCAATGGGTACCAATAGAGAAATCTTTGGTGCATGTCCCTGCCCTTGATGGCATGCCATGTCTTTTGATGACTTTGATTTTGGGAAAGATTTTTTTCTTTTTTAGATTGTTTTCTGAAGTGTCCATGCCATGTCCCTCATATCTTGCCCCGTATGCTGTGTCTTCCTCCTTGACTTTTTCCCCTGCTTCCGCAACATCTCTGAGCTTTGTTTTGGCATGTTTTGGTCCTTTGCACTTCACCTGATATAATCCCGGGCCATTTTCTTAGAGTCACTAAACATCCCAAATTTCCTTTTTTTCTCCTCCATTTCCAATTCCTTTGATGGTGTCTCCATTCCAGCGTATTTGTAGGTCCTTCATTTCTGTTTTGGCTTACAGTGGGGATCAATTTTGGCAAGATTTGCAGCATGTGCATGTACTAGCTGGCGTATGGCCTACCTGCATTTTAATGGCTTTGACTTTTTGATAGATTTTGTTCTTTTTTTGGTTGTTTTCTGAAGGTTCCATGCCATGTCCCTCATATCTTGCCCCCTAAGTTGTGTCTTCCTCCTTGATTTTTTCCCCTGCTTTTGCAGCATCTGTGAGCTTAGATTTGGCATGTTTTGGTCCTTTGCAATATAGCAGATATCCTCACAGCCTATTTTTTGAATACACTAAAATTCCCGATTTTCTCCTTTTTCCATTGCATTTCATTTGAACCTATCTCCTTTCCAGAAGTTTTGTAAGCCTTTCTTTTGGGATTTGCAAGATTCCTTTCCACTTCCCGGAAGGAAATGAAATTGCCTTTCGGGAAGGGAAAAAGAATCTTGCGATTTCAATAGGGACCGATAGAGGAATCTTTGGTGCATGTCCCTGCCCTTGATGGCATGCCATGCCTTTTGATGACTTTGACTTTGGGAAAGATTTTCTTCTTTTTTTGGTTCCTTTCTGAAGTGTCCATGCCATGTCCCTCATACCTTGCCCCTATGTTGTGTCTTCCTCCTTGACTTTTTCCCCTGCTTTTTCAACATCCCTGAGATTCGTTTTGGCATGTTTTGTTCCTTTCCGCTGCACCTGATATAATCCCGGGCCATTTTCTTAGAGTCGCTAAATTTCCCAAATTTTTTATTTTTTCTACTCCAATTGCAATTCCTTTGATGGTTTCTCCATACCACCCTGTTTGTAAGTCCTTTTTTCTGTTTTGGCCTTCAGTGGGGATCAATTTTGGCAGGCTTTGCAGCACGTGCCTCCAAATGCTGGCGTACGGCCTGCCAGCATTTTGATGGCTTTGACGTTGGGAAAGATTGGTTTTTTTTTTTTTGGTTCTTTTGTGAAGTGTCCATGCCAGGTCCCTCATATCTTGCCCCCTAAGTTGTGTCTTCCTCCTTGACTTTTTCCCCTGCTTTTGCAACATCTGTGAGCTTAGTTTTGGCATGTTTTGGTCCTTTGCACTGCACCTGATATAATCCTTGGCCATTTTCTTGGAGTCACTCAATTTCACAAATTTCCTTTTTTTCTACTCCAATTGCAATTCATTTGATGGTGTCTCCATTCCAGCCTGTTTGTAGGTCCTTTTTTCTGTTTTGGCCTTTATTGGGTATCAATTTTGGCAAGGTCTGCGGCATGTGCCAGCACTTGCTGGCGTATGACCTGCCTGCAATTTGATGGCTTTGTTTTCCGAAAGATTTTTTCTTTTTTTTTTTTTCTATTGATTCTTCATGCCATGTCCCTCATGTCTTGCCCCCTAAGTTTTGTCTTCCTCCTTGACTTTTTCCCCTGCTTTTGCAACATCTCTGAGATTCGTTTTTACATGTTTTGGTCCTTTCCGCTGCACCTCACCTGATATAATCCCGGGCCATTTTCTTAGAGTCACTAAATTTCCCAAATTTTCTTTTTTCTCCTCCAATTGCATTTCCATTAAGTATGTCTCCATTCCAGTGTTTTTGTAGGTCCTTCTTTTCTGTTTTGGCCTTCAGTGGCGATCAATTTTGGCAAGCAATGCAACATGTGCCTGTACTTGCTGGCGTACGGCCTGCCTGCATTTTGATGGCTTTGACTTTGGGAAAGATTGGTTTTTTTTTTTTGTTCTTTTCTGAACTGTCCATGCCAGGTCCCTCATATCTTGCCCCCTAAGTTGTGTCTTCCTCCTTGACTTTTTCCCCTGCTTTTGCCACATCTGTGATCTTCGTTTTTGCATGTTTTGGTCCTTTGCATTGCACCTGATATAATCCCGGGCCATTTTCTTGGAATCACTCAATTTCCCAAATTCCTTTTTTTTCTACTCCAATTGCAATTCTTTTGATGTTGTCTCCATTCCAGCGTGTTTGTAGGTCCTTTTTTCTGTTTTGGCCTTCATTGGGGATCAATTTTGGCAAGGTCTGCGGCATGGGCCAGCACTTGCTGGCGTATGACCTGCCTGCAATTTGATGTCTTTTTTTACGGAAAGACTTTATCTTTTTTTTTTTTTATTATTGATTATTCATGCCATGTCCCTCATATCTTGCCCCCTAAGCTGTGTCTTCCTCCTTGACTTTTTACCCTGCTTTTGCAACATCTGTGAGCTTAGTTTTGGCATGTTTTGGTCCTTTGCACTGCACCTGATATAATCCCGGGCCATTTTCTTAGAGTCACTAAATTTCCCAAATTTTCTTTTTTTTCTCCTCCAATTGCATATCCATTGAGTGTGTCTCCATTCCAGCATGTTTGTAGGTCCTTCTTTTCTGTTTTCGCCTTCACTGGGGATCTGTTTAGGCAAGCTTTGCTGCATGTGCCGGTACTTCCTGGCGTATTGCCTGCCAGCATTTCGATGGCTTTACTTTGGGGAAGATATTTTTCTTTTTATGGTTGTTTTCTGAAGTGTCCATGCCATGTCCCTCATATCTTACCCCCTAAGTTGTGTCTTCCTCCTTGATTTTTTTCCCCTGCTTTTGCAGCATCTGTGAGCTTAGATTTGGCATGTTTTGGTCCTTTGCAATATAGCAGATATCCTCACAGCCTATTTTTTGAATACACTAAAATTCCCAATTTTATCCTTTTTTCCATTGCATTTCATTAAAACCTATCTCCTTTCCAGAAGTTTTGTAAGCCTTTCTTTTGGGATTCGCAAGATTCCTTTTCACTTCCAGAAAGGAAATGAAATTTCCTTTCGGGAACGGAAAAGGAATCTTCCTATTTCAATGGGTACCAATAGAGAAATCTTTGGTGCATGTCCCTGCCCTTGATGGCATGCCATGTCTTTTGATGACTTTGATTTTGGGAAAGGTTTTTTTCTTTTTTAGATTGTTTTCTGAAGTGTCCATGCCATGTCCCTCATATCTTGCCCCGTATGCTGTGTCTTCCTCCTTGACGTTTTCCCCTGCTTCCGCAACATCTCTGAGCTTTGTTTTGGCATGTTTTGGTCCTTTGCACTTCACCTGATATAATCCCGGGCCATTTTCTTAGAGTCACTAAACTTCCCAAATTTCCTTTTTTTCTCCTCCATTTCCAATTCCTTTGATGGTGTCTCCATTCCAGCGTATTTGTAGGTCCTTCATTTCTGTTTTGGCTTACAGTGGGGATCAGTTTTGGCAAGCTTTGCAGCATGTGCATGTACTAGCTGGCGTATGGCCTACCTGCATTTTAATGGCTTTGACTTTTTGATAGATTTTGTTCTTTTTATGGTTGTTTTCTGAAGTGTCCATGCCATGTCCCTCATATCTTACCCCCTAAGCTGTGTCTTCCTCCTTGACTTTTTCCCCTGGGTTTGCAACACCCCTGAGCTTAGTTTGGGCATGTTTTGGTCCTTTGCACTGCACCCGATGTAATCACGGGCCATTTTAATAGGGTCACTAAATTTCTCAAATTTTCTTTTTCTCTCCTCCAATTGCAATTCCTTTGATGGTGTCTCCATTCCAGCGTGTTTGTAAGTCCTTCATTTCTGTTTTGGCCTTCAGTGGGGATCAATTTTGGCAAGCTTTGCTGCATGTGCCGGTACTTCCTGGCGTGTGGCCTGCCAGCATTTCGATGGCTTTACTTTGGGAAAGATATTTTTCTTTTTTTGGTTGTTTTATGAAGTGTCCATGCCATGTCCCTCATATCTTACCCCCTGAGATAAGTCTTCCTCCTTAATTTTTTCCCCTGATATTGCAACATCTCTGAGCTTCGTTTTGGCAAGTTTTGGTCCTTTGCACTACAGCAGATATCCTCACAGCCTATTTTTTGAATACACTAAAATTCCCGATT
The DNA here is from genome assembly GCF_028018845.1 of Melospiza georgiana. Taxonomy (NCBI): domain Eukaryota; kingdom Metazoa; phylum Chordata; class Aves; order Passeriformes; family Passerellidae; genus Melospiza; species Melospiza georgiana. The sequence goes on from NC_080435.1 coordinate 32,609,261, forward strand.
TTCTCCTTTTTTCCATTGCATTTCATTTGAACCTATCTCCTTTCCAGAAGTTTTGTAAGCCTTTCTTTTGGGATTCGCAAGATTCCTTTCCACTTCCCGGAAGGAAATGAAATTGCCTTTCGGGAAGGGAAAAAGAATCTTGCGATTTCAATAGGGACCAATAGAGGAATCTTTGGTGCATGTCCCTGCCCTTGATGGCATGCCATGCCTTTTGATGACTTTGATTTTGGGAAAGATTTTTTTCTTTTTTAGATTGTTTTCTGAAGTGTCCATGCCATGTCCCTCATATCTTGCCCCGTATGCTGTGTCTTCCTCCTTGACTTTTTCCCCTGCTTTTTCAACATCCCTGAGATTCATTTTGGCATGTTTTGTTCCTTTCCGCTGCACCTGATATAATCCCGGGCCATTTTCTTAGAGTCGCTAAATTTCCCAAATTTTTTATTTTTTCTACTCCAATTGCAATTCCTTTGATGGTTTCTCCATACCAGCCTGTTTGTAGGTCCTTTTTTCTGTTTTGGCCTTCAGTGGGGATCAATTTTGGCAGGCTTTGCAGCACGTGCCTCCAAATGCTGGCGTACGGCCTGCCAGCATTTTGATGGCTTTGACGGTGGGAAAGATTGGTTTTTTTTTTTTTGGTTCTTTTCTGAAGTGTCCATGCCAGGTCCCTCATATCTTGCCCCCTAAGTTGTGTCTTCCTCCTTGACTTTTTCCCCTGCTTTTGCAACATCTGTGAGCTTAGTTTTGGCATGTTTTGGTCCTTTGCACTGCACCTGATATAATCCTTGGCCATTTTCTTGGAGTCACTCAATTTCCCAAATTTCTTTTTTTTCTACTCCAATTGCAATTCATTTGATGCTGTCTCCATTCCAGCCTGTTTGTAGGTCCTTTTTTCTGTTTTGGCCTTTATTGGGTATCAATTTTGGCAAGCTTTGCTGCATGTGCCAGCACTTGCTGGCGTATGACCTGCCTGCAATTTGATGGCTTTGTTTTCCGAAAGATTTTTTCGTTTTTTTTTTTTTTCTATTGATTCTTCATGCCATGTCCCTCATGTCTTGCCCCCTAAGTTTTGTCTTCCTCCTTGACTTTTTCCCCTGCTTTTGCAACATCTCTGAGATTCGTTTTTACATGTTTTGGTCCTTTCCGCTGCACCTCACCTGATATAATCCCGGGCCATTTTCTTAGAGTCACTAAATTTCCCAAATTTTCTTTTTTCTCCTCCAATTGCATTTCCATTAAGTATGTCTCCATTCCAGTGTTTTTGTAGGTCCTTCTTTTCTGTTTTGGCCTTCAGTGGGGATCAGATTTGGCAAGCAATGCAACATGTGCCTGTACTTGCTGGCGTACGGCCTGCCTGCATTTTGATGGCTTTGACGTTGGGAAAGATTGGTTTTTTTTTTTTTTTGTTCTTTTCTGAACTGTCCATGCCAGGTCCCTCATATCTTGCCCCCTAAGTTGTGTCTTCCTCCTTGACTTTTTCCCCTGCTTTTGCCACATCTGTGATCTTCGTTTTTGCATGTTTTGGTCCTTTGCATTGCACCTGATATAATCCCGGGCCATTTTCTTGGAATCACTCAATTTCCCAAATTCCTTTTTTTTCTACTCCAATTGCAATTCTTTTGATGTTGTCTCCATTCCAGTGTGTTTGTAGGTCCTTTTTTCTTTTTTGGCCTTCATTGGGGATCAATTTTGGCAAGGTCTGCGGCATGGGCCAGCACTTGCTGGCGTATGACCTGCCTGCAATTTGATGTCTTTTTTTACGGAAAGACTTTATCTTTTTTTTTTTTTTATTATTGATTATTCATGCCATGTCCCTCATATCTTGCCCCCTAAGCTGTGTCTTCCTCCTTGACTTTTTACCCTGCTTTTGCAACATACCTGAGATTCATTTTGGCATTTTTTTTTCATTTGCACTGCACCTGATATCATCCCGGGCCATTTTCTTAGAGTCACTAAATTTCCCAAATTTTCTTTTTTTTCTCCTCCAATTGCATATCCATTGAGTGTGTCTCCATTCCAGCGTGTTTGTAGGTCCTTCTTTTCTGTTTTCGCCTTCACTGGGGATCTGTTTAGGCAAGCTTTGCTGCATGTGCCGGTACTTCCTGGCATATTGCCTGCCAGCATTTCGATGGCTTTACTTTGGGGAAGATATTTTTCTTTTTATGGTTGTTTTCTGAAGTGTCCATGCCATGTCCCTCATATCTTGCCCCCTAAATTGCGTCTTCCTCCTTGACTTTTTCCCCTGCTATTGCAACATCTCTGAGCTTCGTTTTGGCATGTTTTGGTCCTTTGCAATATAGCAGATATCCTCACGGCCTATTTTTTGAATACACTAAAATTCCCAATTTTATCCTTTTTTCCATTGCATTTCATTAGAACCTATCTCCTTTCCAGAAGTTTTGTAAGCCTTTCTTTTGGGATTCGCAAGATTCCTTTTCACTTCCAGAAAGGAAATGAAATTTCCTTTCGGGAACGGAAAAGGAATCTTCCTATTTCAATGGGTACCAATAGAGAAATCTTTGGTGCATGTCCCTGCCCTTGATGGCATGCCATGTCTTTTGATGACTTTGATTTTGGGAAAGATTTTTTTCTTTTTTAGATTGTTTTCTGAAGTGTCCATGCCATGTCCCTCATATCTTGCCCCGTATGCTGTGTCTTCCTCCTTGACTTTTTCCCCTGCTTCCGCAACATCTCTGAGCTTTGTTTTGGCATGTTTTGGTCCTTTGCACTTCACCTGATATAATCCCGGGCCATTTTCTTAGAGTCACTAAACATCCCAAATTTCCTTTTTTTCTCCTCCATTTCCAATTCCTTTGATGGTGTCTCCATTCCAGCGTATTTGTAGGTCCTTCATTTCTGTTTTGGCTTACAGTGGGGATCAATTTTGGCAAGATTTGCAGCATGTGCATGTACTAGCTGGCGTATGGCCTACCTGCATTTTAATGGCTTTGACTTTTTGATAGATTTTGTTCTTTTTTTGGTTGTTTTCTGAAGGTTCCATGCCATGTCCCTCATATCTTGCCCCCTAAGTTGTGTCTTCCTCCTTGATTTTTTCCCCTGCTTTTGCAGCATCTGTGAGCTTAGATTTGGCATGTTTTGGTCCTTTGCAATATAGCAGATATCCTCACAGCCTATTTTTTGAATACACTAAAATTCCCGATTTTCTCCTTTTTCCATTGCATTTCATTTGAACCTATCTCCTTTCCAGAAGTTTTGTAAGCCTTTCTTTTGGGATTCGCAAGATTCCTTTCCACTTCCCGGAAGGAAATGAAATTGCCTTTCGGGAAGGGAAAAAGAATCTTGCGATTTCAATAGGGACCGATAGAGGAATCTTTGGTGCATGTCCCTGCCCTTGATGGCATGCCATGCCTTTTGATGACTTTGACTTTGGGAAAGATTTTCTTCTTTTTTTGGTTCCTTTCTGAAGTGTCCATGCCATGTCCCTCATACCTTGCCCCTCTGTTGTGTCTTCCTCCTTGACTTTTTCCCCTGCTTTTTCAACATCCCTGAGATTCGTTTTGGCATGTTTTGTTCCTTTCCGCTGCACCTGATATAATCCCGGGCCATTTTCTTAGAGTCGCTAAATTTCCCAAATTTTTTATTTTTTCTACTCCAATTGCAATTCCTTTGATGGTTTCTCCATACCACCCTGTTTGTAAGTCCTTTTTTCTGTTTTGGCCTTCAGTGGGGATCAATTTTGGCAGGCTTTGCAGCACATGCCTCCAAATGCTGGCGTACGGCCTGCCAGCATTTTGATGGCTTTGACGTTGGGAAAGATTGGTTTTTTTTTTTTGGTTCTTTTCTGAAGTGTCCATGCCAGGTCCCTCATATCTTGCCCCCTAAGTTGTGTCTTCCTCCTTGACTTTTTCCCCTGCTTTTGCAACATCTGTGAGCTTAGTTTTGGCATGTTTTGGTCCTTTGCACTGCACCTGATATAATCCTTGGCCATTTTCTTGGAGTCACTCAATTTCACAAATTTCCTTTTTTTCTACTCCAATTGCAATTCATTTGATGGTGTCTCCATTCCAGCCTGTTTGTAGGTCCTTTTTTCTGTTTTGGCCTTTATTGGGTATCAATTTTGGCAAGGTCTGCGGCATGTGCCAGCACTTGCTGGCGTATGACCTGCCTGCAATTTGATGGCTTTGTTTTCCGAAAGATTTTTTCGTTTTTTTTTTTTTTCTATTGATTCTTCATGCCATGTCCCTCATGTCTTGCCCCCTAAGTTTTGTCTTCCTCCTTGACTTTTTCCCCTGCTTTTGCAACATCTCTGAGATTCGTTTTTACATGTTTTGGTCCTTTCCGCTGCACCTCACCTGATATAATCCCGGGCCATTTTCTTAGAGTCACTAAATTTCCCAAATTTTCTTTTTTCTCCTCCAATTGCATTTCCATTAAGTATGTCTCCATTCCAGTGTTTTTGTAGGTCCTTCTTTTCTGTTTTGGCCTTCAGTGGCGATCAATTTTGGCAAGCAATGCAACATGTGCCTGTACTTGCTGGCGTACGGCCTGCCTGCATTTTGATGGCTTTGACTTTGGGAAAGATTGGTTTTTTTTTTTTGTTCTTTTCTGAACTGTCCATGCCAGGTCCCTCATATCTTGCCCCCTAAGTTGTGTCTTCCTCCTTGACTTTTTCCCCTGCTTTTGCCACATCTGTGATCTTCGTTTTTGCATGTTTTGGTCCTTTGCATTGCACCTGATATAATCCCGGGCCATTTTCTTGGAATCACTCAATTTCCCAAATTCCTTTTTTTTCTACTCCAATTGCAATTCTTTTGATGTTGTCTCCATTCCAGCGTGTTTGTAGGTCCTTTTTTCTGTTTTGGCCTTCATTGGGGATCAATTTTGGCAAGGTCTGCGGCATGGGCCAGCACTTGCTGGCGTATGACCTGCCTGCAATTTGATGTCTTTTTTTACGGAAAGACTTTATCTTTTTTTTTTTTTATTATTGATTATTCATGCCATGTCCCTCATATCTTGCCCCCTAAGCTGTGTCTTCCTCCTTGACTTTTTACCCTGCTTTTGCAACATCTGTGAGCTTAGTTTTGGCATGTTTTGGTCCTTTGCACTGCACCTGATATAATCCCGGGCCATTTTCTTAGAGTCACTAAATTTCCCAAATTTTCTTTTTTTTCTCCTCCAATTGCATATCCATTGAGTGTGTCTCCATTCCAGCATGTTTGTAGGTCCTTCTTTTCTGTTTTCGCCTTCACTGGGGATCTGTTTAGGCAAGCTTTGCTGCATGTGCCGGTACTTCCTGGCGTATTGCCTGCCAGCATTTCGATGGCTTTACTTTGGGGAAGATATTTTTCTTTTTATGGTTGTTTTCTGAAGTGTCCATGCCATGTCCCTCATATCTTACCCCCTAAGTTGTGTCTTCCTCCTTGATTTTTTTCCCCTGCTTTTGCAGCATCTGTGAGCTTAGATTTGGCATGTTTTGGTCCTTTGCAATATAGCAGATATCCTCACAGCCTATTTTTTGAATACACTAAAATTCCCAATTTTATCCTTTTTTCCATTGCATTTCATTAGAACCTATCTCCTTTCCAGAAGTTTTGTAAGCCTTTCTTTTGGGATTCGCAAGATTCCTTTTCACTTCCAGAAAGGAAATGAAATTTCCTTTCGGGAACGGAAAAGGAATCTTCCTATTTCAATGGGTACCAATAGAGAAATCTTTGGTGCATGTCCCTGCCCTTGATGGCATGCCATGTCTTTTGATGACTTTGATTTTGGGAAAGGTTTTTTTCTTTTTTAGATTGTTTTCTGAAGTGTCCATGCCATGTCCCTCATATCTTGCCCCGTATGCTGTGTCTTCCTCCTTGACGTTTTCCCCTGCTTCCGCAACATCTCTGAGCTTTGTTTTGGCATGTTTTGGTCCTTTGCACTTCACCTGATATAATCCCGGGCCATTTTCTTAGAGTCACTAAACTTCCCAAATTTCCTTTTTTTCTCCTCCATTTCCAATTCCTTTGATGGTGTCTCCATTCCAGCGTATTTGTAGGTCCTTCATTTCTGTTTTGGCTTACAGTGGGGATCAGTTTTGGCAAGCTTTGCAGCATGTGCATGTACTAGCTGGCGTATGGCCTACCTGCATTTTAATGGCTTTGACTTTTTGATAGATTTTGTTCTTTTTATGGTTGTTTTCTGAAGTGTCCATGCCATGTCCCTCATATCTTACCCCCTAAGCTGTGTCTTCCTCCTTGACTTTTTCCCCTGCGTTTGCAACACCCCTGAGCTTAGTTTGGGCATGTTTTGGTCCTTTGCACTGCACCCGATGTAATCACGGGCCATTTTAATAGGGTCACTAAATTTCTCAAATTTTCTTTTTCTCTCCTCCAATTGCAATTCCTTTGATGGTGTCTCCATTCCAGCGTGTTTGTAAGTCCTTCATTTCTGTTTTGGCCTTCAGTGGGGATCAATTTTGGCAAGCTTTGCTGCATGTGCCGGTACTTCCTGGCGTGTGGCCTGCCAGCATTTCGATGGCTTTACTTTGGGAAAGATATTTTTCTTTTTTTGGTTGTTTTATGAAGTGTCCATGCCATGTCCCTCATATCTTACCCCCTGAGATAAGTCTTCCTCCTTAATTTTTTCCCCTGATATTGCAACATCTCTGAGCTTCGTTTTGGCAAGTTTTGGTCCTTTGCACTACAGCAGATATCCTCACAGCCTATTTTTTGAATACACTAAAATTCCCGATTTTCTCCTTTTTTCCATTGCATTTCATTTGAACCTATCTCCTTTCCAGAAGTTTTGTAAGCCTTTCTTTTGGGATTCGCAAGATTCCTTTCCACTTCCCGGAAGGAAATGAAATTGCCTTTCGGGAAGGGAAAAAGAATCTTGCGATTTCAATAGGGACCAATAGAGGAATCTTTGGTGCATGTCCCTGCCCTTGATGGCATGCCATGCCTTTTGATGACTTTGATTTTGGGAAAGATTTTTTTCTTTTTTAGATTGATTTCTGAAGTGTCCATGCCATGTCCCTCATATCTTGCCCCGTATGCTGTGTCTTCCTCCTTGACTTTTTCCCCTGCTTTTTCAACATCCCTGAGATTCATTTTGGCATGTTTTGTTCCTTTCCGCTGCACCTGATATAATCCCGGGCCATTTTCTTAGAGTCGCTAAATTTCCCAAATTTTTTATTTTTTCTCCTCCAATTGCAATTCCTTTGATGGTTTCTCCATACCAGCCTGTTTGTAGGTCCTTTTTTCTGTTTTGGCCTTCAGTGGGGATCAATTTTGGCAGGCTTTGCAGCACGTGCCTCCAAATGCTGGCGTACGGCCTGCCAGCATTTTGATGGCTTTGACGTTGGGAAAGATTGGTTTTTTTTTTTTTGGTTCTTTTCTGAAGTGTCCATGCCAGGTCCCTCATATCTTGCCCCCTAAGTTGTGTCTTCCTCCTTGACTTTTTCCCCTGCTTTTGCAACATCTGTGAGCTTAGTTTTGGCATGTTTTGGTCCTTTGCACTGCACCTGATATAATCCTTGGCCATTTTCTTGGAGTCACTCAATTTCCCAAATTTCCTTTTTTTCTACTCCAATTGCAATTCATTTGATGGTGTCTCCATTCCAGCCTGTTTGTAGGTCCTTTTTTCTGTTTTGGCCTTTATTGGGTATCAATTTTGGCAAGCTTTGCTGCATGTGCCAGCACTTGCTGGCGTATGACCTGCCTGCAATTTGATGGCTTTGTTTTCCGAAAGATTTTTTCTTTTTTTTTTTTTTTCTATTGATTCTTCATGCCATGTCCCTCATGTCTTGCCCCCTAAGTTTTGTCTTCCTCCTTGACTTTTTCCCCTGCTTTTGCAACATCTCTGAGATTCGTTTTTACATGTTTTGGTCCTTTCCGCTGCACCTCACCTGATATAATCCCGGGCCATTTTCTTAGAGTCACTAAATTTCCCAAATTTTCTTTTTTCTCCTCCAATTGCATTTCCATTAAGTATGTCTCCATTCCAGTGTTTTTGTAGGTCCTTTTTTCTTTTTTGGCCTTCAGTGGGGATCAGATTTGGCAAGCAATGCAACATGTGCCTGTACTTGCTGGCGTACGGCCTGCCTGCATTTTGATGGCTTTGACGTTGGGAAAGATTGGTTTTTGTTTTTTTTGTTCTTTTCTGAACTGTCCATGCCAGGTCCCTCATATCTTGCCCCCTAAGTTGTGTCTTCCTCCTTGACTTTTTCCCCTGCTTTTGCCACATCTGTGATCTTCGTTTTTGCATGTTTTGGTCCTTTGCATTGCACCTGATATAATCCCGGGCCATTTTCTTGGAATCACTCAATTTCCCAAATTCCTTTTTTTTCTACTCCAATTGCAATTCTTTTGATGTTGTCTCCATTCCAGTGTGTTTGTAGGTCCTTTTTTCTTTTTTGGCCTTCATTGGGGATCAATTTTGGCAAGGTCTGCGGCATGGGCCAGCACTTGCTGGCGTATGACCTGCCTGCAATTTGATGTCTTTTTTTACGGAAAGACTTTATCTTTTTTTTTTTTTATTATTGATTATTCATGCCATGTCCCTCATATCTTGCCCCCTAAGCTGTGTCTTCCTCCTTGACTTTTTACCCTGCTTTTGCAACATACCTGAGATTCGTTTTGGCATTTTTTTTTCATTTGCACTGCACCTGATATCATCCCGGGCCATTTTCTTAGAGTCACTAAATTTCCCAAATTTTCTTTTTTTTCTCCTCCAATTGCATATCCATTGAGTGTGTCTCCATTCCAGCGTGTTTGTAGGTCCTTCTTTTCTGTTTTCGCCTTCACTGGGGATCTGTTTAGGCAAGCTTTGCTGCATGTGCCGGTACTTCCTGGCGTATTGCCTGCCAGCATTTCGATGGCTTTACTTTGGGGAAGATATTTTTCTTTTTATGGTTGTTTTCTGAAGTGTCCATGCCATGTCCCTCATATCTTACCCCCTAAGTTGTGTCTTCCTCCTTGATTTTTCCCCCTGCTTTTGCAGCATCTGTGAGCTTAGATTTGGCATGTTTTGGTCCTTTGCAATATAGCAGATATCCTCACGGCCTATTTTTTGAATACACTAAAATTCCCAATTTTATCCTTTTTTCCATTGCATTTCATTAGAACCTATCTCCTTTCCAGAAGTTTTGTAAGCCTTTCTTTTGGGATTCGCAAGATTCCTTTTCACTTCCAGAAAGGAAATGAAATTTCCTTTCGGGAACGGAAAAGGAATCTTCCTATTTCAATGGGTACCAATAGAGAAATCTTTGGTGCATGTCCCTGCCCTTGATGGCATGCCATGTCTTTTGATGACTTTGATTTTGGGAAAGATTTTTTTCTTTTTTAGGTTGTTTTCTGAAGTGTCCATGCCATGTCCCTCATATCTTGCCCCGTATGCTGTGTCTTCCTCCTTGACTTTTTCCCCTGCTTCCGCAATATCTCTGAGCTTTGTTTTGGCATGTTTTGGTCCTTTGCACTTCACCTGATATAATCCCGGGCCATTTTCTTAGAGTCACTAAACATCCCAAATTTCCTTTTTTTCTCCTCCATTTCCAATTCCTTTGATGGTGTCTCCATTCCAGCGTATTTGTAGGTCCTTCATTTCTGTTTTGGCTTACAGTGGGGATCAATTTTGGCAAGCTTTGCAGCATGTGCATGTACTAGCTGGCGTATGGCCTACCTGCATTTTAATGGCTTTGACTTTTTGATAGATTTTGTTCTTTTTTTGGTTGTTTTCTGAAGGTTCCATGCCATGTCCCTCATATCTTGCCCCCTAAGTTGTGTCTTCCTCCTTGATTTTTTCCCCTGCTTTTGCAGCATCTGTGAGCTTAGATTTGGCATGTTTTGGTCCTTTGCAATATTGCAGATATCCTCACAGCCTATTTTTTGAATACACTAAAATTCCCGATTTTCTCCTTTTTTCCATTGCATTTCATTTGAACCTATCTCCTTTCCAGAAGTTTTGTAAGCCTTTCTTTTGGGATTTGCAAGATTCCTTTCCACTTCCCGGAAGGAAATGAAATTGCCTTTCGGGAAGGGAAAAAGAATCTTGCGATTTCAATAGGGACCGATAGAGGAATCTTTGGTGCATGTCCCTGCCCTTGATGGCATGCCATGCCTTTTGATGACTTTGACTTTGGGAAAGATTTTCTTCTTTTTTTGGTTCCTTTCTGAAGTGTCCATGCCATGTCCCTCATACCTTGCCCCTATGTTGTGTCTTCCTCCTTGACTTTTTCCCCTGCTTTTTCAACATCCCTGAGATTCGTTTTGGCATGTTTTGTTCCTTTCCGCTGCACCTGATATAATCCCGGGCCATTTTCTTAGAGTCGCTAAATTTCCCAAATTTTTTATTTTTTCTACTCCAATTGCAATTCCTTTGATGGTTTCTCCATACCACCCTGTTTGTAAGTCCTTTTTTCTGTTTTGGCCTTCAGTGGGGATCAATTTTGGCAGGCTTTGCAGCACATGCCTCCAAATGCTGGCGTACGGCCTGCCAGCATTAAGATGGCTTTGACGTTGGGAAAGATTGGTTTTTTTTTTTTGGTTCTTTTCTGAAGTGTCCATGCCAGGTCCCTCATATCTTGCCCCCTAAGTTGTGTCTTCCTCCTTGACTTTTTCCCCTGCTTTTGCAACATCTGTGAGCTTAGTTTTGGCATGTTTTGGTCCTTTGCACTGCACCTGATATAATCCTTGGCCATTTTCTTGGAGTCACTCAATTTCCCAAATTTCCTTTTTTTCTACTCCAATTGCAATTCATTTGATGCTGTCTCCATTCCAGCCTGTTTGTAGGTCCTTTTTTCTGTTTTGGCCTTTATTGGGTATCAATTTTGGCAAACTTTGCTGCATGTGCCAGCACTTGCTGGCGTATGACCTGCCTGCAATTTGATGGCTTTGTTTTCCGAAAGATTTTTTCTTTTTTTTTTTTTTCTATTGATTCTTCATGCCATGTCCCTCATGTCTTGCCCCCTAAGTTTTGTCTTCCTCCTTGACTTTTTCCCCTGCTTTTGCAACATCTCTGAGATTCGTTTTTACATGTTTTGGTCCTTTCCGCTGCACCTCACCTGATATAATCCCGGGCCATTTTCTTAGAGTCACTAAATTTCCCAAATTTTCTTTTTTCTCCTCCAATTGCATTTCCATTAAGTATGTCTCCATTCCAGTGTTTTTGTAGGTCCTTCTTTTCTGTTTTGGCCTTCAGTGGCGATCAATTTTGGCAAGCAATGCAACATGTGCCTGTACTTGCTGGCGTACGGCCTGCCTGCATTTTGATGGCTTTGACTTTGGGAAAGATTGGTTTTTTTTTTTTGTTCTTTTCTGAACTGTCCATGCCAGGTCCCTCATATCTTGCCCCCTAAGTTGTGTCTTCCTCCTTGACTTTTTCCCCTGCTTTTGCCACATCTGTGATCTTCGTTTTTGCATGTTTTGGTCCTTTGCATTGCACCTGATATAATCCCGGGCCATTTTCTTGGAATCACTCAATTTCCCAAATTCCTTTTTTTTCTACTCCAATTGCAATTCTTTTGATGTTGTCTCCATTCCAGCGTGTTTGTAGGTCCTTTTTTCTGTTTTGGCCTTCATTGGGGATCAATTTTGGCAAGGTCTGCGGCATGGGCCAGCACTTGCTGGCGTATGACCTGCCTGCAATTTGATGTCTTTTTTTACGGAAAGACTTTATCTTTTTTTTTTTTTATTATTGATTATTCATGCCATGTCCCTCATATCTTGCCCCCTAAGCTGTGTCTTCCTCCTTGACTTTTTACCCTGCTTTTGCAACATCTGTGAGCTTAGTTTTGGCATGTTTTGGTCCTTTGCACTGCACCTGATATAATCCCGGGCCATTTTCTTAGAGTCACTAAATTTCCCAAATTTTCTTTTTTTCTCCTCCAATTGCATATCCATTGAGTGTGTCTCCATTCCAGCGTGTTTGTAGGTCCTTCTTTTCTGTTTTCGCCTTCACTGGGGATCTGTTTAGGCAAGCTTTGCTGCATGTGCCGGTACTTCCTGGCGTATTGCCTGCCAGCATTTCGATGGCTTTACTTTGGGGAAGATATTTTTCTTTTTATGGTTGTTTTCTGAAGTGTCCATGCCATGTCCCTCATATCTTACCCCCTAAGTTGTGTCTTCCTCCTTGATTTTTTCCCCTGCTTTTGCAGCATCTGTGAGCTTAGATTTGGCATGTTTTGGTCCTTTGCAATATAGCAGATATCCTCACAGCCTATTTTTTGAATACACTAAAATTCCCAATTTTATCCTTTTTTCCATTGCATTTCATTAGAACCTATCTCCTTTCCAGAAGTTTTGTAAGCCTTTCTTTTGGGATTCGCAAGATTCCTTTTCACTTCCAGAAAGGAAATGAAATTTCCTTTCGGGAACGGAAAAGGAATCTTCCTATTTCAATGGGTACCAATAGAGAAATCTTTGGTGCATGTCCCTGCCCTTGATGGCATGCCATGTCTTTTGATGACTTTGATTTTGGGAAAGGTTTTTTTCTTTTTTAGATTGTTTTCTGAAGTGTCCATGCCATGTCCCTCATATCTTGCCCCGTATGCTGTGTCTTCCTCCTTGACTTTTTCCCCTGCTTCCGCAATATCTCTGAGCTTTGTTTTGGCATGTTTTGGTCCTTTGCACTTCACCTGATATAATCCCGGGCCATTTTCTTAGAGTCACTAAACATCCCAAATTTCCTTTTTTTCTCCTCCATTTCCAATTCCTTTGATGGTGTCTCCATTCCAGCGTATTTGTAGGTCCTTCATTTCTGTTTTGGCTTACAGTGGGGATCAGTTTTGGCAAGCTTTGCAGCATGTGCATGTACTAGCTGGCGTATGGCCTACCTGCATTTTAATGGCTTTGACTTTTTGATAGATTTTGTTCTTTTTATGGTTGTTTTCTGAAGGTTCCATGCCATGTCCCTCATATCTTGCCCCCTAAGTTGTGTCTTCCTCCTTGATTTTTTCCCCTGCTTTTGCAGCATCTGTGAGCTTAGATTTGGCATGTTTTGGTCCTTTGCAATATAGCAGATATCCTCACAGCCTATTTTTTGAATACACTAAAATTCCCGATTTTCTCCTTTTTTCCATTGCATTTCATTTGAACCTATCTCCTTTCCAGAAGTTTTGTAAGCCTTTCTTTTGGGATTTGCAAGATTCCTTTCCACTTCCCGGAAGGAAATGAAATTGCCTTTCGGGAAGGGAAAAAGAATCTTGCGATTTCAATAGGGACCGATAGAGGAATCTTTGGTGCATGTCCCTGCCCTTGATGGCATGCCATGCCTTTTGATGACTTTGACTTTGGGAAAGATTTTCTTCTTTTTTTGGTTCCTTTCTGAAGTGTCCATGCCATGTCCCTCATACCTTGCCCCTATGTTGTGTCTTCCTCCTTGACTTTTTCCCCTGCTTTTTCAACATCCCTGAGATTCGTTTTGGCATGTTTTGTTCCTTTCCGCTGCACCTGATATAATCCCGGGCCATTTTCTTAGAGTCGCTAAATTTCCCAAATTTTTTATTTTTTCTACTCCAATTGCAATTCCTTTGATGGTTTCTCCATACCACCCTGTTTGTAAGTCCTTTTTTCTGTTTTGGCCTTCAGTGGGGATCAATTTTGGCAGGCTTTGCAGCACATGCCTCCAAATGCTGGCGTACGGCCTGCCAGCATTTTGATGGCTTTGACGTTGGGAAAGATTGGGTTTTTTTTTTTGGTTCTTTTCTGAAGTGTCCATGCCAGGTCCCTCATATCTTGCCCCCTAAGTTGTGTCTTCCTCCTTGACTTTTTCCCCTGCTTTTGCAACATCTGTGAGCTTAGTTTTGGCATGTTTTGGTCCTTTGCACTGCACCTGATATAATCCTTGGCCATTTTCTTGGAGTCACTCAATTTCCCAAATTTCCTTTTTTTCTACTCCAATTGCAATTCATTTGATGCTGTCTCCATTCCAGCCTGTTTGTAGGTCCTTTTTTCTGTTTTGGCCTTTATTGGGTATCAATTTTGGCAAACTTTGCTGCATGTGCCAGCACTTGCTGGCGTATGACCTGCCTGCAATTTGATGGCTTTGTTTTCCGAAAGATTTTTTCTTTTTTTTTTTTTTTCTATTGATTCTTCATGCCATGTCCCTCATGTCTTGCCCCCTAAGTTTTGTCTTCCTCCTTGACTTTTTCCCCTGCTTTTGCAACATCTCTGAGATTCGTTTTTACATGTTTTGGTCCTTTCCGCTGCACCTCACCTGATATAATCCCGGGCCATTTTCTTAGAGTCACTAAATTTCCCAAATTTTCTTTTTTCTCCTCCAATTGCATTTCCATTAAGTATGTCTCCATTCCAGTGTTTTTGTAGGTCCTTCTTTTCTGTTTTGGCCTTCAGTGGCGATCAATTTTGGCAAGCAATGCAACATGTGCCTGTACTTGCTGGCGTACGGCCTGCCTGCATTTTGATGGCTTTGACTTTGGGAAAGATTGGTTTTTTTTTTTTGTTCTTTTCTGAACTGTCCATGCCAGGTCCCTCATATCTTGCCCCCTAAGTTGTGTCTTCCTCCTTGACTTTTTCCCCTGCTTTTGCCACATCTGTGATCTTCGTTTTTGCATGTTTTGGTCCTTTGCATTGCACCTGATATAATCCCGGGCCATTTTCTTGGAATCACTCAATTTCCCAAATTCCTTTTTTTTCTACTCCAATTGCAATTCTTTTGATGTTGTCTCCATTCCAGCGTGTTTGTAGGTCCTTTTTTCTGTTTTGGCCTTCATTGGGGATCAATTTTGGCAAGGTCTGTGGCATGGGCCAGCACTTGCTGGCGTATGACCTGCCTGCAATTTGATGTCTTTTTTTACGGAAAGACTTTATCTTTTTTTTTTTTTTTTATTGATTATTCATGCCATGTCCATCATATCTTGCCCCCTAAGCTGTGTCTTCCTCCTTGACTTTTTACCCTGCTTTTGCAACATCTGTGAGCTTAGTTTTGGCATGTTTTGGTCCTTTGCACTGCACCTGATATAATCCCGGGCCATTTTCTTAGAGTCACTAAATTTCCCAAATTTTCTATTTTTTCTCCTCCAATTGCATATCCATTGAGTGTGTCTCCATTCCAGCGTGTTTGTAGGTCCTTCTTTTCTGTTTTCGCCTTCACTGGGGATCTGTTTAGGCAAGCTTTGCTGCATGTGCCGGTACTTCCTGGCGTATTGCCTGCCAGCATTTCGATGGCTTTACTTTGGGGAAGATATTTTTCT
This sequence comes from Melospiza georgiana, assembly GCF_028018845.1. Lineage (NCBI taxonomy): Eukaryota > Metazoa > Chordata > Aves > Passeriformes > Passerellidae > Melospiza > Melospiza georgiana. The sequence goes on from NC_080435.1 coordinate 32,624,409, forward strand.
TTTTATGGTTGTTTTCTGAAGTGTCCATGCCATGTCCCTCATATCTTACCCCCTAAGTTGTGTCTTCCTCCTTGATTTTTTCCCCTGCTTTTGCAGCATCTGTGAGCTTAGATTTGGCATGTTTTGGTCCTTTGCAATATAGCAGATATCCTCACGGCCTATTTTTTGAATACACTAAAATTCCCAATTTTATCCTTTTTTCCATTGCATTTCATTAGAACCTATCTCCTTTCCAGAAGTTTTGTAAGCCTTTCTTTTGGGATTCGCAAGATTCCTTTTCACTTCCAGAAAGGAAATGAAATTTCCTTTCGGGAACGGAAAAGGAATCTTCCTATTTCAATGGGTACCAATAGAGAAATCTTTGGTGCATGTCCCTGCCCTTGATGGCATGCCATGTCTTTTGATGACTTTGATTTTGGGAAAGGTTTTTTTCTTTTTTAGATTGTTTTCTGAAGTGTCCATGCCATGTCCCTCATATCTTGCCCCGTATGCTGTGTCTTCCTCCTTGACGTTTTCCCCTGCTTCCGCAACATCTCTGAGCTTTGTTTTGGCATGTTTTGGTCCTTTGCACTTCACCTGATATAATCCCGGGCCATTTTCTTAGAGTCACTAAACTTCCCAAATTTCCTTTTTTTCTCCTCCATTTCCAATTCCTTTGATGGTGTCTCCATTCCAGCGTATTTGTAGGTCCTTCATTTCTGTTTTGGCTTACAGTGGGGATCAGTTTTGGCAAGCTTTGCAGCATGTGCATGTACTAGCTGGCGTATGGCCTACCTGCATTTTAATGGCTTTGACTTTTTGATAGATTTTGTTCTTTTTATGGTTGTTTTCTGAAGTGTCCATGCCATGTCCCTCATATCTTACCCCCTAAGCTGTGTCTTCCTCCTTGACTTTTTCCCCTGCGTTTGCAACACCCCTGAGCTTAGTTTGGGCATGTTTTGGTCCTTTGCACTGCACCCGATGTAATCACGGGCCATTTTAATAGGGTCACTAAATTTCTCAAATTTTCTTTTTCTCTCCTCCAATTGCAATTCCTTTGATGGTGTCTCCATTCCAGCGTGTTTGTAAGTCCTTCATTTCTGTTTTGGCCTTCAGTGGGGATCAATTTTGGCAAGCTTTGCTGCATGTGCCGGTACTTCCTGGCGTGTGGCCTGCCAGCATTTCGATGGCTTTACTTTGGGAAAGATATTTTTCTTTTTTTGGTTGTTTTATGAAGTGTCCATGCCACGTCCCTCATATCTTACCCCCTGAGATAAGTCTTCCTCCTTAATTTTTTCCCCTGATATTGCAACATCTCTGAGCTTCGTTTTGGCAAGTTTTGGTCCTTTGCACTACAGCAGATATCCTCACAGCCTATTTTTTGAATACACTAAAATTCCCGATTTTCTCCTTTTTTCCATTGCATTTCATTTGAACCTATCTCCTTTCCAGAAGTTTTGTAAGCCTTTCTTTTGGGATTCGCAAGATTCCTTTCCACTTCCCGGAAGGAAATGAAATTGCCTTTCGGGAAGGGAAAAAGAATCTTGCGATTTCAATAGGGACCAATAGAGGAATCTTTGGTGCATGTCCCTGCCCTTGATGGCATGCCATGCCTTTTGATGACTTTGATTTTGGGAAAGATTTTCTTCTTTTTTTGGTTCCTTTCTGAAGTGTCCATGCCATGTCCCTCATATCTTGCCCCGTATGCTGTGTCTTCCTCCTTGACTTTTTCCCCTGCTTTTTCAACATCCCTGAGATTCATTTTGGCATGTTTTGTTCCTTTCCGCTGCACCTGATATAATCCCGGGCCATTTTCTTAGAGTCGCTAAATTTCCCAAATTTTTTATTTTTTCTCCTCCAATTGCAATTCCTTTGATGGTTTCTCCATACCAGCCTGTTTGTAGGTCCTTTTTTCTGTTTTGGCCTTCAGTGGGGATCAATTTTGGCAGGCTTTGCAGCACGTGCCTCCAAATGCTGGCGTACGGCCTGCCAGCATTTTGATGGCTTTGACGTTGGGAAAGATTGGTTTTTTTTTTTTTGGTTCTTTTCTGAAGTGTCCATGCCAGGTCCCTCATATCTTGCCCCCTAAGTTGTGTCTTCCTCCTTGACTTTTTCCCCTGCTTTTGCAACATCTGTGAGCTTAGTTTTGGCATGTTTTGGTCCTTTGCACTGCACCCGATATAATCCTTGGCCATTTTCTTGGAGTCACTCAATTTCCCAAATTTCCTTTTTTTCTACTCCAATTGCAATTCATTTGATGGTGTCTCCATTCCAGCCTGTTTGTAGGTCCTTTTTTCTGTTTTGGCCTTTATTGGGTATCAATTTTGGCAAGCTTTGCTGCATGTGCCAGCACTTGCTGGCGTATGACCTGCCTGCAATTTGATGGCTTTGTTTTCCGAAAGATTTTTTCTTTTTTTTTTTTTTTTCTATTGATTCTTCATGCCATGTCCCTCATGTCTTGCCCCCTAAGTTTTGTCTTCCTCCTTGACTTTTTCCCCTGCTTTTGCAACATCTCTGAGATTCGTTTTTACATGTTTTGGTCCTTTCCGCTGCACCTCACCTGATATAATCCCGGGCCATTTTCTTAGAGTCACTAAATTTCCCAAATTTTCTTTTTTCTCCTCCAATTGCATTTCCATTAAGTATGTCTCCATTCCAGTGTGTTTGTAGGTCCTTCTTTTCTGTTTTGGCCTTCAGTGGCGATCAATTTTGGCAAGCAATGCAACATGTGCCTGTACTTGCTGGCGTACGGCCTGCCTGCATTTTGATGGCTTTGACTTTGGGAAAGATTGGTTTTTTTTTTTTTGTTCTTTTCTGAAGTGTCCATGCCAGGTCCCTCATATCTTGCCCCCTAAGTTGTGTCTTCCTCCTTGACTTTTTCCCCTGCTTTTGCCACATCTGTGATCTTCGTTTTTGCATGTTTTGGTCCTTTGCATTGCACCTGATATAATCCCGGGCCATTTTCTTGGAATCACTCAATTTCCCAAATTCCTTTTTTTTCTACTCCAATTGCTATTCTTTTTATGTTGTCTCCATTCCAGTGTGTTTGTAGGTCCTTTTTTCTTTTTTGGCCTTCATTGGGGATCAATTTTGGCAAGGTCTGCGGCATGGGCCAGCACTTGCTGGCGTATGACCTGCCTGCAATTTGATGTCTTTTTTTACGGAAAGACTTTATCTTTTTTTTATTTTATTATTGATTATTCATGCCATGTCCCTCATATCTTGCCCCCTAAGCTGTGTCTTCCTCCTTGACTTTTTACCCTGCTTTTGCAACATCTGTGAGCTTAGTTTTGGCATGTTTTGGTCCTTTGCACTGCACCTGATATAATCCCGGGCCATTTTCTTAGAGTCACTAAATTTCCCAAATTTTCTTTTTTTCTCCTCCAATTGCATATCCATTGAGTGTGTCTCCATTCCAGCATGTTTGTAGGTCCTTCTTTTCTGTTTTCGCCTTCACTGGGGATCTGTTTAGGCAAGCTTTGCTGCATGTGCCAGTACTTCCTGGCGTATTGCCTGCCAGCATTTCGATGGCTTTACTTTGGGGAAGATATTTTTCTTTTTTTGGTTGTTTTCTGAAGTGTCCATGCCATGTCCCTCATATCTTACCCCCTAAGTTGTGTCTTCCTCCTTGATTTTTTCCCCTGCTTTTGCAGCATCTGTGAGCTTAGATTTGGCATGTTTTGGTCCTTTGCAATATAGCAGATATCCTCACAGCCTATTTATTGAAGACACTAAAATTCCCAATTTTATCCTTTTTTCCATTGCATTTCATTTGAACCTATCTCCTTTCCAGAAGTTTTGTAAGCCTTTCTTTTGGGATTCGCAAGATTCCTTTCCACTTCCCGGAAGGAAATGAAATTGCCTTTCGGGAAGGGAAAAAGAATCTTGCGATTTCAATAGGGACCGATAGAGGAATCTTTGGTGCATGTCCCTGCCCTTGATGGCATGCCATGCCTTTTGATGACTTTGACTTTGGGAAAGATTTTCTTCTTTTTTTGGTTCCTTTCTGAAGTGTCCATGCCATGTCCCTCATACCTTGCCCCTATGTTGTGTCTTCCTCCTTGACTTTTTCCCCTGCTTTTTCAACATCCCTGAGATTCATTTTGGCATGTTTTGTTCCTTTCCGCTGCACCTGATATAATCCCGGGCCATTTTCTTAGAGTCGCTAAATTTCCCAAATTTTTTATTTTTTCTCCTCCAATTGCAATTCCTTTGATGGTTTCTCCATACCAGCCTGTTTGTAGGTCCTTTTTTCTGTTTTGGCCTTCAGTGGGGATCAATTTTGGCAGGCTTTGCAGCACGTGCCTCCAAATGCTGGCGTACGGCCTGCCAGCATTTTGATGGCTTTGACGGTGGGAAAGATTGGTTTTTTTTTTTTTGGTTCTTTTCTGAAGTGTCCATGCCAGGTCCCTCATATCTTGCCCCCTAAGTTGTGTCTTCCTCCTTGACTTTTTCCCCTGCTTTTGCAACATCTGTGAGCTTAGTTTTGGCATGTTTTGGTCCTTTGCACTGCACCTGATAGAATCCTTGGCCATTTTCTTGGAGTCACTCAATTTCCCAAATTTCCTTTTTTTCTACTCCAATTGCAATTCATTTGATGGTGTCTCCATTCCAGCCTGTTTGTAGGTCCTTTTTTCTGTTTTGGCCTTTATTGGGTATCAATTTTGGCAAGCTTTGCTGCATGTGCCAGCACTTGCTGGCGTATGACCTGCCTGCAATTTGATGGCTTTGTTTTCCGAAAGATTTTTTCTTTTTTTTTTTTTTTCTATTGATTCTTCATGCCATGTCCCTCATGTCTTGCCCCCTAAGTTTTGTCTTCCTCCTTGACTTTTTCCCCTGCTTTTGCAACATCTCTGAGATTCGTTTTTACATGTTTTGGTCCTTTCCGCTGCACCTCACCTGATATAATCCCGGGCCATTTTCTTAGAGTCACTAAATTTCCCAAATTTTCTTTTTTCTCCTCCAATTGCATTTCCATTAAGTATGTCTCCATTCCAGTGTCTTTGTAGGTCCTTCTTTTCTGTTTTGGCCTTCAGTGGGGATCAATTTTGGCAAGCAATGCAACATGTGCCTGTACTTGCTGGCGTACGGCCTGCCTGCATTTTGATGGCTTTGACTTTGGGAAAGATTGGTTTTTTTTTTTTTGTTCTTTTCTGAACTGTCCATGCCAGGTCCCTCATATCTTGCCCCCTAAGTTGTGTCTTCCTCCTTGACTTTTTCCCCTGCTTTTGCCACATCTGTGATCTTCGTTTTTGCATGTTTTGGTCCTTTGCATTGCATCTGATATAATCCCGGGCCATTTTCTTGGAATCACTCAATTTCCCAAATTCCTTTTTTTTCTACTCCAATTGCAATTCTTTTGATGTTGTCTCCATTCCAGTGTGTTTGTAGGTCCTTTTTTCTTTTTTGGCCTTCATTGGGGATCAATTTTGGCAAGGTCTGCGGCATGGGCCAGCACTTGCTGGCGTATGACCTGCCTGCAATTTGATGTCTTTTTTTACGGAAAGACTTTATCTTTTTTTTTTTTTATTATTGATTATTCATGCCATGTCCCTCATATCTTGCCCCCTAAGCTGTGTCTTCCTCCTTGACTTTTTACCCTGCTTTTGCAACATCTGTGAGCTTAGTTTTGGCATGTTTTGGTCCTTTGCACTGCACCTGATATAATCCCGGGCCATTTTCTTAGAGTCACTAAATTTCCCAAATTTTCTTTTTTTTCTCCTCCAATTGCATATCCATTGAGTGTGTCTCCATTCCAGCGTGTTTGTAGGTCCTTCTTTTCTGTTTTCGCCTTCACTGGGGATCTGTTTAGGCAAGCTTTGCTGCATGTGCCGGTACTTCCTGGCGTATTGCCTGCCAGCATTTCGATGGCTTTACTTTGGGGAAGATATTTTTCTTTTTATGGTTGTTTTCTGAAGTGTCCATGCCATGTCCCTCATATCTTACCCCCTAAGTTGTGTCTTCCTCCTTGATTTTTTCCCCTGCTTTTGCAGCATCTGTGAGCTTAGATTTGGCATGTTTTGGTCCTTTGCAATATAGCAGATATCCTCACAGCCTATTTTTTGAATACACTAAAATTCCCAATTTTATCCTTTTTTCCATTGCATTTCATTAGAACCTATCTCCTTTCCAGAAGTTTTGTAAGCCTTTCTTTTGGGATTCGCAAGATTCCTTTTCACTTCCAGAAAGGAAATGAAATTTCCTTTCGGGAACGGAAAAGGAATCTTCCTATTTCAATGGGTACCAATAGAGAAATCTTTGGTGCATGTCCCTGCCCTTGATGGCATGCCATGTCTTTTGATGACTTTGATTTTGGGAAAGGTTTTTTTCTTTTTTAGATTGTTTTCTGAAGTGTCCATGCCATGTCCCTCATATCTTGCCCCGTATGCTGTGTCTTCCTCCTTGACTTTTTCCCCTGCTTCCGCAACATCTCTGAGCTTTGTTTTGGCATGTTTTGGTCCTTTGCACTTCACCTGATATAATCCCGGGCCATTTTCTTAGAGTCACTAAACTTCCCAAATTTCCTTTTTTTCTCCTCCATTTCCAATTCCTTTGATGGTGTCTCCATTCCAGCGTATTTGTAGGTCCTTCATTTCTGTTTTGGCTTACAGTGGGGATCAGTTTTGGCAAGCTTTGCAGCATGTGCATGTACTAGCTGGCGTATGGCCTACCTGCATTTTAATGGCTTTGACTTTTTCATAGATTTTGTTCTTTTTATGGTTGTTTTCTGAAGTGTCCATGCCATGTCCCTCATATCTTACGCCTTAAGCTGTGTCTTCCTCCTTGACTTTTTCCCCTGCGTTTGCAACACCCCTGAGCTTAGTTTGGGCATGTTTTGGTCCTTTGCACTGCACCCGATGTAATCACGGGCCATTTTAATAGGGTCACTAAATTTCTCAAATTTTCTTTTTCTCTCCTCCAATTGCAATTCCTTTGATGGTGTCTCCATTCCAGCGTGTTTGTAAGTCCTTCATTTCTGTTTTGGCCTTCAGTGGGGATCAATTTTGGCAAGCTTTGCTGCATGTGCCGGTACTTCCTGGCGTGTGGCCTGCCAGCATTTCGATGGCTTTACTTTGGGAAAGATATTTTTCTTTTTTTGGTTGTTTTATGAAGTGTCCATGCCATGTCCCTCATATCTTACCCCCTGAGATAAGTCTTCCTCCTTAATTTTTTCCCCTGATATTGCAACATCTCTGAGCTTCGTTTTGGCAAGTTTTGGTCCTTTGCACTACAGCAGATATCCTCACAGCCTATTTTTTGAATACACTAAAATTCCCGATTTTCTCCTTTTTTCCATTGCATTTCATTTGAACCTATCTCCTTTCCAGAAGTTTTGTAAGCCTTTCTTTTGGGATTTGCAAGATTCCTTTCCACTTCCCGGAAGGAAATGAAATTGCCTTTCGGGAAGGGAAAAAGAATCTTGCGATTTCAATAGGGACCAATAGAGGAATCTTTGGTGCATGTCCCTGCCCTTGATGGCATGCCATGCCTTTTGATGACTTTGATTTTGGGAAAGATTTTTTTCTTTTTTAGATTGTTTTCTGAAGTGTCCATGCCATGTCCCTCATATCTTGCCCCGTATGCTGTGTCTTCCTCCTTGACTTTTTCCCCTGCTTTTTCAACATCCCTGAGATTCATTTTGGCATGTTTTGTTCCTTTCCGCTGCACCTGATATAATCCTGGGCCATTTTCTTAGAGTCGCTAAATTTCCCAAATTTTTTATTTTTTCTCCTCCAATTGCAATTCCTTTGATGGTTTCTCCATACCAGCCTGTTTGTAGGTCCTTTTTTCTGTTTTGGCCTTCAGTGGGGATCAATTTTGGCAGGCTTTGCAGCACGTGCCTCCAAATGCTGGCGTACGGCCTGCCAGCATTTTGATGGCTTTGACGTTGGGAAAGATTGGTTTTTTTTTTTTTGGTTCTTTTCTGAAGTGTCCATGCCAGGTCCCTCATATCTTGCCCCCTAAGTTGTGTCTTCCTCCTTGACTTTTTCCCCTGCTTTTGCAACATCTGTGAGCTTAGTTTTGGCATGTTTTGGTCCTTTGCACTGCACCTGATAGAATCCTTGGCCATTTTCTTGGAGTCACTCAATTTCCCAAATTTCCTTTTTTTCTACTCCAATTGCAATTCATTTGATGGTGTCACCATTCCAGCCTGTTTGTAGGTCCTTTTTTCTGCTTTGGCCTTTATTGGGTATCAATTTTGGCAAGCTTTGCTGCATGTGCCAGCACTTGCTGGCGTATGACCTGCCTGCAATTTGATGGCTTTGTTTTCCGAAAGATTTTTTCTTTTTTTTTTTTTTTCTATTGATTCTTCATGCCATGTCCCTCATGTCTTGCCCCCTAAGTTTTGTCTTCCTCCTTGACTTTTTCCCCTGCTTTTGCAACATCTCTGAGATTCGTTTTTACATGTTTTGGTCCTTTCCGCTGCACCTCACCTGATATAATCCCGGGCCATTTTCTTAGAGTCACTAAATTTCCCAAATTTTCTTTTTTCTCCTCCAATTGCATTTCCATTAAGTATGTCTCCATTCCAGTGTGTTTGTAGGTCCTTTTTTCTTTTTTGGCCTTCATTGGGGATCAATTTTGGCAAGGTCTGCGGCATGGGCCAGCACTTGCTGGCGTATGACCTGCCTGCAATTTGATGTCTTTTTTTACGGAAAGACTTTATCTTTTTTTTTTTTTTATTATTGATTATTCATGCCATGTCCCTCATATCTTGCCCCCTAAGCTGTGTCTTCCTCCTTGACTTTTTACCCTGCTTTTGCAACATACCTGAGATTCGTTTTGGCATTTTTTTTTCATTTGCACTGCACCTGATATCATCCCGGGCCATTTTCTTAGAGTCACTAAATTTCCCAAATTTTCTTTTTTTTCTCCTCCAATTGCATATCCATTGAGTGTGTCTCCATTCCAGCGTGTTTGTAGGTCCTTCTTTTCTGTTTTCGCCTTCACTGGGGATCTGTTTAGGCAAGCTTTGCTGCATGTGCCGGTACTTCCTGGCGTATTGCCTGCCAGCATTTCGATGGCTTTACTTTGGGGAAGATATTTTTCTTTTTATGGTTGTTTTCTGAAGTGTCCATGCCATGTCCCTCATATCTTACCCCCTAAGTTGTGTCTTCCTCCTTGATTTTTTCCCCTGCTTTTGCAGCATCTGTGAGTTTAGATTTGGCATGTTTTGGTCCTTTGCAATATAGCAGATATCCTCACGGCCTATTTTTTGAATACACTAAAATTCCCAATTTTATCCTTTTTTCCATTGCATTTCATTAGAACCTATCTCCTTTCCAGAAGTTTTGTAAGCCTTTCTTTTGGGATTCGCAAGATTCCTTTTCACTTCCAGAAAGGAAATGAAATTTCCTTTCGGGAACGGAAAAGGAATCTTCCTATTTCAATGGGTACCAATAGAGAAATCTTTGGTGCATGTCCCTGCCCTTGATGGCATGCCATGTCTTTTGATGACTTTGATTTTGGGAAAGATTTTTTTCTTTTTTAGATTGTTTTCTGAAGTGTCCATGCCATGTCCCTCATATCTTGCCCCGTATGCTGTGTCTTCCTCCTTGACTTTTTCCCCTGCTTCCGCAATATCTCTGAGCTTTGTTTTGGCATGTTTTGGTCCTTTGCACTTCACCTGATATAATCCCGGGCCATTTTCTTAGAGTCACTAAACATCCCAAATTTCCTTTTTTTCTCCTCCATTTCCAATTCCTTTGATGGTGTCTCCATTCCAGCGTATTTGTAGGTCCTTCATTTCTGTTTTGGCTTACAGTGGGGATCAATTTTGGCAAGCTTTGCAGCATGTGCATGTACTAGCTGGCGTATGGCCTACCTGCATTTTAATGGCTTTGACTTTTTGATAGATTTTGTTCTTTTTTTGGTTGTTTTCTGAAGGTTCCATGCCATGTCCCTCATATCTTGCCCCCTAAGTTGTGTCTTCCTCCTTGATTTTTTCCCCTGCTTTTGCAGCATCTGTGAGCTTAGATTTGGCATGTTTTGGTCCTTTGCAATATAGCAGATATCCTCACAGCCTATTTTTTGAATACACTAAAATTCCCGATTTTCTCCTTTTTTCCATTGCATTTCATTTGAACCTATCTCCTTTCCAGAAGTTTTGTAAGCCTTTCTTTTGGGATTTGCAAGATTCCTTTCCACTTCCCGGAAGGAAATGAAATTGCCTTTCGGGAAGGGAAAAAGAATCTTGCGATTTCAATAGGGACCGATAGAGGAATCTTTGGTGCATGTCCCTGCCCTTGATGGCATGCCATGCCTTTTGATGACTTTGACTTTGGGAAAGATTTTCTTCTTTTTTTGGTTCCTTTCTGAAGTGTCCATGCCATGTCCCTCATACCTTGCCCCTCTGTTGTGTCTTCCTCCTTGACTTTTTCCCCTGCTTTTTCAACATCCCTGAGATTCGTTTTGGCATGTTTTGTTCCTTTCCGCTGCACCTGATATAATCCCGGGCCATTTTCTTAGAGTCGCTAAATTTCCCAAATTTTTTATTTTTTCTACTCCAATTGCAATTCCTTTGATGGTTTCTCCATACCACCCTGTTTGTAAGTCCTTTTTTCTGTTTTGGCCTTCAGTGGGGATCAATTTTGGCAGGCTTTGCAGCACATGCCTCCAAATGCTGGCGTACGGCCTGCCAGCATTTTGATGGCTTTGACGTTGGGAAAGATTGGTTTTTTTTTTTTGGTTCTTTTCTGAAGTGTCCATGCCAGGTCCCTCATATCTTGCCCCCTAAGTTGTGTCTTCCTCCTTGACTTTTTCCCCTGCTTTTGCAACATCTGTGAGCTTAGTTTTGGCATGTTTTGGTCCTTTGCACTGCACCTGATAGAATCCTTGGCCATTTTCTTGGAGTCACTCAATTTCCCAAATTTCCTTTTTTTCTACTCCAATTGCAATTCATTTGATGCTGTCTCCATTCCAGCCTGTTTGTAGGTCCTTTTTTCTGTTTTGGCCTTTATTGGGTATCAATTTTGGCAAACTTTGCTGCATGTGCCAGCACTTGCTGGCGTATGACCTGCCTGCAATTTGATGGCTTTGTTTTCCGAAAGATTTTTTCTTTTTTTTTTTTTTCTATTGATTCTTCATGCCATGTCCCTCATGTCTTGCCCCCTAAGTTTTGTCTTCCTCCTTGACTTTTTCCCCTGCTTTTGCAACATCTCTGAGATTCGTTTTTACATGTTTTGGTCCTTTCCGCTGCACCTCACCTGATATAATCCCGGGCCATTTTCTTAGAGTCACTAAATTTCCCAAATTTTCTTTTTTCTCCTCCAATTGCATTTCCATTAAGTATGTCTCCATTCCAGTGTTTTTGTAGGTCCTTCTTTTCTGTTTTGGCCTTCAGTGGCGATCAATTTTGGCAAGCAATGCAACATGTGCCTGTACTTGCTGGCGTACGGCCTGCCTGCATTTTGATGGCTTTGACTTTGGGAAAGATTGGTTTTTTTTTTTTGTTCTTTTCTGAACTGTCCATGCCAGGTCCCTCATATCTTGCCCCCTAAGTTGTGTCTTCCTCCTTGACTTTTTCCCCTGCTTTTGCCACATCTGTGATCTTCGTTTTTGCATGTTTTGGTCCTTTGCATTGCACCTGATATAATCCCGGGCCATTTTCTTGGAATCACTCAATTTCCCAAATTCCTTTTTTTTCTACTCCAATTGCAATTCTTTTGATGTTGTCTCCATTCCAGCGTGTTTGTAGGTCCTTTTTTCTGTTTTGGCCTTCATTGGGGATCAATTTTGGCAAGGTCTGCGGCATGGGCCAGCACTTGCTGGCGTATGACCTGCCTGCAATTTGATGTCTTTTTTTACAGAAAGACTTTATCTTTCTTTTTTTTTATTATTGATTATTCATGCCATGTCCCTCATATCTTGCCCCCTAAGCTGTGTCTTCCTCCTTGACTTTCTACCCTGCTTTTGCAACATCTGTGAGCTTAGTTTTGGCATGTTTTGGTCCTTTGCACTGCACCTGATATAATCCCGGGCCATTTTCTTAGAGTCACTAAATTTCCCAAATTTTCTTTTTTTTCTCCTCCAATTGCATATCCATTGAGTGTGTCTCCATTCCAGCGTGTTTGTAGGTCCTTCTTTTCTGTTTTCGCCTTCACTGGGGATCTGTTTAGGCAAGCTTTGCTGCATGTGCCGGTACTTCCTGGCGTATTGCCTGCCAGCATTTCGATGGCTTTACTTTGGGGAAGATATTTTTCTTTTTATGGTTGTTTTCTGAAGTGTCCATGCCATGTCCCTCATATCTTACCCCCTAAGTTGTGTCTTCCTCCTTGATTTTTTCCCCTGCTTTTGCAGCATCTGTGAGCTTAGATTTGGCATGTTTTGGTCCTTTGCAATATAGCAGATATCCTCACGGCCTATTTTTTGAATACACTAAAATTCCCAATTTTATCCTTTTTTCCATTGCATTTCATTAGAACCTATCTCCTTTCCAGAAGTTTTGTAAGCCTTTCTTTTGGGATTCGCAAGATTCCTTTTCACTTCCAGAAAGGAAATGAAATTTCCTTTCGGGAACGGAAAAGGAATCTTCCTATTTCAATGGGTACCAATAGAGAAATCTTTGGTGCATGTCCCTGCCCTTGATGGCATGCCATGTCTTTTGATGACTTTGATTTTGGGAAAGATTTTTTTCTTTTTTAGATTGTTTTCTGAAGTGTCCATGCCATGTCCCTCATATCTTGCCCCGTATGCTGTGTCTTCCTCCTTGACGTTTTCCCCTGCTTCCGCAACATCTCTGAGCTTTGTTTTGGCATGTTTTGGTCCTTTGCACTTCACCTGATATAATCCCGGGCCATTTTCTTAGAGTCACTAAACTTCCCAAATTTCCTTTTTTTCTCCTCCATTTCCAATTCCTTTGATGGTGTCTCCATTCCAGCGTATTTGTAGGTCCTTCATTTCTGTTTTGGCTTACAGTGGGGATCAGTTTTGGCAAGCTTTGCAGCATGTGCATGTACTAGCTGGCGTATGGCCTACCTGCATTTTAATGGCTTTGACTTTTTGATAGATTTTGTTCTTTTTATGGTTGTTTTCTGAAGTGTCCATGCCATGTCCCTCATATCTTACCCCCTAAGCTGTGTCTTCCTCCTTGACTTTTTCCCCTGCGTTTGCAACACCCCTGAGCTTAGTTTGGGCATGTTTTGGTCCTTTGCACTGCACCCGATGTAATCACGGGCCATTTTAATAGGGTCACTAAATTTCTCAAATTTTCTTTTTCTCTCCTCCAATTGCAATTCCTTTGATGGTGTCTCCATTCCAGCGTGTTTGTAAGTCCTTCATTTCTGTTTTGGCCTTCAGTGGGGATCAATTTTGGCAAGCTTTGCTGCATGTGCCGGTACTTCCTGGCGTGTGGCCTGCCAGCATTTCGATGGCTTTACTTTGGGAAAGATATTTTTCTTTTTTTGGTTGTTTTATGAAGTGTCCATGCCATGTCCCTCATATCTTACCCCCTGAGATAAGTCTTCCTCCTTAATTTTTTCCCCTGATATTGCAACATCTCTGAGCTTCGTTTTGGCAAGTTTTGGTCCTTTGCACTACAGCAGATATCCTCACAGCCTATTTTTTGAATACACTAAAATTCCCGATTTTCTCCTTTTTTCCATTGCATTTCATTTGAACCTATCTCCTTTCCAGAAGTTTTGTAAGCCTTTCTTTTGGGATTCGCAAGATTCCTTTCCACTTCCCGGAAGGAAATGAAATTGCCTTTCGGGAAGGGAAAAAGAATCTTGCGATTTCAATAGGGACCAATAGAGGAATCTTTGGTGCATGTCCCTGCCCTTGATGGCATGCCATGCCTTTTGATGACTTTGATTTTGGGAAAGATTTTTTTCTTTTTTAGATTGTTTTCTGAAGTGTCCATGCCATGTCCCTCATATCTTGCCCCGTATGCTGTGTCTTCCTCCTTGACTTTTTCCCCTGCTTTTTCAACATCCCTGAGATTCATTTTGGCATGTTTTGTTCCTTTCCGCTGCACCTGATATAATCCCGGGCCATTTTCTTAGAGTCGCTAAATTTCCCAAATTTTTTATTTTTTCTCCTCCAATTGCAATTCCTTTGATGGTTTCTCCATACCAGCCTGTTTGTAGGTCCTTTTTTCTGTTTTGGCCTTCAGTGGGGATCAATTTTGGCAGGCTTTGCAGCACGTGCCTCCAAATGCTGGCGTACGGCCTGCCAGCATTTTGATGGCTTTGACGTTGGGAAAGATTGGTTTTTTTTTTTTTGGTTCTTTTCTGAAGTGTCCATGCCAGGTCCCTCATATCTTGCCCCCTAAGTTGTGTCTTCCTCCTTGACTTTTTCCCCTGCTTTTGCAACATCTGTGAGCTTAGTTTTGGCATGTTTTGGTCCTTTGCACTGCACCTGATAGAATCCTTGGCCATTTTCTTGGAGTCACTCAATTTCACAAATTTCCTTTTTTTCTACTCCAATTGCAATTCATTTGATGCTGTCTCCATTCCAGCCTGTTTGTAGGTCCTTTTTTCTGTTTTGGCCTTTATTGGGTATCAATTTTGGCAAACTTTGCTGCATGTGCCAGCACTTGCTGGCGTATGACCTGCCTGCAATTTGATGGCTTTGTTTTCCGAAAGATTTTTTCTTTTTTTTTTTTTTCTATTGATTCTTCATGCCATGTCCCTCATGTCTTGCCCCCTAAGTTTTGTCTTCCTCCTTGACTTTTTCCCCTGCTTTTGCAACATCTCTGAGATTCGTTTTTACATGTTTTGGTCCTTTCCGCTGCACCTCACCTGATATAATCCCGGGCCATTTTCTTAGAGTCACTAAATTTCCCAAATTTTCTTTTTTCTCCTCCAATTGCATTTCCATTAAGTATGTCTCCATTCCAGTGTTTTTGTAGGTCCTTCTTTTCTGTTTTGGCCTTCAGTGGCGATCAATTTTGGCAAGCAATGCAACATGTGCCTGTACTTGCTGGCGTACGGCCTGCCTGCATTTTGATGGCTTTGACTTTGGGAAAGATTGGTTTTTTTTTTTTGTTCTTTTCTGAACTGTCCATGCCAGGTCCCTCATATCTTGCCCCCTAAGTTGTGTCTTCCTCCTTGACTTTTTCCCCTGCTTTTGCCACATCTGTGATCTTCGTTTTTGCATGTTTTGGTCCTTTGCATTGCACCTGATATAATCCCGGGCCATTTTCTTGGAATCACTCAATTTCCCAAATTCCTTTTTTTTCTACTCCAATTGCAATTCTTTTGATGTTGTCTCCATTCCAGCGTGTTTGTAGGTCCTTTTTTCTGTTTTGGCCTTCATTGGGGATCAATTTTGGCAAGCTCTGCGGCATGGGCCAGCACTTGCTGGCGTATGACCTGCCTGCAATTTGATGTCTTTTTTTACGGAAAGACTTTATCTTTTTTTTTTTTTATTATTGATTATTCATGCCATGTCCCTCATATCTTGCCCCCTAAGCTGTGTCTTCCTCCTTGACTTTCTACCCTGCTTTTGCAACATCTGTGAGCTTAGTTTTGGCATGTTTTGGTCCTTTGCACTGCACCTGATATAATCCCGGGCCATTTTCTTAGAGTCACTAAATTTCCCAAATTTTCTTTTTTTTCTCCTCCAATTGCATATCCATTGAGTGTGTCTCCATTCCAGCGTGTTTGTAGGTCCTTCTTTTCTGTTTTCGCCTTCACTGGGGATCTGTTTAGGCAAGCTTTGCTGCATGTGCCGGTACTTCCTGGCGTATTGCCTGCCAGCATTTCGATGGCTTTACTTTGGGGAAGATATTTTTCTTTTTATGGTTGTTTTCTGAAGTGTCCATGCCATGTCCCTCATATCTTACCCCCTAAGTTGTGTCTTCCTCCTTGATTTTTTCCCCTGCTTTTGCAGCATCTGTGAGCTTAGATTTGGCATGTTTTGGTCCTTTGCAATATAGCAGATATCCTCACGGCCTATTTTTTGAATACACTAAAATTCCCAATTTTATCCTTTTTTCCATTGCATTTCATTAGAACCTATCTCCTTTCCAGAAGTTTTGTAAGCCTTTCTTTTGGGATTCGCAAGATTCCTTTTCACTTCCAGAAAGGAAATGAAATTTCCTTTCGGGAACGGAAAAGGAATCTTCCTATTTCAATGGGTACCAATAGAGAAATCTTTGGTGCATGTCCCTGCCCTTGATGGCATGCCATGTCTTTTGATGACTTTGATTTTGGGAAAGATTTTTTTCTTTTTTAGATTGTTTTCTGAAGTGTCCATGCCATGTCCCTCATATCTTGCCCCGTATGCTGTGTCTTCCTCCTTGACGTTTTCCCCTGCTTCCGCAACATCTCTGAGCTTTGTTTTGGCATGTTTTGGTCCTTTGCACTTCACCTGATATAATCCCGGGCCATTTTCTTAGAGTCACTAAACTTCCCAAATTTCCTTTTTTTCTCCTCCATTTCCAATTCCTTTGATGGTGTCTCCATTCCAGCGTATTTGTAGGTCCTTCATTTCTGTTTTGGCTTACAGTGGGGATCAGTTTTGGCAAGCTTTGCAGCATGTGCATGTACTAGCTGGCGTATGGCCTACCTGCATTTTAATGGCTTTGACTTTTTGATAGATTTTGTTCTTTTTATGGTTGTTTTCTGAAGTGTCCATGCCATGTCCCTCATATCTTACCCCCTAAGCTGTGTCTTCCTCCTTGACTTTTTCCCCTGCGTTTGCAACACCCCTGAGCTTAGTTTGGGCATGTTTTGGTCCTTTGCACTGCACCCGATGTAATCACGGGCCATTTTAATAGGGTCACTAAATTTCTCAAATTTTCTTTTTCTCTCCTCCAATTGCAATTCCTTTGATGGTGTCTCCATTCCAGCGTGTTTGTAAGTCCTTCATTTCTGTTTTGGCCTTCAGTGGGGATCAATTTTGGCAAGCTTTGCTGCATGTGCCGGTACTTCCTGGCGTGTGGCCTGCCAGCATTTCGATGGCTTTACTTTGGGAAAGATATTTTTCTTTTTTTGGTTGTTTTATGAAGTGTCCATGCCATGTCCCTCATATCTTACCCCCTGAGATAAGTCTTCCTCCTTAATTTTTTCCCCTGATATTGCAACATCTCTGAGCTTCGTTTTGGCAAGTTTTGGTCCTTTGCACTACAGCAGATATCCTCACAGCCTATTTTTTGAATACACTAAAATTCCCGATTTTCTCCTTTTTTCCATTGCATTTCATTTGAACCTATCTCCTTTCCAGAAGTTTTGTAAGCCTTTCTTTTGGGATTCGCAAGATTCCTTTCCACTTCCCGGAAGGAAATGAAATTGCCTTTCGGGAAGGGAAAAAGAATCTTGCGATTTCAATAGGGACCAATAGAGGAATCTTTGGTGCATGTCCCTGCCCTTGATGGCATGCCATGCCATTTGATGACTTTGATTTTGGGAAAGATTTTTTTCTTTTTTAGATTGTTTTCTGAAGTGTCCATGCCATGTCCCTCATATCTTGCCCCGTATGCTGTGTCTTCCTCCTTGACTTTTTCCCCTGCTTTTTCAACATCCCTGAGATTCATTTTGGCATGTTTTGTTCCTTTCCGCTGCACCTGATATAATCCCGGGCCATTTTCTTAGAGTCGCTAAATTTCCCAAATTTTTTATTTTTTCTCCTCCAATTGCAATTCCTTTGATGGTTTCTCCATACCAGCCTGTTTGTAGGTCCTTTTTTCTGTTTTGGCCTTCAGTGGGGATCAATTTTGGCAGGCTTTGCAGCACGTGCCTCCAAATGCTGGCGTACGGCCTGCCAGCATTTTGATGGCTTTGACGTTGGGAAAGATTGGTTTTTTTTTTTTTGGTTCTTTTCTGAAGTGTCCATGCCAGGTCCCTCATATCTTGCCCCCTAAGTTGTGTCTTCCTCCTTGACTTTTTCCCCTGCTTTTGCAACATCTGTGAGCTTAGTTTTGGCATGTTTTGGTCCTTTGCACTGCACCTGATATAATCCTTGGCCATTTTCTTGAAGTCACTCAATTTCCCAAATTTCCTTTTTTTCTACTCCAATTGCAATTCATTTGATGCTGTCTCCATTCCAGCCTGTTTGTAGGTCCTTTTTTCTGTTTTGGCCTTTATTGGGTATCAATTTTGGCAAACTTTGCTGCATGTGCCAGCACTTGCTGGCGTATGACCTGCCTGCAATTTGATGGCTTTGTTTTCCGAAAGATTTTTTCTTTTTTTTTTTTTTCTATTGATTCTTCATGCCATGTCCCTCATGTCTTGCCCCCTAAGTTTTGTCTTCCTCCTTGACTTTTTCCCCTGCTTTTGCAACATCTCTGAGATTCGTTTTTACATGTTTTGGTCCTTTCCGCTGCACCTCACCTGATATAATCCCGGGCCATTTTCTTAGAGTCACTAAATTTCCCAAATTTTCTTTTTTCTCCTCCAATTGCATTTCCATTAAGTATGTCTCCATTCCAGTGTTTTTGTAGGTCCTTCTTTTCTGTTTTGGCCTTCAGTGGCGATCAATTTTGGCAAGCAATGCAACATGTGCCTGTACTTGCTGGCGTACGGCCTGCCTGCATTTTGATGGCTTTGACGTTGGGAAAGATTGGTTTTTTTTTTTTGTTCTTTTCTGAACTGTCCATGCCAGGTCCCTCATATCTTGCCCCCTAAGTTGTGTCTTCCTCCTTGACTTTTTCCCCTGCTTTTGCCACATCTGTGATCTTCGTTTTTGCATGTTTTGGTCCTTTGCATTGCACCTGATATAATCCCGGGCCATTTTCTTGGAATCACTCAATTTCCCAAATTCCTTTTTTTTCTACTCCAATTGCAATTCTTTTGATGTTGTCTCCATTCCAGCGTGTTTGTAGGTCCTTTTTTCTGTTTTGGCCTTCATTGGGGATCAATTTTGGCAAGGTCTGCGGCATGGGCCAGCACTTGCTGGCGTATGACCTGCCTGCAATTTGATGTCTTTTTTTACGGAAAGACTTTATCTTTTTTTTTTTTTATTATTGATTATTCATGCCATGTCCCTCATATCTTGCCCCCTAAGCTGTGTCTTCCTCCTTGACTTTTTACCCTGCTTTTGCAACATACCTGAGATTCGTTTTGGCATGTTTTGGTC
Source organism: Melospiza georgiana (assembly GCF_028018845.1). Taxonomy (NCBI): domain Eukaryota; kingdom Metazoa; phylum Chordata; class Aves; order Passeriformes; family Passerellidae; genus Melospiza; species Melospiza georgiana. The sequence goes on from NC_080435.1 coordinate 32,643,408, forward strand.
CTTTGCACTGCACCTGATATAATCCCGGGCCATTTTCTTAGAGTCACTAAATTTCCCAAATTTTCTTTTTTTTCTCCTCCAATTGCATATCCATTGAGTGTGTCTCCATTCCAGCGTGTTTGTAGGTCCTTCTTTTCTGTTTTCGCCTTCACTGGGGATCTGTTTAGGCAAGCTTTGCTGCATGTGCCGGTACTTCCTGGCGTATTGCCTGCCAGCATTTCGATGGCTTTACTTTGGGGAAGATATTTTTCTTTTTATGGTTGTTTTCTGAAGTGTCCATGCCATGTCCCTCATATCTTACCCCCTAAGTTGTGTCTTCCTCCTTGATTTTTTCCCCTGCTTTTGCAGCATCTGTGAGCTTAGATTTGGCATGTTTTGGTCCTTTGCAATATAGCAGATATCCTCACAGCCTATTTTTTGAATACACTAAAATTCCCAATTTTATCCTTTTTTCCATTGCATTTCATTAGAACCTATCTCCTTTCCAGAAGTTTTGTAAGCCTTTCTTTTGGGATTCGCAAGATTCCTTTTCACTTCCAGAAAGGAAATGAAATTTCCTTTCGGGAACGGAAAAGGAATCTTCCTATTTCAATGGGTACCAATAGAGAAATCTTTGGTGCATGTCCCTGCCCTTGATGGCATGCCATGTCTTTTGATGACTTTGATTTTGGGAAAGGTTTTTTTCTTTTTTAGATTGTTTTCTGAAGTGTCCATGCCATGTCCCTCATATCTTGCCCCGTATGCTGTGTCTTCCTCCTTGACTTTTTCCCCTGCTTCCGCAATATCTCTGAGCTTTGTTTTGGCATGTTTTGGTCCTTTGCACTTCACCTGATATAATCCCGGGCCATTTTCTTAGAGTCACTAAACATCCCAAATTTCCTTTTTTTCTCCTCCATTTCCAATTCCTTTGATGGTGTCTCCATTCCAGCGTATTTGTAGGTCCTTCATTTCTGTTTTGGCTTACAGTGGGGATCAGTTTTGGCAAGCTTTGCAGCATGTGCATGTACTAGCTGGCGTATGGCCTACCTGCATTTTAATGGCTTTGACTTTTTGATAGATTTTGTTCTTTTTATGGTTGTTTTCTGAAGGTTCCATGCCATGTCCCTCATATCTTGCCCCCTAAGTTGTGTCTTCCTCCTTGATTTTTTCCCCTGCTTTTGCAGCATCTGTGAGCTTAGATTTGGCATGTTTTGGTCCTTTGCAATATAGCAGATATCCTCACAGCCTATTTTTTGAATACACTAAAATTCCCGATTTTCTCCTTTTTTCCATTGCATTTCATTTGAACCTATCTCCTTTCCAGAAGTTTTGTAAGCCTTTCTTTTGGGATTTGCAAGATTCCTTTCCACTTCCCGGAAGGAAATGAAATTGCCTTTCGGGAAGGGAAAAAGAATCTTGCGATTTCAATAGGGACCGATAGAGGAATCTTTGGTGCATGTCCCTGCCCTTGATGGCATGCCATGCCTTTTGATGACTTTGACTTTGGGAAAGATTTTCTTCTTTTTTTGGTTCCTTTCTGAAGTGTCCATGCCATGTCCCTCATACCTTGCCCCTATGTTGTGTCTTCCTCCTTGACTTTTTCCCCTGCTTTTTCAACATCCCTGAGATTCATTTTGGCATGTTTTGTTCCTTTCCGCTGCACCTGATATAATCCCGGGCCATTTTCTTAGAGTCGCTAAATTTCCCAAATTTTTTATTTTTTCTACTCCAATTGCAATTCCTTTGATGGTTTCTCCATACCACTCTGTTTGTAAGTCCTTTTTTCTGTTTTGGCCTTCAGTGGGGATCAATTTTGGCAGGCTTTGCAGCACATGCCTCCAAATGCTGGCGTACGGCCTGCCAGCATTTTGATGGCTTTGACGTTGGGAAAGATTGGGTTTTTTTTTTTGGTTCTTTTCTGAAGTGTCCATGCCAGGTCCCTCATATCTTGCCCCCTAAGTTGTGTCTTCCTCCTTGACTTTTTCCCCTGCTTTTGCAACATCTGTGAGCTTAGTTTTGGCATGTTTTGGTCCTTTGCACTGCACCTGATATAATCCTTGGCCATTTTCTTGGAGTCACTCAATTTCACAAATTTCCTTTTTTTCTACTCCAATTGCAATTCATTTGATGCTGTCTCCATTCCAGCCTGTTTGTAGGTCCTTTTTTCTGTTTTGGCCTTTATTGGGTATCAATTTTGGCAAACTTTGCTGCATGTGCCAGCACTTGCTGGCGTATGACCTGCCTGCAATTTGATGGCTTTGTTTTCCGAAAGATTTTTTCTTTTTTTTTTTTTTCTATTGATTCTTCATGCCATGTCCCTCATGTCTTGCCCCCTAAGTTTTGTCTTCCTCCTTGACTTTTTCCCCTGCTTTTGCAACATCTCTGAGATTCGTTTTTACATGTTTTGGTCCTTTCCGCTGCACCTCACCTGATATAATCCCGGGCCATTTTCTTAGAGTCACTAAATTTCCCAAATTTTCTTTTTTCTCCTCCAATTGCATTTCCATTAAGTATGTCTCCATTCCAGTGTGTTTGTAGGTCCTTCTTTTCTGTTTTGGCCTTCAGTGGCGATCAATTTTGGCAAGCAATGCAACATGTGCCTGTACTTGCTGGCGTACGGCCTGCCTGCATTTTGATGGCTTTGACTTTGGGAAAGATTGGTTTTTTTTTTTTGTTCTTTTCTGAACTGTCCATGCCAGGTCCCTCATATCTTGCCCCCTAAGTTGTGTCTTCCTCCTTGACTTTTTCCCCTGCTTTTGCCACATCTGTGATCTTCGTTTTTGCATGTTTTGGTCCTTTGCATTGCACCTGATATAATCCCGGGCCATTTTCTTGGAATCACTCAATTTCCCAAATTCCTTTTTTTTCTACTCCAATTGCAATTCTTTTGATGTTGTCTCCATTCCAGCGTGTTTGTAGGTCCTTTTTTCTGTTTTGGCCTTCATTGGGGATCAATTTTGGCAAGGTCTGCGGCATGGGCCAGCACTTGCTGGCGTATGACCTGCCTGCAATTTGATGTCTTTTTTTACGGAAAGACTTTATCTTTTTTTTTTTTTTTTATTGATTATTCATGCCATGTCCATCATATCTTGCCCCCTAAGCTGTGTCTTCCTCCTTGACTTTTTACCCTGCTTTTGCAACATCTGTGAGCTTAGTTTTGGCATGTTTTGGTCCTTTGCACTGCACCTGATATAATCCCGGGCCATTTTCTTAGAGTCACTAAATTTCCCAAATTTTCTTTTTTTTCTCCTCCAATTGCATATCCATTGAGTGTGTCTCCATTCCAGCGTGTTTGTAGGTCCTTCTTTTCTGTTTTCGCCTTCACTGGGGATCTGTTTAGGCAAGCTTTGCTGCATGTGCCGGTACTTCCTGGCGTATTGCCTGCCAGCATTTCGATGGCTTTACTTTGGGGAAGATATTTTTCTTTTTATGGTTGTTTTCTGAAGTGTCCATGCCATGTCCCTCATATCTTACCCCCTAAGTTGTGTCTTCCTCCTTGATTTTTTCCCCTGCTTTTGCAGCATCTGTGAGCTTAGATTTGGCATGTTTTGGTCCTTTGCAATATAGCAGATATCCTCACGGCCTATTTTTTGAATACACTAAAATTCCCAATTTTATCCTTTTTTCCATTGCATTTCATTAGAACCTATCTCCTTTCCAGAAGTTTTGTAAGCCTTTCTTTTGGGATTCGCAAGATTCCTTTTCACTTCCAGAAAGGAAATGAAATTTCCTTTCGGGAACGGAAAAGGAATCTTCCTATTTCAATGGGTACCAATAGAGAAATCTTTGGTGCATGTCCCTGCCCTTGATGGCATGCCATGTCTTTTGATGACTTTGATTTTGGGAAAGGTTTTTTTCTTTTTTAGATTGTTTTCTGAAGTGTCCATGCCATGTCCCTCATATCTTGCCCCGTATGCTGTGTCTTCCTCCTTGACGTTTTCCCCTGCTTCCGCAACATCTCTGAGCTTTGTTTTGGCATGTTTTGGTCCTTTGCACTTCACCTGATATAATCCCGGGCCATTTTCTTAGAGTCACTAAACTTCCCAAATTTCCTTTTTTTCTCCTCCATTTCCAATTCCTTTGATGGTGTCTCCATTCCAGCGTATTTGTAGGTCCTTCATTTCTGTTTTGGCTTACAGTGGGGATCAGTTTTGGCAAGCTTTGCAGCATGTGCATGTACTAGCTGGCGTATGGCCTACCTGCATTTTAATGGCTTTGACTTTTTGATAGATTTTGTTCTTTTTATGGTTGTTTTCTGAAGTGTCCATGCCATGTCCCTCATATCTTACCCCCTAAGCTGTGTCTTCCTCCTTGACTTTTTCCCCTGCGTTTGCAACACCCCTGAGCTTAGTTTGGGCATGTTTTGGTCCTTTGCACTGCACCCGATGTAATCACGGGCCATTTTAATAGGGTCACTAAATTTCTCAAATTTTCTTTTTCTCTCCTCCAATTGCAATTCCTTTGATGGTGTCTCCATTCCAGCGTGTTTGTAAGTCCTTCATTTCTGTTTTGGCCTTCAGTGGGGATCAATTTTGGCAAGCTTTGCTGCATGTGCCGGTACTTCCTGGCGTGTGGCCTGCCAGCATTTCGATGGCTTTACTTTGGGAAAGATATTTTTCTTTTTTTGGTTGTTTTATGAAGTGTCCATGCCATGTCCCTCATATCTTACCCCCTGAGATAAGTCTTCCTCCTTAATTTTTTCCCCTGATATTGCAACATCTCTGAGCTTCGTTTTGGCAAGTTTTGGTCCTTTGCACTACAGCAGATATCCTCACAGCCTATTTTTTGAATACACTAAAATTCCCGATTTTCTCCTTTTTTCCATTGCATTTCATTTGAACCTATCTCCTTTCCAGAAGTTTTGTAAGCCTTTCTTTTGGGATTTGCAAGATTCCTTTCCACTTCCCGGAAGGAAATGAAATTGCCTTTCGGGAAGGGAAAAAGAATCTTGCGATTTCAATAGGGACCAATAGAGGAATCTTTGGTGCATGTCCCTGCCCTTGATGGCATGCCATGCCATTTGATGACTTTGATTTTGGGAAAGATTTTTTTCTTTTTTAGATTGTTTTCTGAAGTGTCCATGCCATGTCCCTCATATCTTGCCCCGTATGCTGTGTCTTCCTCCTTGACTTTTTCCCCTGCTTTTTCAACATCCCTGAGATTCATTTTGGCATGTTTTGTTCCTTTCCGCTGCACCTGATATAATCCCGGGCCATTTTCTTAGAGTCGCTAAATTTCCCAAATTTTTTATTTTTTCTCCTCCAATTGCAATTCCTTTGATGGTTTCTCCATACCAGCCTGTTTGTAGGTCCTTTTTTCTGTTTTGGCCTTCAGTGGGGATCAATTTTGGCAGGCTTTGCAGCACGTGCCTCCAAATGCTGGCGTACGGCCTGCCAGCATTTTGATGGCTTTGACGTTGGGAAAGATTGGTTTTTTTTTTTTTGGTTCTTTTCTGAAGTGTCCATGCCAGGTCCCTCATATCTTGCCCCCTAAGTTGTGTCTTCCTCCTTGACTTTTTCCCCTGCTTTTGCAACATCTGTGAGCTTAGTTTTGGCATGTTTTGGTCCTTTGCACTGCACCCGATATAATCCTTGGCCATTTTCTTGGAGTCACTCAATTTCCCAAATTTCCTTTTTTTCTACTCCAATTGCAATTCATTTGATGGTGTCTCCATTCCAGCCTGTTTGTAGGTCCTTTTTTCTGTTTTGGCCTTTATTGGGTATCAATTTTGGCAAGCTTTGCTGCATGTGCCAGCACTTGCTGGCGTATGACCTGCCTGCAATTTGATGGCTTTGTTTTCCGAAAGATTTTTTCTTTTTTTTTTTTTTTTTCTATTGATTCTTCATGCCATGTCCCTCATGTCTTGCCCCCTAAGTTTTGTCTTCCTCCTTGACTTTTTCCCCTGCTTTTGCAACATCTCTGAGATTCGTTTTTACATGTTTTGGTCCTTTCCGCTGCACCTCACCTGATATAATCCCGGGCCATTTTCTTAGAGTCACTAAATTTCCCAAATTTTCTTTTTTCTCCTCCAATTGCATTTCCATTAAGTATGTCTCCATTCCAGTGTGTTTGTAGGTCCTTCTTTTCTGTTTTGGCCTTCAGTGGCGATCAATTTTGGCAAGCAATGCAACATGTGCCTGTACTTGCTGGCGTACGGCCTGCCTGCATTTTGATGGCTTTGACTTTGGGAAAGATTGGTTTTTTTTTTTTTGTTCTTTTCTGAAGTGTCCATGCCAGGTCCCTCATATCTTGCCCCCTAAGTTGTGTCTTCCTCCTTGACTTTTTCCCCTGCTTTTGCCACATCTGTGATCTTCGTTTTTGCATGTTTTGGTCCTTTGCATTGCACCTGATATAATCCCGGGCCATTTTCTTGGAATCACTCAATTTCCCAAATTCCTTTTTTTTCTACTCCAATTGCTATTCTTTTTATGTTGTCTCCATTCCAGTGTGTTTGTAGGTCCTTTTTTCTTTTTTGGCCTTCATTGGGGATCAATTTTGGCAAGGTCTGCGGCATGGGCCAGCACTTGCTGGCGTATGACCTGCCTGCAATTTGATGTCTTTTTTTACGGAAAGACTTTATCTTTTTTTTTTTTTATTATTGATTATTCATGCCATGTCCCTCATATCTTGCCCCCTAAGCTGTGTCTTCCTCCTTGACTTTTTACCCTGCTTTTGCAACATCTGTGAGCTTAGTTTTGGCATGTTTTGGTCCTTTGCACTGCACCTGATATAATCCCGGGCCATTTTCTTAGAGTCACTAAATTTCCCAAATTTTCATTTTTTCTCCTCCAATTGCATATCCATTGAGTGTGTCTCCATTCCAGCATGTTTGTAGGTCCTTCTTTTCTGTTTTCGCCTTCACTGGGGTCTGTTTAGGCAAGCTTTGCTGCATGTGCCAGTACTTCCTGGCGTATTGCCTGCCAGCATTTCGATGGCTTTACTTTGGGGAAGATATTTTTCTTTTTTTGGTTGTTTTCTGAAGTGTCCATGCCATGTCCCTCATATCTTACCCCCTAAGTTGTGTCTTCCTCCTTGATTTTTTCCCCTGCTTTTGCAGCATCTGTGAGCTTAGATTTGGCATGTTTTGGTCCTTTGCAATATAGCAGATATCCTCACAGCCTATTTTTTGAAGACACTAAAATTCCCAATTTTATCCTTTTTTCCATTGCATTTCATTTGAACCTATCTCCTTTCCAGAAGTTTTGTAAGCCTTTCTTTTGGGATTCGCAAGATTCCTTTCCACTTCCCGGAAGGAAATGAAATTGCCTTTCGGGAAGGGAAAAAGAATCTTGCGATTTCAATAGGGACCGATAGAGGAATCTTTGGTGCATGTACCTGCCCTTGATGGCATGCCATGCCTTTTGATGACTTTGACTTTGGGAAAGATTTTCTTCTTTTTTTGGTTCCTTTCTGAAGTGTCCATGCCATGTCCCTCATACCTTGCCCCTATGTTGTGTCTTCCTCCTTGACTTTTTCCCCTGCTTTTTCAACATCCCTGAGATTCATTTTGGCATGTTTTGTTCCTTTCCGCTGCACCTGATATAATCCCGGGCCATTTTCTTAGAGTCGCTAAATTTCCCAAATTTTTTATTTTTTCTCCTCCAATTGCAATTCCTTTGATGGTTTCTCCATACCAGCCTGTTTGTAGGTCCTTTTTTCTGTTTTGGCCTTCAGTGGGGATCAATTTTGGCAGGCTTTGCAGCACGTGCCTCCAAATGCTGGCGTACGGCCTGCCAGCATTTTGATGGCTTTGACGGTGGGAAAGATTGGTTTTTTTTTTTTTGGTTCTTTTCTGAAGTGTCCATGCCAGGTCCCTCATATCTTGCCCCCTAAGTTGTGTCTTCCTCCTTGACTTTTTCCCCTGCTTTTGCAACATCTGTGAGCTTAGTTTTGGCATGTTTTGGTCCTTTGCACTGCACCTGATAGAATCCTTGGCCATTTTCTTGGAGTCACTCAATTTCCCAAATTTCCTTTTTTTCTACTCCAATTGCAATTCATTTGATGGTGTCTCCATTCCAGCCTGTTTGTAGGTCCTTTTTTCTGTTTTGGCCTTTATTGGGTATCAATTTTGGCAAGCTTTGCTGCATGTGCCAGCACTTGCTGGCGTATGACCTGCCTGCAATTTGATGGCTTTGTTTTCCGAAAGATTTTTTCTTTTTTTTTTTTTTTCTATTGATTCTTCATGCCATGTCCCTCATGTCTTGCCCCCTAAGTTTTGTCTTCCTCCTTGACTTTTTCCCCTGCTTTTGCAACATCTCTGAGATTCGTTTTTACATGTTTTGGTCCTTTCCGCTGCACCTCACCTGATATAATCCCGGGCCATTTTCTTAGAGTCACTAAATTTCCCAAATTTTCTTTTTTCTCCTCCAATTGCATTTCCATTAAGTATGTCTCCATTCCAGTGTGTTTGTAGGTCCTTCTTTTCTGTTTTGGCCTTCAGTGGCGATCAATTTTGGCAAGCAATGCAACATGTGCCTGTACTTGCTGGCGTACGGCCTGCCTGCATTTTGATGGCTTTGACTTTGGGAAAGATTGGTTTTTTTTTTTTTGTTCTTTTCTGAAGTGTCCATGCCAGGTCCCTCATATCTTGCCCCCTAAGTTGTGTCTTCCTCCTTGACTTTTTCCCCTGCTTTTGCCACATCTGTGATCTTCGTTTTTGCATGTTTTGGTCCTTTGCATTGCACCTGATATAATCCCGGGCCATTTTCTTGGAATCACTCAATTTCCCAAATTCCTTTTTTTTCTACTCCAATTGCTATTCTTTTTATGTTGTCTCCATTCCAGTGTGTTTGTAGGTCCTTTTTTCTTTTTTGGCCTTCATTGGGGATCAATTTTGGCAAGGTCTGCGGCATGGGCCAGCACTTGCTGGCGTATGACCTGCCTGCAATTTGATGTCTTTTTTTACGGAAAGACTTTATCTTTTTTTTTTTTTATTATTGATTATTCATGCCATGTCCCTCATATCTTGCCCCCTAAGCTGTGCCTTCCTCCTTGACTTTTTACCCTGCTTTTGCAACATCTGTGAGCTTAGTTTTGGCATGTTTTGGTCCTTTGCACTGCACCTGATATAATCCCGGGCCATTTTCTTAGAGTCACTAAATTTCCCAAATTTTCATTTTTTCTCCTCCAATTGCATATCCATTGAGTGTGTCTCCATTCCAGCATGTTTGTAGGTCCTTCTTTTCTGTTTTCGCCTTCACTGGGGTCTGTTTAGGCAAGCTTTGCTGCATGTGCCAGTACTTCCTGGCGTATTGCCTGCCAGCATTTCGATGGCTTTACTTTGGGGAAGATATTTTTCTTTTTTTGGTTGTTTTCTGAAGTGTCCATGCCATGTCCCTCATATCTTACCCCCTAAGTTGTGTCTTCCTCCTTGATTTTTTCCCCTGCTTTTGCAGCATCTGTGAGCTTAGATTTGGCATGTTTTGGTCCTTTGCAATATAGCAGATATCCTCACAGCCTATTTTTTGAAGACACTAAAATTCCCAATTTTATCCTTTTTTCCATTGCATTTCATTTGAACCTATCTCCTTTCCAGAAGTTTTGTAAGCCTTTCTTTTGGGATTCGCAAGATTCCTTTCCACTTCCCGGAAGGAAATGAAATTGCCTTTCGGGAAGGGAAAAAGAATCTTGCGATTTCAATAGGGACCGATAGAGGAATCTTTGGTGCATGTCCCTGCCCTTGATGGCATGCCATGCCTTTTGATGACTTTGACTTTGGGAAAGATTTTCTTCTTTTTTTGGTTCCTTTCTGAAGTGTCCATGCCATGTCCCTCATACCTTGCCCCTATGTTGTGTCTTCCTCCTTGACTTTTTCCCCTGCTTTTTCAACATCCCTGAGATTCATTTTGGCATGTTTTGTTCCTTTCCGCTGCACCTGATATAATCCCGGGCCATTTTCTTAGAGTCGCTAAATTTCCCAAATTTTTTATTTTTTCTCCTCCAATTGCAATTCCTTTGATGGTTTCTCCATACCAGCCTGTTTGTAGGTCCTTTTTTCTGTTTTGGCCTTCAGTGGGGATCAATTTTGGCAGGCTTTGCAGCACGTGCCTCCAAATGCTGGCGTACGGCCTGCCAGCATTTTGATGGCTTTGACGGTGGGAAAGATTGGTTTTTTTTTTTTTGGTTCTTTTCTGAAGTGTCCATGCCAGGTCCCTCATATCTTGCCCCCTAAGTTGTGTCTTCCTCCTTGACTTTTTCCCCTGCTTTTGCAACATCTGTGAGCTTAGTTTTGGCATGTTTTGGTCCTTTGCACTGCACCTGATAGAATCCTTGGCCATTTTCTTGGAGTCACTCAATTTCCCAAATTTCCTTTTTTTCTACTCCAATTGCAATTCATTTGATGGTGTCTCCATTCCAGCCTGTTTGTAGGTCCTTTTTTCTGTTTTGGCCTTTATTGGGTATCAATTTTGGCAAGCTTTGCTGCATGTGCCAGCACTTGCTGGCGTATGACCTGCCTGCAATTTGATGGCTTTGTTTTCCGAAAGATTTTTTCTTTTTTTTTTTTTTTCTATTGATTCTTCATGCCATGTCCCTCATGTCTTGCCCCCTAAGTTTTGTCTTCCTCCTTGACTTTTTCCCCTGCTTTTGCAACATCTCTGAGATTCGTTTTTACATGTTTTGGTCCTTTCCGCTGCACCTCACCTGATATAATCCCGGGCCATTTTCTTAGAGTCACTAAATTTCCCAAATTTTCTTTTTTCTCCTCCAATTGCATTTCCATTAAGTATGTCTCCATTCCAGTGTCTTTGTAGGTCCTTCTTTTCTGTTTTGGCCTTCAGTGGGGATCAATTTTGGCAAGCAATGCAACATGTGCCTGTACTTGCTGGCGTACGGCCTGCCTGCATTTTGATGGCTTTGACTTTGGGAAAGATTGGTTTTTTTTTTTTTGTTCTTTTCTGAACTGTCCATGCCAGGTCCCTCATATCTTGCCCCCTAAGTTGTGTCTTCCTCCTTGACTTTTTCCCCTGCTTTTGCCACATCTGTGATCTTCGTTTTTGCATGTTTTGGTCCTTTGCATTGCATCTGATATAATCCCGGGCCATTTTCTTGGAATCACTCAATTTCCCAAATTCCTTTTTTTTCTACTCCAATTGCAATTCTTTTGATGTTGTCTCCATTCCAGTGTGTTTGTAGGTCCTTTTTTCTTTTTTGGCCTTCATTGGGGATCAATTTTGGCAAGGTCTGCGGCATGGGCCAGCACTTGCTGGCGTATGACCTGCCTGCAATTTGATGTCTTTTTTTACGGAAAGACTTTATCTTTTTTTTTTTTTATTATTGATTATTCATGCCATGTCCCTCATATCTTGCCCCCTAAGCTGTGTCTTCCTCCTTGACTTTTTACCCTGCTTTTGCAACATCTGTGAGCTTAGTTTTGGCATGTTTTGGTCCTTTGCACTGCACCTGATATAATCCCGGGCCATTTTCTTAGAGTCACTAAATTTCCCAAATTTTCTTTTTTTTCTCCTCCAATTGCATATCCATTGAGTGTGTCTCCATTCCAGCGTGTTTGTAGGTCCTTCTTTTCTGTTTTCGCCTTCACTGGGGATCTGTTTAGGCAAGCTTTGCTGCATGTGCCGGTACTTCCTGGCGTATTGCCTGCCAGCATTTCGATGGCTTTACTTTGGGGAAGATATTTTTCTTTTTATGGTTGTTTTCTGAAGTGTCCATGCCATGTCCCTCATATCTTACCCCCTAAGTTGTGTCTTCCTCCTTGATTTTTTCCCCTGCTTTTGCAGCATCTGTGAGCTTAGATTTGGCATGTTTTGGTCCTTTGCAATATAGCAGATATCCTCACAGCCTATTTTTTGAATACACTAAAATTCCCAATTTTATCCTTTTTTCCATTGCATTTCATTAGAACCTATCTCCTTTCCAGAAGTTTTGTAAGCCTTTCTTTTGGGATTCGCAAGATTCCTTTTCACTTCCAGAAAGGAAATGAAATTTCCTTTCGGGAACGGAAAAGGAATCTTCCTATTTCAATGGGTACCAATAGAGAAATCTTTGGTGCATGTCCCTGCCCTTGATGGCATGCCATGTCTTTTGATGACTTTGATTTTGGGAAAGGTTTTTTTCTTTTTTAGATTGTTTTCTGAAGTGTCCATGCCATGTCCCTCATATCTTGCCCCGTATGCTGTGTCTTCCTCCTTGACGTTTTCCCCTGCTTCCGCAACATCTCTGAGCTTTGTTTTGGCATGTTTTGGTCCTTTGCACTTCACCTGATATAATCCCGGGCCATTTTCTTAGAGTCACTAAACTTCCCAAATTTCCTTTTTTTCTCCTCCATTTCCAATTCCTTTGATGGTGTCTCCATTCCAGCGTATTTGTAGGTCCTTCATTTCTGTTTTGGCTTACAGTGGGGATCAGTTTTGGCAAGCTTTGCAGCATGTGCATGTACTAGCTGGCGTATGGCCTACCTGCATTTTAATGGCTTTGACTTTTTCATAGATTTTGTTCTTTTTATGGTTGTTTTCTGAAGTGTCCATGCCATGTCCCTCATATCTTACGCCTTAAGCTGTGTCTTCCTCCTTGACTTTTTCCCCTGCGTTTGCAACACCCCTGAGCTTAGTTTGGGCATGTTTTGGTCCTTTGCACTGCACCCGATGTAATCACGGGCCATTTTAATAGGGTCACTAAATTTCTCAAATTTTCTTTTTCTCTCCTCCAATTGCAATTCCTTTGATGGTGTCTCCATTCCAGCGTGTTTGTAAGTCCTTCATTTCTGTTTTGGCCTTCAGTGGGGATCAATTTTGGCAAGCTTTGCTGCATGTGCCGGTACTTCCTGGCGTGTGGCCTGCCAGCATTTCGATGGCTTTACTTTGGGAAAGATATTTTTCTTTTTTTGGTTGTTTTATGAAGTGTCCATGCCATGTCCCTCATATCTTACCCCCTGAGATAAGTCTTCCTCCTTAATTTTTTCCCCTGATATTGCAACATCTCTGAGCTTCGTTTTGGCAAGTTTTGGTCCTTTGCACTACAGCAGATATCCTCACAGCCTATTTTTTGAATACACTAAAATTCCCGATTTTCTCCTTTTTTCCATTGCATTTCATTTGAACCTATCTCCTTTCCAGAAGTTTTGTAAGCCTTTCTTTTGGGATTCGCAAGATTCCTTTCCACTTCCCGGAAGGAAATGAAATTGCCTTTCGGGAAGGGAAAAAGAATCTTGCGATTTCAATAGGGACCAATAGAGGAATCTTTGGTGCATGTCCCTGCCCTTGATGGCATGCCATGCCTTTTGATGACTTTGATTTTGGGAAAGATTTTTTTCTTTTTTAGATTGTTTTCTGAAGTGTCCATGCCATGTCCCTCATATCTTGCCCCGTATGCTGTGTCTTCCTCCTTGACTTTTTCCCCTGCTTTTTCAACATCCCTGAGATTCATTTTGGCATGTTTTGTTCCTTTCCGCTGCACCTGATATAATCCCGGGCCATTTTCTTAGAGTCGCTAAATTTCCCAAATTTTTTATTTTTTCTCCTCCAATTGCAATTCCTTTGATGGTTTCTCCATACCAGCCTGTTTGTAGGTCCTTTTTTCTGTTTTGGCCTTCAGTGGGGATCAATTTTGGCAGGCTTTGCAGCACGTGCCTCCAAATGCTGGCGTACGGCCTGCCAGCATTTTGATGGCTTTGACGTTGGGAAAGATTGGTTTTTTTTTTTTTGGTTCTTTTCTGAAGTGTCCATGCCAGGTCCCTCATATCTTGCCCCCTAAGTTGTGTCTTCCTCCTTGACTTTTTCCCCTGCTTTTGCAACATCTGTGAGCTTAGTTTTGGCATGTTTTGGTCCTTTGCACTGCACCTGATAGAATCCTTGGCCATTTTCTTGGAGTCAATCAATTTCCCAAATTTCCTTTTTTTCTACTCCAATTGCAATTCATTTGATGGTGTCACCATTCCAGCCTGTTTGTAGGTCCTTTTTTCTGCTTTGGCCTTTATTGGGTATCAATTTTGGCAAGCTTTGCTGCATGTGCCAGCACTTGCTGGCGTATGACCTGCCTGCAATTTGATGGCTTTGTTTTCCGAAAGATTTTTTCTTTTTTTTTTTTTTTCTATTGATTCTTCATGCCATGTCCCTCATGTCTTGCCCCCTAAGTATTGTCTTCCTCCTTGACTTTTTCCCCTGCTTTTGCAACATCTCTGAGATTCGTTTTTACATGTTTTGGTCCTTTCCGCTGCACCTCACCTGATATAATCCCGGGCCATTTTCTTAGAGTCACTAAATTTCCCAAATTTTCTTTTTTCTCCTCCAATTGCATTTCCATTAAGTATGTCTCCATTCCAGTGTGTTTGTAGGTCCTTTTTTCTTTTTTGGCCTTCATTGGGGATCAATTTTGGCAAGGTCTGCGGCATGGGCCAGCACTTGCTGGCGTATGACCTGCCTGCAATTTGATGTCTTTTTTTACGGAAAGACTTTATCTTTTTTTTTTTTTATTATTGATTATTCATGCCATGTCCCTCATATCTTGCCCCCTAAGCTGTGTCTTCCTCCTTGACTTTTTACCCTGCTTTTGCAACATACCTGAGATTCGTTTTGGCATTTTTTTTTCATTTGCACTGCACCTGATATCATCCCGGGCCATTTTCTTAGAGTCACTAAATTTCCCAAATTTTCTTTTTTTTCTCCTCCAATTGCATATCCATTGAGTGTGTCTCCATTCCAGCGTGTTTGTAGGTCCTTCTTTTCTGTTTTCGCCTTCACTGGGGATCTGTTTAGGCAAGCTTTGCTGCATGTGCCGGTACTTCCTGGCGTATTGCCTGCCAGCATTTCGATGGCTTTACTTTGGGGAAGATATTTTTCTTTTTATGGTTGTTTTCTGAAGTGTCCATGCCATGTCCCTCATATCTTACCCCCTAAGTTGTGTCTTCCTCCTTGATTTTTTCCCCTGCTTTTGCAGCATCTGTGAGCTTAGATTTGGCATGTTTTGGTCCTTTGCAATATAGCAGATATCCTCACGGCCTATTTTTTGAATACACTAAAATTCCCAATTTTATCCTTTTTTCCATTGCATTTCATTAGAACCTATCTCCTTTCCAGAAGTTTTGTAAGCCTTTCTTTTGGGATTCGCAAGATTCCTTTTCACTTCCAGAAAGGAAATGAAATTTCCTTTCGGGAACGGAAAAGGAATCTTCCTATTTCAATGGGTACCAATAGAGAAATCTTTGGTGCATGTCCCTGCCCTTGATGGCATGCCATGTCTTTTGATGACTTTGATTTTGGGAAAGATTTTTTTCTTTTTTAGATTGTTTTCTGAAGTGTCCATGCCATGTCCCTCATATCTTGCCCCGTATGCTGTGTCTTCCTCCTTGACTTTTTCCCCTGCTTCCGCAATATCTCTGAGCTTTGTTTTGGCATGTTTTGGTCCTTTGCACTTCACCTGATATAATCCCGGGCCATTTTCTTAGAGTCACTAAACATCCCAGATTTCCTTTTTTTCTCCTCCATTTCCAATTCCTTTGATGGTGTCTCCATTCCAGCGTATTTGTAGGTCCTTCATTTCTGTTTTGGCTTACAGTGGGGATCAATTTTGGCAAGCTTTGCAGCATGTGCATGTACTAGCTGGCGTATGGCCTACCTGCATTTTAATGGCTTTGACTTTTTGATAGATTTTGTTCTTTTTTTGGTTGTTTTCTGAAGGTTCCATGCCATGTCCCTCATATCTTGCCCCCTAAGTTGTGTCTTCCTCCTTGATTTTTTCCCCTGCTTTTGCAGCATCTGTGAGCTTAGATTTGGCATGTTTTGGTCCTTTGCAATATAGCAGATATCCTCACAGCCTATTTTTTGAATACACTAAAATTCCCGATTTTCTCCTTTTTTCCATTGCATTTCATTTGAACCTATCTCCTTTCCAGAAGTTTTGTAAGCCTTTCTTTTGGGATTTGCAAGATTCCTTTCCACTTCCCGGAAGGAAATGAAATTGCCTTTCGGGAAGGGAAAAAGAATCTTGCGATTTCAATAGGGACCGATAGAGGAATCTTTGGTGCATGTCCCTGCCCTTGATGGCATGCCATGCCTTTTGATGACTTTGACTTTGGGAAAGATTTTCTTCTTTTTTTGGTTCCTTTCTGAAGTGTCCATGCCATGTCCCTCATACCTTGCCCCGTATGCTGTGTCTTCCTCCTTGACTTTTTCCCCTGCTTTTTCAACATCCCTGAGATTCGTTTTGGCATGTTTTGTTCCTTTCCGCTGCACCTGATATAATCCCGGGCCATTTTCTTAGAGTCGCTAAATTTCCCAAATTTTTTATTTTTTCTACTCCAATTGCAATTCCTTTGATGGTTTCTCCATACCACCCTGTTTGTAAGTCCTTTTTTCTGTTTTGGCCTTCAGTGGGGATCAATTTTGGCAGGCTTTGCAGCACATGCCTCCAAATGCTGGCGTACGGCCTGCCAGCATTTTGATGGCTTTGACGTTGGGAAAGATTGGGTTTTTTTTTTTGGTTCTTTTCTGAAGTGTCCATGCCAGGTCCCTCATATCTTGCCCCCTAAGTTGTGTCTTCCTCCTTGACTTTTTCCCCTGCTTTTGCAACATCTGTGAGCTTAGTTTTGGCATGTTTTGGTCCTTTGCACTGCACCTGATAGAATCCTTGGCCATTTTCTTGGAGTCACTCAATTTCCCAAATTTCCTTTTTTTCTACTCCAATTGCAATTCATTTGATGCTGTCTCCATTCCAGCCTGTTTGTAGGTCCTTTTTTCTGTTTTGGCCTTTATTGGGTATCAATTTTGGCAAACTTTGCTGCATGTGCCAGCACTTGCTGGCGTATGACCTGCCTGCAATTTGATGGCTTTGTTTTCCGAAAGATTTTTTCTTTTTTTTTTTTTTCTATTGATTCTTCATGCCATGTCCCTCATGTCTTGCCCCCTAAGTTTTGTCTTCCTCCTTGACTTTTTCCCCTGCTTTTGCAACATCTCTGAGATTCGTTTTTACATGTTTTGGTCCTTTCCGCTGCACCTCACCTGATATAATCCTGGGCCATTTTCTTAGAGTCACTAAATTTCCCAAATTTTCTTTTTTCTCCTCCAATTGCATTTCCATTAAGTATGTCTCCATTCCAGTGTTTTTGTAGGTCCTTCTTTTCTGTTTTGGCCTTCAGTGGCGATCAATTTTGGCAAGCAATGCAACATGTGCCTGTACTTGCTGGCGTACGGCCTGCCTGCATTTTGATGGCTTTGACTTTGGGAAAGATTGGTTTTTTTTTTTTGTTCTTTTCTGAACTGTCCATGCCAGGTCCCTCATATCTTGCCCCCTAAGTTGTGTCTTCCTCCTTGACTTTTTCCCCTGCTTTTGCCACATCTGTGATCTTCGTTTTTGCATGTTTTGGTCCTTTGCATTGCACCTGATATAATCCCGGGCCATTTTCTTGGAATCACTCAATTTCCCAAATTCCTTTTTTTTCTACTCCAATTGCAATTCTTTTGATGTTGTCTCCATTCCAGCGTGTTTGTAGGTCCTTTTTTCTGTTTTGGCCTTCATTGGGGATCAATTTTGGCAAGCTCTGCGGCATGGGCCAGCACTTGCTGGCGTATGACCTGCCTGCAATTTGATGTCTTTTTTTACGGAAAGACTTTATCTTTTTTTTTTTTTATTATTGATTATTCATGCCATGTCCCTCATATCTTGCCCCCTAAGCTGTGTCTTCCTCCTTGACTTTCTACCCTGCTTTTGCAACATCTGTGAGCTTAGTTTTGGCATGTTTTGGTCCTTTGCACTGCACCTGATATAATCCCGGGCCATTTTCTTAGAGTCACTAAATTTCCCAAATTTTCTTTTTTTTCTCCTCCAATTGCATATCCATTGAGTGTGTCTCCATTCCAGCGTGTTTGTAGGTCCTTCTTTTCTGTTTTCGCCTTCACTGGGGATCTGTTTAGGCAAGCTTTGCTGCATGTGCCGGTACTTCCTGGCGTATTGCCTGCCAGCATTTCGATGGCTTTACTTTGGGGAAGATATTTTTCTTTTTATGGTTGTTTTCTGAAGTGTCCATGCCATGTCCCTCATATCTTACCCCCTAAGTTGTGTCTTCCTCCTTGATTTTTTCCCCTGCTTTTGCAGCATCTGTGAGCTTAGATTTGGCATGTTTTGGTCCTTTGCAATATAGCAGATATCCTCACGGCCTATTTTTTGAATACACTAAAATTCCCAATTTTATCCTTTTTTCCATTGCATTTCATTAGAACCTATCTCCTTTCCAGAAGTTTTGTAAGCCTTTCTTTTGGGATTCGCAAGATTCCTTTTCACTTCCAGAAAGGAAATGAAATTTCCTTTCGGGAACGGAAAAGGAATCTTCCTATTTCAATGGGTACCAATAGAGAAATCTTTGGTGCATGTCCCTGCCCTTGATGGCATGCCATGTCTTTTGATGACTTTGATTTTGGGAAAGATTTTTTTCTTTTTTAGATTGTTTTCTGAAGTGTCCATGCCATGTCCCTCATATCTTGCCCCGTATGCTGTGTCTTCCTCCTTGACGTTTTCCCCTGCTTCCGCAACATCTCTGAGCTTTGTTTTGGCATGTTTTGGTCCTTTGCACTTCACCTGATATAATCCCGGGCCATTTTCTTAGAGTCACTAAACTTCCCAAATTTCCTTTTTTTCTCCTCCATTTCCAATTCCTTTGATGGTGTCTCCATTCCAGCGTATTTGTAGGTCCTTCATTTCTGTTTTGGCTTACAGTGGGGATCAGTTTTGGCAAGCTTTGCAGCATGTGCATGTACTAGCTGGCGTATGGCCTACCTGCATTTTAATGGCTTTGACTTTTTGATAGATTTTGTTCTTTTTATGGTTGTTTTCTGAAGTGTCCATGCCATGTCCCTCATATCTTACCCCCTAAGCTGTGTCTTCCTCCTTGACTTTTTCCCCTGCGTTTGCAACACCCCTGAGCTTAGTTTGGGCATGTTTTGGTCCTTTGCACTGCACCCGATGTAATCACGGGCCATTTTAATAGGGTCACTAAATTTCTCAAATTTTCTTTTTCTCTCCTCCAATTGCAATTCCTTTGATGGTGTCTCCATTCCAGCGTGTTTGTAAGTCCTTCATTTCTGTTTTGGCCTTCAGTGGGGATCAATTTTGGCAAGCTTTGCTGCATGTGCCGGTACTTCCTGGCGTGTGGCCTGCCAGCATTTCGATGGCTTTACTTTGGGAA
Organism: Melospiza georgiana; assembly: GCF_028018845.1. Taxonomy (NCBI): domain Eukaryota; kingdom Metazoa; phylum Chordata; class Aves; order Passeriformes; family Passerellidae; genus Melospiza; species Melospiza georgiana. The sequence continues at coordinate 32,662,516 of NC_080435.1, forward strand.
AGATATTTTTCTTTTTTTGGTTGTTTTATGAAGTGTCCATGCCATGTCCCTCATATCTTACCCCCTGAGATAAGTCTTCCTCCTTAATTTTTTCCCCTGATATTGCAACATCTCTGAGCTTCGTTTTGGCAAGTTTTGGTCCTTTGCACTACAGCAGATATCCTCACAGCCTATTTTTTGAATACACTAAAATTCCCGATTTTCTCCTTTTTTCCATTGCATTTCATTTGAACCTATCTCCTTTCCAGAAGTTTTGTAAGCCTTTCTTTTGGGATTCGCAAGATTCCTTTCCACTTCCCGGAAGGAAATGAAATTGCCTTTCGGGAAGGGAAAAAGAATCTTGCGATTTCAATAGGGACCAATAGAGGAATCTTTGGTGCATGTCCCTGCCCTTGATGGCATGCCATGCCTTTTGATGACTTTGATTTTGGGAAAGATTTTTTTCTTTTTTAGATTGTTTTCTGAAGTGTCCATGCCATGTCCCTCATATCTTGCCCCGTATGCTGTGTCTTCCTCCTTGACTTTTTCCCCTGCTTTTTCAACATCCCTGAGATTCATTTTGGCATGTTTTGTTCCTTTCCGCTGCACCTGATATAATCCCGGGCCATTTTCTTAGAGTCGCTAAATTTCCCAAATTTTTTATTTTTTCTCCTCCAATTGCAATTCCTTTGATGGTTTCTCCATACCAGCCTGTTTGTAGGTCCTTTTTTCTGTTTTGGCCTTCAGTGGGGATCAATTTTGGCAGGCTTTGCAGCACGTGCCTCCAAATGCTGGCGTACGGCCTGCCAGCATTTTGATGGCTTTGACGTTGGGAAAGATTGGTTTTTTTTTTTTTGGTTCTTTTCTGAAGTGTCCATGCCAGGTCCCTCATATCTTGCCCCCTAAGTTGTGTCTTCCTCCTTGACTTTTTCCCCTGCTTTTGCAACATCTGTGAGCTTAGTTTTGGCATGTTTTGGTCCTTTGCACTGCACCCGATATAATCCTTGGCCATTTTCTTGGAGTCACTCAATTTCCCAAATTTCCTTTTTTTCTACTCCAATTGCAATTCATTTGATGGTGTCTCCATTCCAGCCTGTTTGTAGGTCCTTTTTTCTGTTTTGGCCTTTATTGGGTATCAATTTTGGCAAGCTTTGCTGCATGTGCCAGCACTTGCTGACGTATGACCTGCCTGCAATTTGATGGCTTTGTTTTCCGAAAGATTTTTTCTTTTTTTTTTTTTTTTCTATTGATTCTTCATGCCATGTCCCTCATGTCTTGCCCCCTAAGTTTTGTCTTCCTCCTTGACTTTTTCCCCTGCTTTTGCAACATCTCTGAGATTCGTTTTTACATGTTTTGGTCCTTTCCGCTGCACCTCACCTGATATAATCCCGGGCCATTTTCTTAGAGTCACTAAATTTCCCAAATTTTCTTTTTTCTCCTCCAATTGCATTTCCATTAAGTATGTCTCCATTCCAGTGTGTTTGTAGGTCCTTCTTTTCTGTTTTGGCCTTCAGTGGGGATCAATTTTGGCAAGCAATGCAACATGTGCCTGTACTTGCTGGCGTACGGCCTGCCTGCATTTTGATGGCTTTGACTTTGGGAAAGATTGGTTTTTTTTTTTTTGTTCTTTTCTGAACTGTCCATGCCAGGTCCCTCATATCTTGCCCCCTAAGTTGTGTCTTCCTCCTTGACTTTTTCCCCTGCTTTTGCCACATCTGTGATCTTCGTTTTTGCATGTTTTGGTCCTTTGCATTGCACCTGATATAATCCCGGGCCATTTTCTTGGAATCACTCAATTTCCCAAATTCCTTTTTTTTCTACTCCAATTGCAATTCTTTTGATGTTGTCTCCATTCCAGTGTGTTTGTAGGTCCTTTTTTCTGTTTTGGCCTTCATTGGGGATCAATTTTGGCAAGGTCTGCGGCATGGGCCAGCACTTGCTGGCGTATGACCTGCCTGCAATTTGATGTCTTTTTTTACGGAAAGACTTTATCTTTTTTTTTTTTTATTATTGATTATTCATGCCATGTCCCTCATATCTTGCCCCCTAAGCTGTGTCTTCCTCCTTGACTTTTTACCCTGCTTTTGCAACATCTGTGAGCTTAGTTTTGGCATGTTTTGGTCCTTTGCACTGCACCTGATATAATTCCGGGCCATTTTCTTAGAGTCACTAAATTTCCCAAATTTTCTTTTTTTTCTCCTCCAATTGCATATCCATTGAGTGTGTCTCCATTCCAGCGTGTTTGTAGGTCCTTCTTTTCTGTTTTCGCCTTCACTGGGGATCTGTTTAGGCAAGCTTTGCTGCATGTGCCGGTACTTCCTGGCGTATTGCCTGCCAGCATTTCGATGGCTTTACTTTGGGGAAGATATTTTTCTTTTTATGGTTGTTTTCTGAAGTGTCCATGCCATGTCCCTCATATCTTACCCCCTAAGTTGTGTCTTCCTCCTTGATTTTTTCCCCTGCTTTTGCAGCATCTGTGAGCTTAGATTTGGCATGTTTTGGTCCTTTGCAATATAGCAGATATCCTCACAGCCTATTTTTTGAATACACTAAAATTCCCAATTTTATCCTTTTTTCCATTGCATTTCATTAGAACCTATCTCCTTTCCAGAAGTTTTGTAAGCCTTTCTTTTGGGATTCGCAAGATTCCTTTTCACTTCCAGAAAGGAAATGAAATTTCCTTTCGGGAACGGAAAAGGAATCTTCCTATTTCAATGGGTACCAATAGAGAAATCTTTGGTGCATGTCCCTGCCCTTGATGGCATGCCATGTCTTTTGATGACTTTGATTTTGGGAAAGGTTTTTTTCTTTTTTAGATTGTTTTCTGAAGTGTCCATGCCATGTCCCTCATATCTTGCCCCGTATGCTGTGTCTTCCTCCTTGACGTTTTCCCCTGCTTCCGCAACATCTCTGAGCTTTGTTTTGGCATGTTTTGGTCCTTTGCACTTCACCTGATATAATCCCGGGCCATTTTCTTAGAGTCACTAAACTTCCCAAATTTCCTTTTTTTCTCCTCCATTTCCAATTCCTTTGATGGTGTCTCCATTCCAGCGTATTTGTAGGTCCTTCATTTCTGTTTTGGCTTACAGTGGGGATCAGTTTTGGCAAGCTTTGCAGCATGTGCATGTACTAGCTGGCGTATGGCCTACCTGCATTTTAATGGCTTTGACTTTTTCATAGATTTTGTTCTTTTTATGGTTGTTTTCTGAAGTGTCCATGCCATGTCCCTCATATCTTACGCCTTAAGCTGTGTCTTCCTCCTTGACTTTTTCCCCTGCGTTTGCAACACCCCTGAGCTTAGTTTGGGCATGTTTTGGTCCTTTGCACTGCACCCGATGTAATCACGGGCCATTTTAATAGGGTCACTAAATTTCTCAAATTTTCTTTTTCTCTCCTCCAATTGCAATTCCTTTGATGGTGTCTCCATTCCAGCGTGTTTGTAAGTCCTTCATTTCTGTTTTGGCCTTCAGTGGGGATCAATTTTGGCAAGCTTTGCTGCATGTGCCGGTACTTCCTGGCGTGTGGCCTGCCTGCATTTCGATGGCTTTACTTTGGGAAAGATATTTTTCTTTTTTTGGTTGTTTTCTGAAGTGTCCATGCCATGTCCCTCATATCTTACCCCCTGAGATAAGTCTTCCTCCTTAATTTTTTCCCCTGATATTGCAACATCTCTGAGCTTCGTTTTGGCAAGTTTTGGTCCTTTGCACTACAGCAGATATCCTCACAGCCTATTTTTTGAATACACTAAAATTCCCGATTTTCTCCTTTTTTCCATTGCATTTCATTTGAACCTATCTCCTTTCCAGAAGTTTTGTAAGCCTTTCTTTTGGGATTCGCAAGATTCCTTTCCACTTCCCGGAAGGAAATGAAATTGCCTTTCGGGAAGGGAAAAAGAATCTTGCGATTTCAATAGGGACCAATAGAGGAATCTTTGGTGCATGTCCCTGCCCTTGATGGCATGCCATGCCTTTTGATGACTTTGATTTTGGGAAAGATTTTTTTCTTTTTTAGATTGTTTTCTGAAGTGTCCATGCCATGTCCCTCATATCTTGCCCCGTATGCTGTGTCTTCCTCCTTGACTTTTTCCCCTGCTTTTTCAACATCCCTGAGATTCATTTTGGCATGTTTTGTTCCTTTCCGCTGCACCTGATATAATCCCGGGCCATTTTCTTAGAGTCGCTAAATTTCCCAAATTTTTTATTTTTTCTCCTCCAATTGCAATTCCTTTGATGGTTTCTCCATACCAGCCTGTTTGTAGGTCCTTTTTTCTGTTTTGGCCTTCAGTGGGGATCAATTTTGGCAGGCTTTGCAGCACGTGCCTCCAAATGCTGGCGTACGGCCTGCCAGCATTTTGATGGCTTTGACGTTGGGAAAGATTGGTTTTTTTTTTTTTGGTTCTTTTCTGAAGTGTCCATGCCAGGTCCCTCATATCTTGCCCCCTAAGTTGTGTCTTCCTCCTTGACTTTTTCCCCTGCTTTTGCAACATCTGTGAGCTTAGTTTTGGCATGTTTTGGTCCTTTGCACTGCACCTGATAGAATCCTTGGCCATTTTCTTGGAGTCACTCAATTTCCCAAATTTCCTTTTTTTCTACTCCAATTGCAATTCATTTGATGGTGTCTCCATTCCAGCCTGTTTGTAGGTCCTTTTTTCTGTTTTGGCCTTTATTGGGTATCAATTTTGGCAAGCTTTGCTGCATGTGCCAGCACTTGCTGGCGTATGACCTGCCTGCAATTTGATGGCTTTGATTTCCGAAAGATTTTTTTTTTTTTTTTTTTTTCTATTGATTCTTCATGCCATGTCCCTCATGTCTTGCCCCCTAAGTTTTGTCTTCCTCCTTGACTTTTTCCCCTGCTTTTGCAACATCTCTGAGATTCGTTTTTACATGTTTTGGTCCTTTCCGCTGCACCTCACCTGATATAATCCCGGGCCATTTTCTTAGAGTCACTAAATTTCCCAAATTTTCTTTTTTCTCCTCCAATTGCATTTCCATTAAGTATGTCTCCATTCCAGTGTGTTTGTAGGTCCTTCTTTTCTGTTTTGGCCTTCAGTGGGGATCAATTTTGGCAAGCAATGCAACATGTGCCTGTACTTGCTGGCGTACGGCCTGCCTGCATTTTGATGGCTTTGACTTTGGGAAAGATTGGTTTTTTTTTTTTTTGTTCTTTTCTGAACTGTCCATGCCAGGTCCCTCATATCTTGCCCCCTAAGTTGTGTCTTCCTCCTTGACTTTTTCCCCTGCTTTTGCCACATCTGTGATCTTCGTTTTTGCATGTTTTGGTCCTTTGCATTGCACCTGATATAACCCCGGGCCATTTTCTTGGAATCACTCAATTTCCCAAATTCCTATTTTTCTACTCCAATTGCAATTCTTTTGATGTTGTCTCCATTCCAGTGTGTTTGTAGGTCCTTTTTTCTTTTTTGGCCTTCATTGGGGATCAATTTTGGCAAGGTCTGCGGCATGGGCCAGCACTTGCTGGCGTATGACCTGCCTGCAATTTGATGTCTTTTTTTACGGAAAGACTTTATCTTTTTTTTTTTTTATTATTGATTATTCATGCCATGTCCCTCATATCTTGCCCCCTAAGCTGTGTCTTCCTCCTTGACTTTTTACCCTGCTTTTGCAACATCTGTGAGCTTAGTTTTGGCATGTTTTGGTCCTTTGCACTGCACCTGATATAATCCCGGGCCATTTTCTTAGAGTCACTAAATTTCCCAAATTTTCTTTTTTTTCTCCTCCAATTGCATACCCATTGAGTGTGTCTCCATTCCAGCGTGTTTGTAGGTCCTTCTTTTCTGTTTTCGCCTTCACTGGGGATCTGTTTAGGCAAGCTTTGCTGCATGTGCCGGTACTTCCTGGCGTATTGCCTGCCAGCATTTCGATGGCTTTACTTTGGGGAAGATATTTTTCTTTTTATGGTTGTTTTCTGAAGTGTCCATGCCATGTCCCTCATATCTTACCCCCTAAGTTGTGTCTTCCTCCTTGATTTTTTCCCCTGCTTTTGCAGCATCTGTGAGCTTAGATTTGGCATGTTTTGGTCCTTTGCAATATAGCAGATATCCTCACAGCCTATTTTTTGAATACACTAAAATTCCCAATTTTATCCTTTTTTCCATTGCATTTCATTAGAACCTATCTCCTTTCCAGAAGTTTTGTAAGCCTTTCTTTTGGGATTCGCAAGATTCCTTTTCACTTCCAGAAAGGAAATGAAATTTCCTTTCGGGAACGGAAAAGGAATCTTCCTATTTCAATGGGTACCAATAGAGAAATCTTTGGTGCATGTCCCTGCCCTTGATGGCATGCCATGTCTTTTGATGACTTTGATTTTGGGAAAGGTTTTTTTCTTTTTTAGATTGTTTTCTGAAGTGTCCATGCCATGTCCCTCATATCTTGCCCCGTATGCTGTGTCTTCCTCCTTGACTTTTTCCCCTGCTTCCGCAACATCTCTGAGCTTTGTTTTGGCATGTTTTGGTCCTTTGCACTTCACCTGATATAATCCCGGGCCATTTTCTTAGAGTCACTAAACTTCCCAAATTTCCTTTTTTTCTCCTCCATTTCCAATTCCTTTGATGGTGTCTCCATTCCAGCGTATTTGTAGGTCCTTCATTTCTGTTTTGGCTTACAGTGGGGATCAGTTTTGGCAAGCTTTGCAGCATGTGCATGTACTAGCTGGCGTATGGCCTACCTGCATTTTAATGGCTTTGACTTTTTGATAGATTTTGTTCTTTTTATGGTTGTTTTCTGAAGTGTCCATGCCATGTCCCTCATATCTTACCCCCTAAGCTGTGTCTTCCTCCTTGACTTTTTCCCCTGCGTTTGCAACACCCCTGAGCTTAGTTTGGGCATGTTTTGGTCCTTTGCACTGCACCCGATGTAATCACGGGCCATTTTAATAGGGTCACTAAATTTCTCAAATTTTCTTTTTCTCTCCTCCAATTGCAATTCCTTTGATGGTGTCTCCATTCCAGCGTGTTTGTAAGTCCTTCATTTCTGTTTTGGCCTTCAGTGGGGATCAATTTGGGCAAGCTTTGCTGCATGTGCCGGTACTTCCTGGCGTGTGGCCTGCCTGCATTTCGATGGCTTTACTTTGGGAAAGATATTTTTCTTTTTTTGGTTGTTTTCTGAAGTGTCCATGCCATGTCCCTCATATCTTACCCCCTGAGATAAGTCTTCCTCCTTAATTTTTTCCCCTGATATTGCAACATCTCTGAGCTTCGTTTTGGCAAGTTTTGGTCCTTTGCACTACAGCAGATATCCTCACAGCCTATTTTTTGAATACACTAAAATTCCCGATTTTCTCCTTTTTTCCATTGCATTTCATTTGAACCTATCTCCTTTCCAGAAGTTTTGTAAGCCTTTCTTTTGGGATTCGCAAGATTCCTTTCCACTTCCCGGAAGGAAATGAAATTGCCTTTCGGGAAGGGAAAAAGAATCTTCCTATTTCAATGGGTACCAATAGAGAAATCTTTGGTGCATGTCCCTGCCCTTGATGGCATGCCATGCCTTTTGATGACTTTGATTTTGGGAAAGATTTTTTTCTTTTTTTGGTTCCTTTCTGAAGTGTCCATGCCATGTCCCTCATATCTTGCCCCGTATGCTGTGTCTTCCTCCTTGACTTTTTCCCCTGCTTTTTCAACATCCCTGAGATTCATTTTGGCATGTTTTGTTCCTTTCCGCTGCACCTGATATAATCCCGGGCCATTTTCTTAGAGTCGCTAAATTTCCCAAATTTTTTATTTTTTCTCCTCCAATTGCAATTCCTTTGATGGTTTCTCCATACCAGCCTGTTTGTAGGTCCTTTTTTCTGTTTTGGCCTTCAGTGGGGATCAATTTTGGCAGGCTTTGCAGCACGTGCCTCCAAATGCTGGCGTACGGCCTGCCAGCATTTTGATGGCTTTGACGTTGGGAAAGATTGGTTTTTTTTTTTTTTGGTTCTTTTCTGAAGTGTCCATGCCAGGTCCCTCATATCTTGCCCCCTAAGTTGTGTCTTCCTCCTTGACTTTTTCCCCTGCTTTTGCAACATCTGTGAGCTTAGTTTTGGCATGTTTTGGTCCTTTGCACTGCACCTGATAGAATCCTTGGCCATTTTCTTGGAGTCACTCAATTTCCCAAATTTCCTTTTTTTCTACTCCAATTGCAATTCATTTGATGGTGTCTCCATTCCAGCCTGTTTGTAGGTCCTTTTTTCTGTTTTGGCCTTTATTGGGTATCAATTTTGGCAAACTTTGCTGCATGTGCCAGCACTTGCTGGCGTATGACCTGCCTGCAATTTGATGTCTTTTTTTACGGAAAGACTTTATCTTTTTTTTTTTTTTTTTTATTGATTATTCATGCTATGTCCCTCATATCTTGCCCCCTAAGCTGTCTCTTCCTCCTTGACTTTTTACCCTGCTTTTGCAACATACCTGAGATTCGTTTTGGCATTTTTTTTTCATTTGCACTGCACCTGATATAATCCCGGGCCATTTTCTTAGAGTCACTAAATTTCCCAAATTTTCTTTTTTTTCTCCTCCAATTGCATATCCATTGAGTGTGTCTCCATTGCAGCGTGTTTGTAGGTCCTTCTTTTCTGTTTTCGCCTTCACTGGGGATCTGTTTAGGCAAGCTTTGCTGCATGTGCCGGTACTTCCTGGCGCATTGCCTGCCAGCATTTCGATGGCTTTACTTTGGGGAAGATATTTTTCTTTTTATGGTTGTTTTCTGAAGTGTCCATGCCATGTCCCTCATATCTTACCCCCTAAGTTGTGTCTTCCTCCTTGATTTTTTCCCCTGCTTTTGCAGCATCTGTGAGCTTAGATTTGGCATGTTTTGGTCCTTTGCAATATAGCAGATATCCTCACAGCCTATTTTTTGAATACACTAAAATTCCCAATTTTATCCTTTTTTCCATTGCATTTCATTAGAACCTATCTCCTTTCCAGAAGTTTTGTAAGCCTTTCTTTTGGGATTTGCAAGATTCCTTTTCACTTCCAGAAAGGAAATGAAATTTCCTTTCGGGAACGGAAAAGGAATCTTCCTATTTCAATGGGTACCAATAGAGAAATCTTTGGTGCATGTCCCTGCCCTTGATGGCATGCCATGTCTTTTGATGACTTTGATTTTGGGAAAGATTTTTTTCTGTTTTAGATTGTTTTCTGAAGTGTCCATGCCATGTCCCTCATATCTTGCCCCGTATGCTGTGTCTTCCTCCTTGACTTTTTCCCCTGCTTCTGCAACATCTGTGAGCTTAGTTTTGGCATGTTTTGGTCCTTTGCACTTCACCTGATATAATCCCGGGCCATTTTCTTAGAGTCACTAAACATCCCAAATTTCCTTTTTTTCTCCTCCATTTCCAATTCCTTTGATGGTGTCTCCATTCCAGCGTATTTGTAGGTCCTTCATTTCTGTTTTGGCTTACAGTGGGGATCAATTTTGGCAAGCTTTGCAGCATGTGCATGTACTAGCTGGCGTATGGCCTACCTGCATTTTAATGGCTTTGACTTTTTGATAGATTTTGTTCTTTTTATGGTTGTTTTCTGAAGGTTCCATGCCATGTCCCTCATATCTTGCCCCCTAAGTTGTGTCTTCCTCCTTGATTTTTTCCCCTGCTTTTGCAGCATCTGTGAGCTTAGATTTGGCATGTTTTGGTCCTTTGCAATATAGCAGATATCCTCACAGCCTATTTTTTGAATATACTAAAATTCCCGATTTTCTTCTTTTTTCCATTGCATTTCATTTGAACCTATCTCCTTTCCAGAAGTTTTGTAAGTCTTTCTTTTGGGATTCGCAAGATTCCTTTCCACTTCCCGGAAGGAAATGAAATTGCCTTTCGGGAAGGGAAAAAGAATCTTGCGATTTCAATAGGGACCAATAGAGGAATCTTTGGTGCATGTCCCTGCCCTTGATGGCATGCCATGCCTTTTGATGACTTTGACTTTGGGAAAGATTTTCTTCTTTTTTTGGTTCCTTTCTGAAGTGTCCATGCCATGTCCCTCATACCTTGCCCCTATGTTGTGTCTTCCTCCTTGACTTTTTCCCCTGCTTTTTCAACATCCCTGAGATTCGTTTTGGCATGTTTTGTTCCTTTCCGCTGCACCTGATATAATCCCGGGCCATTTTCTTAGAGTCGCTAAATTTCCCAAATTTTTAATTTTTTCTCCTCCAATTGCAATTCCTTTGATGGTTTCTCCATACCACCCTGTTTGTAAGTCCTTTTTTCTCTTTTGGCCTTCAGTGGGGATCAATTTTGGCAGGCTTTGCAGCACGTGCCTCCAAATGCTGGCGTATGGCCTGCCAGCATTTTGATGGCTTTGACGTTGGGAAAGATTGTTTTTTTTTTTTTTGTTCTTTTCTGAACTGTCCATGCCAGGTCCCTCATATCTTGCCCCCTAAGTTGTGTCTTCCTCCTTGACTTTTTCCCCTGCTTTTGCCACATCTGTGATCTTCGTTTTTGCATGTTTTGGTCCTTTGCATTGCACCTGATATAATCCCGGGCCATTTTCTTGGAATCACTCAATTTCCCAAATTCCTTTTTTTTCTACTCCAATTGCAATTCTTTTGATGTTGTCTCCATTCCAGCGTGTTTTTTCTGTTTTGGCCTTCATTGGGGATCAATTTTGGCAAGCTCTGCGGCATGGGCCAGCACTTGCTGGCGTATGACCTGCCTGCAATTTGATGTCTTTTTTTACGGAAAGACTTTATCTTTTTTTTTTTTTTTTTATTGATTATTCATGCCATGTCCCTCATATCTTGCCCCCTAAGCTGTGTCTTCCTCCTTGACTTTTTGCAACATACCTGAGATTCGTTTTGACATTTTTTTTTCATTTGCACTGCACCTGATATAATCCCGGGCCATTTTCTTAGAGTCACTAAATTTCCCAAATTTTCTTTTTTTCTCCTCCAATTGCATATCCATTGAGTGTGTCTCCATTGCAGCGTGTTTGTAGGTCCTTCTTTTCTGTTTTCGCCTTCACTGGGGATCTGTTTAGGCAAGCTTTGCTGCACGTGCCGGTACTTCCTGGCGTATTGCCTGCCAGCATTTCGATGGCTTTACTTTGGGGAAGATATTTTTCTTTTTTTGGTTCTTTTCTGAAGTGTCCATGCCATGTCCCTCATATCTTACCCCCTAAGCTGTGTCTTCCTCCTTGACTTTTTCCCCTGCGTTTGAAACATCCCTGAGCTTAGTTTGGGCATGTTTTGGTCCTTTGCACTGCACCCGATGTAATCACGGGCCATTTTAATAGGGTCACTAAATTTCTCAAATTTTCTTTTTCTCTCCTCCAATTGCAATTCCTTTGATGGTGTCTCCATTCCAGCGTGTTTGTAAGTCCTTCATTTCTGTTTTGGCCTTCAGTGGGGATCAATTTTGGCAAGCTTTGCTGCATGTGCCTTCACTTGCTGGCTTATGGCCTGCCTGCATTTTGATGGCTTTGATTTTAGGAATTTTTTTTTTTTTGTATCTTCCTCCTTGACTTTTTACCCTGCTTTTGCAACATCTCTGAGCTTAGTTTTTGCATGTTTTGGTCCTTTGCAATGCACCTTATATAAACACAGGGCATTTTCTTAAAGTCCCTAAGTTTCATAAAGTTTCATTTTTTTCCGTCAATTTGCTATTAATTTGATCATTCCTTCATTCCAGCGTGTTTGCACGTCCTTCATTTCAGTTTTGGCCTTCAGTGGGGATCAATTTTGGCAATATTTGCTGCATGCGCCTGCACTTGCTGATGTATGGCTTGCCTGCATTTTGATGGCTTTTACTTTCGGAAAGATTTTTTTCTTTTTTTGGTTCTTTTCTGAACTGTCCATGCCATGTCCCTCATATCTTGCCCCCAAGTTGTGTCTTCCTCCTTGACTTTTTCCCAAGCTTTTGCAACATCTCTGAGCTTAGTTTTGGCCTCTTTTGGTCCTATGCAATGCAGCTGATTTCCTTACAGCCTATGTTTTGAAGACACTAAAATTTCCCATTTTATCCTTTTTTCCATTGCATTTCATTAGAACCTATCTCCTTTCCAGAGTGTTTGTAAGTGTTCCTTTTGGGATTCGCAAGATTCCTTTTCCCTTCCCGAAAGGAAAAGAAATTTCCAATCAGGAAATGAAAAGGAATGGAAAAGGAATCTTGCGATTTCAATGGGGACTGATAGAGGAATCTTTGGCGCATGTCCCTGCCCTTGATGGCATGCCATGCCTTTTAATGGCTTTGAATTTGGCAAGGATTTTTTTCTTTTTTTGGTTCTTTTCTGAAGTGTCCATGCCATGTCCCTCATATCTTGCCCCCGAAATTGCGTCTTCCTCCATGATTTTTTCCCCTGCTATTGCAACATCTCTGAGCTTCGTTTTGGCAAGTTTTAGTCCTTTGCAATACAGCAGATATCCTCACAGCCCATTTTTTGAAGACACTAAAATTCCCGATTTTATCCTTTTTTCCATTGCATTTCATTTGAACCTATCTCCTTTCCAGAAGTTTTGTAAGCCTTTCTTTTGGGATTCGCAAGATTCCTTTCCACTTCCAGAAAGGAAATGAAATTTCCTTTCGGGAACGGAAAAGGATTCTTGCCATTTCAATGGGAACCAATAGAGGAATCTTTGGTGCATGTCCCTGCCCTTGATGGCATGCCATGCCTTTTGATGGCTTTGACTTTGGCAAAGATTTTTTTCTTTTTTTGGTTCTTTTCTGAAGTGTCCATGCCATGTCCCTCATATCTTGCCCCCTAAGTTCTGTCCTCCTCCTTGACTTTTTCCCCTGCTTTTGCAACAATTTGAGCTTAGTTTTTGCATGTTTTGGTCCTTTGAACTGAACCTGATTTAATCCCGGGCCATTTTCTTAAAGTCGCTAAATTTCCCAAATTTCCTTTTTTTCTCGGCCAATTGCTATTCCTTTGATGGTGTCTCCATTCCAGGGTGTTTGTAGGTCCTTCTTTTCTGTTTTGGCCTTCAGTGGGGATCAATTTTGGCAAGCTTTGCTGCATGTGCCGGCAATTCCTGGCGTTTGGCCTGACAGCATTTCGATGGCTTTACTTTGGGAAAGATATTTTTCTTTTTTTGGTTGTTTTCTGAAGTGTCCATGCCATGTCCCTCATATCTTACCCCCTAAGCTGTGTCTTCCTCCTTGACTTTTTCCCCTGCGTTTGCAACATCCCTGAGCTTAGTTTGGGCATGTTTAGTCCTTTGCAATATAGCAGATATCCTCACAGCCTATATTTTGAAGACACTAAAATTCCGGATTTTCTCCTTTTTTCCATTGCATTTCATTTGAACCTATCTCCTTTCCAGAAGTTTTGTAAGCCTTTCTTTTGGGATTCGCAAGATTCCTTTCCACTTCCCGGAAGGAAATGAAATTGCCTTTCGGGAAGGGAAAAAGAATCTTGCGATTTCAATAGGGACCAATAGAGGAATCTTTGGTGCATGTCCCTGGCATGCCATGTCTTTTGATGACTTTGATTTTGGGAAAGATTTTTTTCTTTTTTAGATTGTTTTCTGAAGTGTCCATGCCATGTCCCTCATATCTTGCCCCGTATGCTGTGTCTTCCTCCTTGACTTTTTCCCCTGCTTCTGCAACATCTCTGAGCTTTGTTTTGGCATGTTTTGGTCCTTTGCACTTCACCTGATATAATCCCGGGCCATTTTCTTAGAGTCACTAAACTTCCCAAATTTCCTTTTTTTCTCCTCCATTTCCAATTCCTTTGATGGTGTCTCCATTCCAGCGTATTTGTAGGTCCTTCATTTCTGTTTTGGCTTACAGTGGGGATCAATTTTGGCAAGCTTTGCAGCATGTGCATGTACTAGCTGGCGTATGGCCTACCTGCATTTTAATGGCTTTGACTTTTTGATAGATTTTGTTCTTTTTTTGGTTGTTTTCTGAAGGTTCCATGCCATGTCCCTCATATCTTGCCCCCTAAGTTGTGTCTTCCTCCTTGATTTTTTCCCCTGCTTTTGCAGCATCTGTGAGCTTAGATTTGGCATGTTTTGGTCCTTTGCAATATAGCAGATATCCTCACAGCCTATTTTTTGAATACACTAAAATTCCCGATTTTCTCCTTTTTTCCATTGCATTTCATTTGAACCTATCTCCTTTCCAGAAGTTTTGTAAGCCTTTCTTTTGGGATTTGCAAGATTCCTTTCCACTTCCCGGAAGGAAATGAAATTGCCTTTCGGGAAGGGAAAAAGAATCTTGCGATTTCAATAGGGACCAATAGAGGAATCTTTGGTGCATGTCCCTGCCCTTGATGGCATGCTATGCCTTTTGATGACTTTGACTTTGGGAAAGATTTTTTTCTTTTTTTGGTTCCGATCTGAAGTGTCCATGCCATGTCCCTCATACCTTGCCCCTATGTTGTGTCTTCCTCCTTGACTTTTTCCCCTGCTTTTTCAACATCCCTGAGATTCGTTTTGGCATGTTTTGTTCCTTTCCGCTGCACCTGATATAATCCCGGGCCATTTTCTTAGAGTCGCTAAATTTCCCAAATTTTTTATTTTTTCTCCTCCAATTGCAATTCCTTTGATGGTTTCTCCATACCAGCCTGTTTGTAGGTCCTTTTTTCTGTTTTGGCCTTCAGTGGGGATCAATTTTGACAGGCTTTGCAGCACGTGCCTCCAACTGCTGGCCTACGGCCTGCCTGCATTTTGATGGCTTTGACTTTGGGAAAGATTGTTTTTTTTTTTTTGGTTCTTTTCTGAAGTGTCCATGCCATGTCCCTCATATCTTGCCCCCTAAGTCGTGTCTTCCTCCTTGACTTTTTCCCCTGCTTTTGCAACATCTGTGAGCTTAGTTTTGGCATGTTTTGGTCCTTTGCACTGCACCCGATATAATCCTTGGCCATTTTCTTGGAGTCACTCAATTTCCCAAATTTCCTTTTTTTCTACTCCAATTGCAATTCATTTGATGGTGTCTCCATTCTAGTCTGTTTGTATGTCCTTTTTTCTGTTTTGGCCTTTATTGAGTATCAATTTTGGCAAGCTTTGCTGCATGTGCCAGCACTTGCTGGCGTATGACCTGCCTGCAATTTGATGGCTTTGTTTTCCGAAAGATTTTTTCTTTTTTTTTTTTTTTTCTATTGATTCTTCATGCCATGTCCCTCATGTCTTGCCCCCTAAGTTTTGTCTTCCTCCTTGACTTTTTCCCCTGCTTTTGCAACATCTCTGAGATTCGTTTTTACATGTTTTGGTCCTTTCCGCTGCACCTGATATAATTCCGGGCCATTTTCTTAGAGTCACTAAATTTCCCAAATTTTCTTTTTTCTCCTCCAATTGCATTTCCATTAAGTATGTCTCCATTCCAGTGTGTTTGTAGGTCCTTTTTTCTGTTTTGGCCTTCATTGGGGATCAATTTTGGCAAGCTCTGCGGCATGGGCCGGCACTTGCTGGCGTATGACCTGCCTGCAATTTGATGTCGTTTTTACGGAAAGACTTTATCTTTTCTTTTTTTTTTTATTGATTATTCATGCCCTGTCCCTCATATCTTGCCCCCTAAGCTGTGTCTTCCTCCTTGGCTTTTTACCCTGCTTTTGCAACATACCTGAGATTCGTTTTGGCATTTTTTTTTCATTTGCACTGCACCTGATATAATCCCGGGCCATTTTCTTATAGCCACTAAATTTCCCAAATTTTCTTTTTTTTCTCCTCCAATTGCATATCCATTGAGTGTGTCTCCATTTCAGCGTGTTTGTAGGTCCTTCTTTTCTGTTTTCGCCTTCACTGGGGATCTGTTTAGGCAAGCTTTGCTGCACGTGCCGGTACTTCCTGGCGTATTGCCTGCCAGCATTTCGATGGCTTTACTTTGGGGAAGATATTTTTCTTTTTTTGGTTCTTTTCTGAAGTGTCCATGCCATGTCCCTCATATCTTACCCCCTAAGCTGTGTCTTCCTCCTTGACTTTTTCCCCTGCGTTTGCAACATCCCTGAGCTTAGTTTGGGCATGTTTTGGTCCTTTGCACTGCACCCGATGTAATCACGGGCCATTTTAATAGGGTCACTAAATTTCTCAAATTTTCTTTTTCTCTCCTCCAATTGCAATTCCTTTGATGGTGTCTCCATTCCAGCGTGTTTGTAAGTCCTTCATTTCTGTTTTGGCCTTCAGTGGGGATCAATTTTGGCAAGCTTTGCTGCATGTGCCTTCACTTGCTGGCTTATGGCCTGCCTGCATTTTGATGGCTTTGATTTTAGAAATTTTTTTTTTTTGTATCTTCCTCCTTGACTTTTTATCCTGCTTTTGCAACATCTCTGAGCTTAGTTTTTGCATGTTTTGGTCCTTTGCAATGCACCTTATATAAACCCAGGGCATTTTCTTAAAGTCCCTAAGTTTCATAAAGTTTCATTTTTTTTCGTCAATTTGCTATTAATTTGATCATTCCTTCATTCCAGCATGTTTGCACGTCCTTCTTTTCAGTTTTGGCCTTCAGTGGGGATCAATTTTGGCAATATTTGCTGCATGTGCCTGCACTTGCTGGTGTATGGCTTGCCTGCATTTTGATGGCTTTTACTTTGGGAAAGATTTTTTTCTTTTTTTGGTTCTTTTCTGAACTGTCCATGCCATGTCCCTCATATCTTGCCCGCTAAGTTGTGTCTTCCTCCTTGACTTTTTCCCAAGCTTTTGCAACATCTCTGAGCTTAGTTTTGGCCTCTTTTGGTCCTATGCAATGCAGCTGATTTCCTTACAGCCTATGTTTTGAAGACACTAAAATTCCCGATTTTCTGCATTTTTCAATTGCATTTCATTAGAACCTATCTCCTTTCCAGAGTGTTTGTAAGTGTTCCTTTTGGGATTCGCAAGATTCCTTTTCCCTTCCCGAAAGGAAAAGAAATTTCCAATCAGGAAATGAAAAGGAATGGAAAAGGAATCTTGCGATTTCAATGGGGACTGATAGAGGAACCTTTGGCGCATGTCCCTGCCCTTGATGGCATGCCATGCCTTTTAATGGCTTTGAATTTGGCAAGGATTTTTTTCTTTTTTTGGTTCTTTTCTGAAGTGTCCATGCCATGTCCCTCATATCTTGCCCCCGAAATTGCGTCTTCCTCCTTGATTTTTTCCCCTGCTATTGCAACATCTCTGAGCTTCGTTTTGGCAAGTTTTAGTCCTTTGCAATACAGCAGATATCCTCACAGCCCATTTTTTGAAGACACTAAAATTCCCGATTTTCTCCTTTTTTCCATTGCATTTCATTTGAACCTATCTCCTTTCCAGAAGTTTTGCAAGCCTTTCTTTTGGGATTCGCAAGATTCCTTTCCACTTCCAGAAAGGAAATGAAATTTCCTTTCGGGAACGGAAAAGGATTCTTGCCATTTCAATGGGAACCAATAGAGGAATCTTTGGTGCATGTCCCTGCCCTTGATGGCATGCCATGCCTTTTGATGGCTTTGACTTTGGCAAAGATTTTTTTCTTTTTTTGGTTCTTTTCTGAAGTGTCCATGCCATGTCCCTCATATCTTGCCCCCTAAGTTCTGTCCTCCTCCTTGACTTTTTCCCCTGCTTTTGCAACAATTTGAGCTTAGTTTTTGCATGTTTTGGTCCTTTGAACTGAACCTGATTTAATCCCGGGCCATTTTCTTAAAGTTGCTAAATTTCCCAAATTTCCTTTTTTTCTCGGCCAATTGCTATTCCTTTGATGGTGTCTCTAATCCGGCGTGTTTGTAGGTCCTTTTTTCTGTTTTGGCCTTCATTGGGTATCAATTTTGGCAAGCTTTGCTGCATGTGCCAGCACTTGCTGGCGTATGACCTGCCTGCAATTTGATGGCTTTGTTTTCGGAAAGATTTTTTCTTTTTTTTTTTTTTTTTCTATTAATTCTTCATGCCATGGCCCTCATATCTTCCCCCTAAGTTGTGTCTTCCTCCTTGACTTTTTCCCCTGCTTTTGCAACATCCCTGAGCTTCGTTTTTGCATCTTTTAGTCCATTGCACTGCACCTGGTATAAACCCGGGCCATTTTCTTAGAGTCACTAAATTTCCCAAATTTTCTTTTTTTCTCCTCCAATTGCATTTCCAATTAGTGTGTCTCTATTCCAGCGTGTTTTAGGCCCTTCTTTTCTGTTTTGGCCTTCAGTGGGGATCTATTTAGGCAAGCTTTGCAGCGTGTGCCTGTACTTGCTGGCATATGGACTACCTGGATTTTGATGGCTTTGACTTTGGGCAGGATTTTTATCTTTTTTTGGTTGTTTTCTGAAGTGTCCATGCCATCTCCCTCATATCTTTCCCCCTAAGTTGTGTCTTGCTCCTTGACTTTTTCCTCTGCTTTTTCAACATCTGTGAGCTTAGTTTTGGAATGTTTTGGTCCTTTGCAATGCAGCTGATTTCCTCACAGCATATTTTTTGAAGACACTAAAATTTGCGATTTTCTGCATTTTTCAATTGCATTTCATTTGAACCTACCTCCTTTCCAGAGTGTTTGTAAGCCTTGCTTTTGGGATTCGCATGATTCCTTTTCCCTTCCCGAAAGGAAATAAAATTTCCAATCAGGAAATGAAAAGGAAGGGAAAAGGAATCTTGCGATTTCAACGGGGACCGATAGAGGAATCTTTGGTGCATGTCCCTGCCCTTGATGGCATGCCATGCCTTTTAATGGCTTTGACTTTGGGAAAGATTTTTTTCTTTTTTTGGTTGTTTTCTGAAGTGTCCATGCCATGTCCCTCATATCTTGCCCCCTAAGTTGTGTCTTCTCCCTTGACGTTTTCCTCTGCTTTTTCAACATCTGTGAGCTTAGTTTTGGAATGTTTTGGTCCTTTGCAATGCAGCTGATTTTCTCACAGCCTATTTTTTGAAGACACTAAAATTTCTGATTTTCTGCTTTTTTCAATTGCATTTCATTTGAACCTATCTCCTTTCCAAAGTGTTTGTAAGCCTTTCTTTTGGGATTCGCAAGATGCCATTTCCCTTCCCGAAAGGAAAAGAAATTTCCTTTCGGGAAGGGAAAAGTAATCTTCCAATTTCATTGGGGACCAATAAAGGAATCTTTGGTGCATGTCCCTGCCCTTGATTGCATGCCATGCCTTTTAATGGCTTTGAGTTTGTCAAAGATTTTATTCTTCTTTTGGTTTTTTTCTGAAGTGTCCATGCCATGTCCCTCATATCGTGCCCCCTAAGCTGTGTCTTCCTCCTTGACTTTTTCCCCTGCTTTTGCAAAACCTGTGAGCTTAGTTTTGGCATCTTTTGGTCCTTTGCACTGCACCTGATTAAATGCCGGGGCCTTTTCTTAGAGTCACTAAATTTCCCAAATTTTCTTTTTATCTCCTCCAATTGCAATTCCTTTGATGGTGTCTCCATTCCAGCGTGTTTGTAAGTCCTTCATTTTAGTTTTGGCCTTCAGTAGGGATCAATTTTGGTAAGCTTTGCTGCATGTGCCTGTACTTGCTGGCGCATGGCCTGCCTGCATTTTGATGGCTTTGACTTTGTCAAAGATTTTTTTCTTTTTTTGGTTCTTTTATGAACTGTCCATGCCATGTCCTTCATATCTTCCCCCTAAGTTGTGTCTTCCTCCTTGACTTTTTCCCCCGCTTTTGCAACATCTCTGAGCTTAGTTTTGGCCTGTTTTGGTCCTTTGCAATGCAGCTGATTTCCTCATAACCTCTTTTTTGAAGACACTAAAATTCCCGATTCTTTGCTTTTTTCAATTGCATTTCATTTGAACCTACCTCCTTTCCAGAGGGTTTGTAAGTCTTCCTTTTGGGATTCGCAAGATTCCTTTTCCGTTCCCGAAAGGAAAAGAAATTTCCTTTCGGGAACGGAAAAGGATTCTTGCGATTTCATTGGGGTCCGATAGAGGAATCTTTGGTGCATGTCCCTGCCCTTGATGGCATGCCATGCCTTTTGATGGCTTTGACTTTGGGAAAGATTTTTTTCTTTTTTTGGTTGTTTTCTGAAGTGTCCATGCCATGTCCATTATATCTTGCCCTCTAAGTTGTGTCTTCCTCCTTGACTTTTTCCCCTGCTTTTGCAACATCTGTGAGCTTAGTTTTGGCATATTTTGGTCCTTTGCACTGCAACTCATATAAACCCAGGACATTTCCTTGGAGTCACTAAATTTGACAAATTTTCTTTTTTTCTCCTCCATTTGCAATTGCTTTGATGATGTCTCCATTGCAGCGTGTTTGTAAGTCCTTTTTTTCTGTTTGGACCTTCAATGGGGATCAATTTTGGCAAGATTTGCTGCATGTGCCTGCACTTGCTGGCATATGGCCTGCCTGCATTTTGATGGCTTTGACTTTGGCAAAGATTTTTTCCTTTTTTTTTTTTTTTTTGTTTCAAGTATCCATGCCATGTCCCTCATATCTTGTCCCCTAAGGTGTGTCTTCCTCCTTGACTTTTTCCCCTGCTTTTGCAATATCTGTGAGCTTAGTTGTTGCATGATTTGTTCCTTTGCAATGCACCTGATATAATCCCGGGCCATTTTCTTAGACTCACTAAATTTCCCAAATTTTCGTTTTTTCTCCTCCAATTGCAATTCGTTTGATGGTGCCTCCATTCCAGCGTGTTTGTAAGTCCTTCTTTTCTGTTTTGGCCTTCAGTGGGGACCAATTTTGGAAGGCTTTCCTGCATGTGCCTGCGCTTGCTGGCGTATGGCCTGCCTGCATTTTGATGGCTTTGACTTTGGCAAAGATTTTTTTTCTTTTTTTTTTTTTGATGTAAGTATTCTTGCCATTTCCCTCATATCTTGGCCCCTAAGTTGTGTCTTTCTCCTTGACTTTTTCCCCTGCTTTTCAACATCTCTGAGCTTAGTTTTGGAATGTTTTGGTCCTTTGCAATGCAGCTGATTTCCTCACAGCCTATTTTTTAAAGACACTAAAATTCTCCATTTTCTGCTTTTTTAAATTGCATTTCATTTGAACCTATCTCCTTTCAAGTGTGTTTGTCAGCCTTTCTTTTGGGATTCATCAGATTCCTTTTCCCTTCCCGAAAGGAAATGAAATTTCCGTTTGGGAAGGGTAAAGGAATCTTCCCATTTCAATGGGGACCAATAGAGGAATCTTTGGTTCATGTCCCTGCCCTTGATGGCATGCCATGCCTTTTGACGGTTTTGCCTGTGGGAAAGATTTTTTTCTTTTTTTGGTTCTTTTCTGAAGTGTCCATGCCATCTCCCTCATATCTTGCCTCCTATGTTGTGTCTTCCTCCTTGACTTTTTCCCCTGCTTTTGCAACATCTGTGAGCTTAGTTTTGGCATGTTTTGGTCCTTTTTACTGCACCTGATATAATCCCGGGCCATTTTCTTAGAGTCACTAAATTTCCCAAATTTTCGTTGTTTCTCCTCCAATTGCAATTCCTTTGATGGTGTCTCCCTTCCTGCATGTTTAAAAGTCCTCTTTCTGTTTTGGCCTTCAGGGGGGATCAATTTTGGCAAGCTTTGCTGCATGTGCCTGCACTTGCTGGAGTATGGCCTGCCTGCATTTTGATGGCTTTGACTTTGGCACAGATTTTTTTCTTTTTTTGGTTCCTTTCTTTTAAGTATTCATTCCATGTCCCTCATATCTTGCCCCCTAAGTTGTGTCTTCCTCCTTGACTTTTTCCTCTGCTTTTGCAACATCTGTGAGCTTAATTTTTGCATGTTTTTGTCCTTTGCAATGCAGCTGATTTCCTCACAGCCTATTTTTTGAAGACACTAAAATTCCCGATTCTCTGCTTTTTTTAATTGCATTTCATTTGAACCTGTCTCATTTCCAGAGTGTTTGTAAGCCTTCCTTTTGGGATTCGCAAGATTCCTTTTGCCTTTCGGGAAGGGAAAAGGAACCTTGCGACTTCCTTCTGATCAAGAGGGGAATCTTTGGTGCATGTCCGTGCCCTTGATGGCATGCCATGCCTTTTTAAGGCTTTGACTTTGTCAAAGTTTTTTTTCTTTTTTTGTATAACAAGCAGATTTTATCTAACCAACATGAAAGAGCTCTGAAGATAGGGCAACTTTATCCTAAGGAGATCAAGGAAGATTAAGGTGCAGGATAGACACACATGATTCTGCATATTAAGGTACTGTAGCTGATTTTTAGTGAAAAGTGCAAAATATCATAGAACTTGCTTTCTTAAGGCATTACTCCTGATTAACATCAAGAAGAAGTTCTAAATTGAAGAAACCAAGCTGGTGCTTTGTTGCTCTAATAATGGTAGACTACCTCATTGTTCAAAATGACTATTAAACACATAGACTATGCTCATTGTGCGTAATTAGTATTATTATTATTACTAAAAGGCTGCAGTGATTCAATACTGATCACTTTGAGCATGTATGGCTGGTCCTTAAATTGATTTATTTCACTTACATCTTTTCTTCACAGCTGTAATAATTTCATGCAAGCAACAGCAAGCTCAATGGTATTGCAGTCACCATGAATTCTCTTAAAGAGTCAAGCAATGTAGTGTCCAGGCTATTTTCAGTAAATATACAGCATTTTTATCAGCAGTGACAAATGTTAAAGGAAAGAGGAAAATAAGGGGTCTGGCATCAGTATTAAGATGGTGCCAATTTTGTCACATTACTACCAATTAAAATATTTTCCCATAAATTTTAATTACTTGCAACATTTTTACATTCTCTTTTAACTGTTCTTTTTGGTGTTATATCACATCATATTGTGCTATTTGTCTCAGTAACATCCTGCAGAGGTGAACTCAACTGTGCAGTTAATCTGAGCTGATACAGACATTTGTTTACTTGGTCCACATGCACAAAAACTGTGCACGTCCTGAAACATCCCTGTTTTTCCAACAGTGTTAGATTGATCAAAAAAAAAACAAAATACAAAAAAAACTGTCATTTTGACATAGCAGCTGAATTTTAAATGCTGCTTTACAGTGTCTTTAATCATCTAATTGTTTTGAGGAATGCAAGAAATGTGTGCTGGGTATTGTGTCTTTCTCAATGCTCCTTGTCAATTAGTAAGCTTTGCCATGAGATAGCTCTGCTCTCATTGACTCCACTGGGGGGAAATCCAAACTTATGTGTCTCCTCCACAAATTGTACCATACAAGTCTTTTCAATGTCTCTTCTCCAGAAATTAATTTTCTCCCACATCCTATATCTTCCCATGTTTGTTCTCCCTTCTTGTATCTCCAATTATGTCCTTTTTGGTGTGGGATGGGAAAGTGAGTTTAGGAGTTTGGTTATTCTAAATTTTAAAAAAATGTATTATGAACCAGTTTTATTTTCAATAGCCTAGTCTTGGTTATTCAATATCCAGTAAAGGTATTCTCCCAAGGAATCATATTGAAAAAATAGTTCTGGGCATTCTGTTGCTTCCAGCTGACCTTTTTGTGCCTTATAAGGAGAATTCTTATTTTCCTAGGCAGAACTTCTTTCACAGACATGCTGGAAACGGTGATGCCATAAATCTATGTCAAGCCCAGATGTGCAAGTCACTGGTGCCTAAAAGTCATCCCAGCATATTTTGATAAATGCTCCCATGGTTTGTTTAGGCAGTTTAAAGTAATGTGTGTATATTAAAAACAGTCACTCCATGTACACCTGGTAAATAGGTGATGTATTAACTGTACATAAAAGGCACAGAGGTGAGGGCCAGAGGCTGTAACAAGGAGAGTCTCCCTCTGTTTGAGCTTGCAGGATTCAAGCTATCAATGTACATCCCTTTATTAGCATGTGTACCCCCCACAACAGCTTTGGAACAGCTGAGCACTGAACAAAATTGCAGATTTCATGACTCTTCTGTTTATCATTATCTCCAAAGAAATGTATCTTTCTTACTACATAAAACATTCATAGTTTAGAATTTTTGCTAACACAGGTGCTTAATATTGAAAACAGGATTGTGGGTTTTTTCAGCTAGAACAATAACATTTAATAATAATTTAAAATACACAGAAAATTCACAGATACACATATATAGTTCCTTTGTTCCTTCTGGCTAATTTTTCTATTACTCACATTCCAGGTGTTTGTTTCCTGTATTTTCACGTGCTTAATTTGGTACTCCTCTTCTTGATACCACTCTGGTCTTTTCGGTCACTTTCTGCCTTTTTATGCTTTTCTCCACTGCATTTTTGGACCTCTCTAAAACCCAGTCTCTTATGACATTATCATTTTCTTTCACCATTGTCAACAGGGCATTTTCTTTCAGTACTGTAGGTCATTGAAATTTGCAGCCTTTTTCTAAATTTCCTGGCATTCCTTTATTTCCTTTCCCCCTTAATAATATTATATAAAATTGTTCTTCATTATCTTTTCTAATATAATCCCTGTTAACAAAATCACTTTTTAATTTTAGTCAGACCCTGGTCCACTCATTCCTCCTTCAAAAATTAAAATAAATTAAATAAGTAAAGGTATGACTACTTATTTACAAAATACCTCCCAGGGAAAATTATAAGTACCATTAACAAGCATCCTCATCCTAATATTCAGAATCTTCTAAGAGAAATTAATATAATGTGTTTATTAAGTGTTTAAACAAATATTCATGCAAACGAATATAGTATCATCAAGTGCTGTCATTCTTAGATGCCTGAATAAAACTGGTTATACACCTTACACAGTATGAAAAAAAAACCACTTTTGAAGAGAATAGTTACTTGAAATCAAAATGATCAAAATCCAGGCTTTACTGGGATTAATTATTTGGGATTACACTAAGGTCAACTATAAATTCTGACTAAAAGAAGCAATTGGTCCAAGAGTGGAAGGCAGCCTCTACTATTTTTACAATGCTCATAGTAATATTGTGACACTGAGCCCTGCTACAAATGGGAGCTATGCAGCATGAAATTTTCCTAGGAAAGAAAATGCAGCAGTAAACATCATTAGTCAAGCAAGACCTACACATCATAAGCAATAGGCAAGAGTCCAGGAAGGCCACAAGGTTAAAATGGTTTGTTTGAGTAATTATAGGATTTGAAGGATTAGGCTGAACCAAAGGATTTAAGGACATGGAAGGATTAAAGGGAGAAATAAATAAATTAAATTAAAGAGAATGAATGTATAGACAGCAGCACAAAAAGTGGTATCACAGTCACTAATTTTTGAAACAAGAATTGTTAATTAAAATAGATGTAATTGCATGCAACATGATTTTGCTGTATTTGTTTGTTATGCGTGAATTCTTACGCGGCTCCTAGTCCAGCTAGCTAGAGGGGAAACGGCCGACGCCTCCGCTGCATCTGAGATCAACCCCCCTTGGCGTCGTGGCCTCGGGCTGGGCCGAATCGCGGACTGGTTTATATGCGCTGGATGAGACGAGAAAAGGGAGTGACCACTTGCTGGGGGTTAACGTCGGTTTATTGAAGGATGGCAGGTACCAACGGAGGGAGGGCACCGATCAGCAAAATGGCCTCGAGCAAGGGGAGAAGCGAGGTTTTAAAGGCAAGGGGCAGAGAAAGGAGGGAAACCCCGCTAGCAAATAGGAAAACATATAGGGAGATGCACAACATAACTGACATGCAAACGTATCCAATAAACACAAGGTTAGAGAGGAGCCCCGGGACCCCAGCCAATTACATCCCCCAAAGAGAAGAAGGTTCTCGAAAGC
Source organism: Melospiza georgiana (assembly GCF_028018845.1). Taxonomy (NCBI): domain Eukaryota; kingdom Metazoa; phylum Chordata; class Aves; order Passeriformes; family Passerellidae; genus Melospiza; species Melospiza georgiana. The sequence goes on from NC_080435.1 coordinate 32,687,919, forward strand.
TGGGAGGAGTCGGGGGTGATTGACTGAGCCCAGGGAGGAGGAAAAGCTTACTTATATGGTAAAATAAGGGAGGGGAAGTTACATAACTTGAGTGATTGACAACTGAAGGGGGCAGGGGTAACCATAGTAACATAACTGTCAGGAGAGCTGTGGCGGGAAAATTGGGGAGAGAAGAACCATTTTACAAGGACAAAAGGGGAATGATACATAAAATGGGGGAACACAAGAGAAACTTAAAAACGCACTACAACATTGTTAGTAATTAGCTAAGTCTGCAGAGACAAGGATTCTTTCCAAAAGAGCTGTATGTTTCTGAGATTGAAGACATAACAGAAAAAGCATGTATTTGAGGTGAGATGTCTCAGCCAACTTCTTTGTACCCCAGAATGTATTCCATGGCTTCTGTGAAAGTGAAATCCTGGCGTACAAACCATAGGCGAGATCACAGCCACTACAGTCTGTTACTGAAATCTGAAAATTCTTGCCATACACACACAAAAAAGAATTCCAGTCTTTACCTTATGCTACCCTAAGTTACAACATTTTACAAAGCCAAGCTTGTTTATTTTAAAAGCCTACTTCCCTTGCAAACTGTTAATAGTGAGAATTCATTCAGGGTTTGTTTCTTGAATGTTGTGGATAAGAAAAATTATTCAAGGGTTATGATGCCCAAGCACTCCATAGGTCACGATGAATAAAACGAGAAGATAACCATAACAGTAGACATAAAAAGGCTGGGGTGTTTTATGAAACAGTCACTCACAAATGCAAGGTAATGGTACTTTCAGCAAAGCCGTGCAAAGCGAGCACGGTTTGACGAATCACCTTTGGAAACAGCTCTGAGAAATGACGGCTCCGGGCCGGGCCGGGCCGGGCCAGGCGGGGCGGGGGCGGCCAGCGCGGGCGCGCCCCCTGCCGGGCGGGGGCGGGATGACAGCAGCGGCAGCCCGCCATTGCTGCTGGGCCGGCCCGCCGTGGCTGCTGGCCCGGGAGCACAGCGCCGGGTGCCCCCGCCTGGAACTGCGGGAACTGACAGCGACACGCCTGGCCACTAACAAAACTAAATCCTGTTAGCAGTCCGGCAAATCAGACACTGGATTCTTCGTACATTTCCTTAAATCGCTTTATTAAGGCCTAGGCGTCCTGTTTCTCGCAGTGATCACCCTAGAAACCTAGTTTTGCTTCAGGAACATTGGGCAAAGCCCTAAACTGGTTAGCATTACTTTATTATTTCCATATTTAAATAAAATAACAAGTTTTAATATAAGAACTGTTTTTAATATTATAGTATGAGGGCTTTTTTTCTCTCTCAAGTACTATTTAACTTGCATTTCTTGATTCAGACAGAATATTGCTTCAGAAAACTTCAGAAATTCAGACACCAGGCCAGTTCACAGATCCTATAATTACACCTGGCCTTATATCTAAGCTAGGAAATGGATGCAGTGTCCAGAAGTGCTTAGTTACAAATAACTCCAGTATGACACAGGGATGCATAATTCTTTATGCATTAAATCTGCTAAGCTATCTCAGATTGCAAAAACTCTATACGTTAGAATAGACCATCCTTTTCATCCTATTTGATATTGACATCATATGCCAACAAGAAATATTATTGGTGAATATTTGCCTTTTGAAGTTCAGCTTTTCTGCGTGACAGAAAAATCAAGTTACTCTTCTTACAAGCTGTTGTTATTTTCAGCCAAGATTCATCAGCAGTTTGCTGTCTAAAAAACTAGCTTTCTCTAAAGTGAATAATCGCAGTGAAACAGCATCCCCCAACAGCTCATGCTGGCAAATTTTCCCCCACTCCTGTCAGTGTGCTGAGTCCTGGTTATCAAGTTCCTAGAGGAATTTTTAGTCCAGCTTTGGAGCTGTTTGTGGTGCAGTGGTTCTCACACAGTATGTGAGGGAGCATTCAATGTAAAGCTCTTCACCAGTAGCAGGGGTGGCTACTGATTCCCCTCATGTGGGTCAGTGACCAGACGCCAGATGGTGGAAATATCCTGTTCTACTAATCTGGCCCAGAGTTGGCAATTCAGAGGTGAAAAGCTTTATCCCATTACCAATTGCCTGAGCCATCCTGTCTCCAACCTGCAGGCTGAAGATTAAACAGCTAATAGTCTTGGAGTAACTACCACCCCCTCAAATATCCCATCCACATCCACTGCACAGCCCAGGCATCTACTGGGCAGATCTGGGAGAAGAGCCATAAATGTCAGTGCATTTTATTGACTTTAGATTTTGCCTAAGGAGGAATGAAAAAGATGCCAGGCTGGTAAAATTACAGCATCAATTCGAATACTTATGCAATGTCTGGAAGGAAAAGTTTATTGCAGAAAAAAATATCAGGAAAAGTAGAAAATCCCAGTACTCTGTTTGTGAGAAATGCAACTGGAAATAAATGGAGTAGGCATTGTAAGAAAAGAAAAAAAACATTATGCAATTCCCTTTTGCAGGTTCCAGGAAAAGAATCACATTATTGGCATTAACCTTAGACATTCAGAACACCTTAATCAGCTCAGAACAGAAGAACTAGTTTAAGTGAATTTATTCATCCTGTCATCCCCATTTTCTTTGCCCTCTGCACAAGTACTTTGCTCTGCTGCACATTTGAGCTTTTAATTTGTACACAATAGATTTCTGTATTGCATCCACAATTGCTATCAAAATTTCTAGTTTACACTATAAATTGCTGGATAAGCTACTTTTACATTTGTGAAGATGACATAAAACATTTAATTTGGAGTTCAAGATAACTGCAAGGGAAACTTACAGAATTTCTGAGCTTCTCTATATCCAGATGTAATCACTGGAATTCTTTAAAAATGCAAATGAATTAAGTACCAGTATAAATGTGGAAAATGAGAGAACACGAGAGGAAGGCGATAGTAGGTTATTTTTAAATGTAAATAAATGTACATTTCTGTGTTAGACTTGGATATATTTGGATCTATATTCTTTCACTCCTGCAGAAAAACACGATTCAGATTACACATCATGACCTTATAAAATCCTGTGCCACTATAATTACCATAATTACCAGGACATCTAGTTAAGACTCCTTCACCCATCTGGAAGACTGGACTGTTCAAATCTGTCAAGCCATGTACAAATATCTCATTTCCAGGGGAGCCATGGAAGTAACTGTAAAAGAGCTGCCCATGAGAGAGGGGAATGGGCAAGCATAGCTCCTTGCTGCTATCTTAGTACGCATTCCTCGCTTCATGTTTCACACAGCTTCACTCAGGGCAGTTACAGAAATGTGTGCACTGTGTATGTATAAAAGTTCTTGGTTAGCTTTACTCATGACAACCTGCTTAATCCATTTACAGTCATGTTGATAACAACTAAAATTACTCATCTTTTGTCCATAGCCGTCCTGGCACATCACACTTAGCGTCCCAGTAAGTAGTAAAAAGCTTTGTTCTAAGGTAGACTACACAAACTGGAATCTCTCATGTGTAATTATTTTCCTTAAAAATATATAATGGCAAAAAAAAAATTAAATATTTAAAAGCTCCTTAACTTTTAAGGAGTTTAATTTAAAAAAGAAAAACAAAAACCAAAAACAGAACAAAAAACAACAAAACCCAAAACCAAACAAAAACCCCCAAAACAAAAACAAAACAACAACAACAAAAGAAAAACATGAAAATGAACATGGAATTGGAAAAGAAAGTTTCAAAAAAGAGTATTCACGTACCTTGCAGTTAATACAGGAAAGTCTGATTTTTTTTTCTTTAACTTGGAAAAGACAGGAGAAAATAGTAAGTTAAAGGAAAATAGGCTAAGGAATATATTCAGAAAGGGTATAAGAATGTTTATCTAAGGGAACTGTTTTTCAAGGTCTAGATAGTAATTTAAAACAACTGAAAGTATGCTTATCAAAAACAGAATCAAAGAAAAATACATAAAAGAAGTGGGAATTTTTAATGGAAATTACTACAGCTGACCCATAGGATAAGCATAATGAACCTGTCAGTATCAGTAGCTAGAATGGTCCCTGGGCATTGCTGAGTAGCCAGAGTATAGCTTGTGTGCTTCTGAAAACACAGCTGGGCCATTGACAGAAATTATATTTTCATTACAAAATTTGACCCCTTTGTGGACTTGCAGAACAGCTTCTTTTCAGAAGAGCTCTTTAATAACGGGGCCAGTAATAAAACTATTATTATGTTTGGCACCCTGACTGGACAAACCAGTTGTGCTGCCCTTTAAAGCTAAACATAAGACCACATCACACAAGGAGCACTGCTGCCATTTCTGTCACTGTCTGGCATCCACATGGAACTTAACTGTATTTAGCTGGCAATAATCTAAAAACCATTTGGTATGTAACTATGTGCTCCTGACAGAGTTCACCAGGAAGATCTGGAAAGCACAAACATTTCTTTAGTGTACATTATCTGCTAATTGTCCTACTCTCTAAAGCAGAATCATCTGTTTCCTTTGAAAAAGTTTCCATCAGCACTCATAACTCAAAGAAAATATTGTTTTAAAAACCCTTAGTAAGCATATGTATCTGGATGGTCAGATGGATAAAACCATGCATATATTAAGCACTATGCACCCAGGGTAGAAACTGCAACATCTGCGAAAACGTAGGTAAAAGTGACTTTAGGATGATTTGAGCAAACAGAATGGCTATCTATCCTGCGGTGGGAGACCAAGACTGTTAGGGGAGTGAAATGAAATCATGGAGAGGATCAAATTACTCTCTTACGTTATTCTCTTGCAGCAAACTACAGGGCAATATTGGTACTAGAAGAATAAGCAGGACATGAATAAATTCATACTGGAAGTAAGAATGCATTGCTAATCACCAGGGTGTTTTGGATGAAAAGGAAATGATGACAGTGAAATACTGTTTATAACCTCCCTTGGCAGCCTTCCATCTGCACCTGAAACTGGGGCTATGTGCTTTCCTTCCTATGGAAAAGTAGTGTCACTTTTTTTGAGGAGCCCATCAATGAAATAAGGATACCACCTCCAGCAAAGAGCGTGTCCTATGTTGCTCCCACACAAGAGCCAGGACAGAAAGGCCTTACTGGTTATAATTAGCAAAGTTTTCAAAACTTTTCCTCATAGTATCTTTCTGGATAAATTGTCCAGCACACAGCTGGACAAACACATCATGTGATGGGTGAGCAACTGGCTCCCAGGTCAGGTGCAAAGGGTTATGGTGAAGGGGGTGACACCAGACTGGTGACCTGCCACTAGTGTGGTTCTCAAGGCTCCACCCTCATCCCTGTGCTTGGCAACATCATCAATGAGCTGGGCACAGGACTGGAAGTGATACTAAACAAATTTACAGACAGTACAAATCTGGGAGGAGCTGTTGACTCCTTCAAAGGCCTGGAGGCCCTACAGAGAGACCTCAACAAATTCAGCAACTCAGCAATCACCAACCACATGAAATTCAACAAAGGAAAGTGCTGGATTCTGCACCTGGGATGGACAACCCTGTATGTATGGACAGACTGTGAAATGAGAACCTGGGAAACACTGACATGGAAAGGAAGTTGGGGGTCCTGGCTGATGGAAAGTTGAATTTGAGTCAGCAGTGCCCTGGCAACTCCTGGAGGACCAGGAGTTGGACTTGGACTGGTGCCATGCAGGAGTCGGACTTGGTCATCCCTGTGCGGCTCTTCCAACTCAGCTTATTCTGTGTTTCTGTGATAATGCAGCAGAGCGTGGAGCTACCGTGAATTGCTCAGCCAGTCTGAGCATGGCACACTGCTGACCGCGGCTCGGCACTGGCGGCCGGCACACAGGCGGAGAGCGCGGGCTCCGAGCTCCATCACTGGGATCACCCGGCATTCTCGGTTCCCTCAAGGCTGCTCCATCACTGGGATCACCAGGCCTTTCCGGTTCCCTCCCTGCTGCTCCATCACTGGGACCATCCGGCATTCCCGGTTCCCTCCCTGCTGCTCCATCACTGGGATCCCTCAGCATTCCCGGTTCGCTCACGCCTGCGCAGCCCCGCCCCCGAGGCCGCGCGGGCGCGCAGTGACGCAGGCAGCGCGCGGCGGGGCGGGGCGTGGCGCGAGGCCGCGGCCGGCAGAGGGCGCTGCGGTGCCGCGCGGCGGGGCGTGGCGCGGCGCGCGCGCCCCGGCGTGCACCGCGGCGGCGTTTGAATGGCGCAGGCTCCGGGCGCCGGGCCCCGGCAGTAGCGCTCCCGCCGCTCCGCCCGCCCGGCCCGGCCCCGAACATGAGCAGCGGGTGAGTGGCGCGGGAACCGCCGTGGCCGCGGGGAGCGCAGCGGGGCTCCGCGGTGTCGCGCCGGGCGGGCGGCGGGGCCGCGGGCGGTGCGCGGGCGCGGATCGCTCCGTGCCGCTGGCCGGCGGCCTCGCCCGGCGCCCCGGCCCTGCCGTGTGCGGTGCCCGCCGCCCCCGGAGAGCGGGCTGTGGCGCTTGGGTTCCTCACTGAAATGGTGCCAGCAGGCTCGGCTCGAAGCAGGCGCGTGTGCTGGCGGATACGTGCCAGGAGAGCGGGGCAGGCTCTGGTGCTGCCGAAAGGGAGGAGGACAGCAAGCTGGGTGTGAGGCCTGCTGACGGATTTAATTTCTTGGGTGTGACAGATTCCAGGGGCAAGGAGGGGGGTGAGGGGGGGGGCCTTAAGTGCTTGAAGATCAGATCCTGCATTAATGACTTCGTTCAAAAGGCTTCAAATTATTTTCTTCAGTGTTGGGCTGGATGATTTGACATGCAGATTTAAAGTAAAGACATTTTGAATAGAGAGCTCTTTTAACGATAGAGAGATTAGGTGGTGATCTTGGAAGTCTTTTGTTTCTGTTTTTGTAACATGCTTTGCTTTGGAGCAAGGTTAAGTCCATTGGCTTAGAAGCAGCTTTCCTCCATCTTTTCTTGGAACATCATTTTTACTTTTCCTGTTCTCCTGTTTTTTTCTTCCTCTTATTCTTTGACTGTAATCAGGGAACTAATTAAAAATATGTAGTTACCCACGTTTAGTAGAATTAAAACATAACAGAAGGCAGGTTTGTGCCTCTTTTGCCTTGCTGATTGGAAAGAATATGAATATGTTCTGGAACTAAAATTAGAATTGATTTGTACCCCTAAACTTTGAAAATCAGAATATCATTATATTAAAAATGTTATTATTAAGGTAGCTTATATATATGTATTAGAAAGTAAATGGCAGTATCCTGATATACATGTATTCTTACAGCCTTGTCTATGTATATTCACTTGCCTACTTTTACTGTATGTTGTTCCTAGGGTAAGAAGCTTGACTAAGAATGAAGAAGATTTTTTAAATGCTGTAAATAGACTACTATCAATAATAGAAGTGTATTTGAGGGTAGCATAAAGAGCCATGTGAAAGTTGTGTAATCACAGGCTGTGGAGGCGGGGGGGCGTGTAGTGAGTACTTCCTTAGCCTCCATCAACTTAGGAGCTTGAGGGGTTTGCCACTATGTCTGTCTCTGGGTTTGATTTCAAAATTCTTGTTCCAGTTTTTTTTTAATTCTTTGGGTTGAGCAGCAAATGGTAAAAGAAATTGCTGTTTTTAATTTCATGGGTAGTTTCTTAAAGAGCCGTGTAAAACACTAATGTGGAAGCTTCAATATTGTGAAAATCTATTTATTTTATAACACCTCTTAGTTATAAAACCTTTTCAAATTTATTGTCCCCAGAGTGTTAATAAGTGAAAATCAACAGGTAGAAATATATTTTCATTTGTGAAAGATGACTTCAGAAAGGACTTCACCACTGACAACTGCTGTTACTTTATGGCAGCTTAAAAAACCTGTCAGTGGTGCCTCCAGAAGCAGAAAACTGAATTCTTGTTTGACTTTTTTTTTGTAGAAAATGTAAATAAGGTTCAGTTATTAGACTCCCAGGCTGTCTCCACAAGGGGAGCTAATGCACACCTGGGTTCCTCCTCACTAAACTTGGAGGAGCTGTCACATGTGGTTGTTTTTGGAGGTTCATTATGACAGTGGGCCACATACAAATTCCCTATGTAAGAGGAAAATGAGCTTAAATCTTAGGTATAAGCTAATTTACCATAACTGGTTGTTCAATTTTATTTTGATTTATTGCAAATTTTGAGAAATTCCTGTAGTTTTTATCAATATAGGAAACTTTAAACTGGAACAAATGCCCTGACAAGTGTAGCACGTTAAAAAGCTGTTCTGCTGGGATATAACACTCTTTTTAATGTTGCAGAAAAATTTTGCATTAGCATACTCCTTAAAATCTTGAACTCCACTTCCTCTTTTTAAGAAAACTCAATTTTCAGTTACTAAAAAAGAAATTTGCAAAAACCAAACTGTTTCATATGCAAAGGATGTGGAAGCCTTCTAAAAGAAAGGCACATGGATTTTGTAACATTTATTGGAGCTAAAATGCAAGGAAGTTATGCCAAGCTTAACGAATCACTTCTATGTCATAAGATAGTGCTAATTTATTTTTGGAAGTAAATTTGAAATAACCATTCTTGGAAGTTACTTGTGACCATTAGCTCTGATAATTGCCAGTGAAATGAGTTGACCATTACTGCTTCCCTGATGCATACCTGTTTGGAATGCTTTCAAGGCATGTGCTCTCCTCCTTGGGATAATGATTAATTAAGTTTTTCATCTGAGTTTAATATTGTCATCCTTGAACTTGCAGTTGGGTTACTGTGAGGTGGAGGAGAATCACAGGAATATTTACCATGGCTGGTGCACATGGAATGCTGCAGGAAGAATTGGCTATTAAGAATTTGGACAAGGAATAGGATGGAAGAGTGTGTGTTTTGAAAGGTATTGCTGATGGCTTAAGAGATTATTTAACATTTTCCTTGCTGCCATGCAAAGTATGCCAGCCTGTGTTCTGTAAAAAAACAATATTATGTTAATATGCACATAGATTATGTAATGTGCCAAGAAGAGTTTGTCCTTCTCAGGGGACTGTGCCCAGAACTTGGGACATGGGAGGGAGTGGCAGAGTTGTTAATACTTGCCTTCAACAGATGTGCACTTGAAAGCCTGTTAGTGCTGGCTGTCTTTGCCTAATTCTAGTATGACCTGAAGAGTTTTATTGCATCTGGGAGAGATCAGAGATAGAAAATACCTGTAGAACCGTCAGGAAAACTTTGCACAGGTAGTGTCTGTTGGCTGTGGGGGCCAACAGCTTCGTCTCAGGAGACATGGCTGCTATTACTCTAGTCCTTCTGCTTACTGAAGATTGACGAGAGTAAAAGGAGCAGAAGGGAAGATTGTTGTCTGCTGTGAGAAATCACCCACTGTAAAGGGGAAATGAATGGAATTGGATTCTGTCATCCTAATGAAATCATACATCTCTGTTCAGATGTGCAGTCTGCCTTGTTAGCTTGTAAAACAGTTTAGGATTGTACAGTGGACCAAGGCAGAGCTGAAGGGGCATGCATTCTCTCCTTCGTTTAATTTAAAAAACTTTGTAAAATGAGGGAAATGCATTGGCCTCAATGAGATTGTATAGCAGATTGTCTGATCAAATAAAACTAGCTGTGCTCATCACAAGGGAAAAGTCAGAAATTAAAGACATTAAGGTATAGATTGTTTGACTGTATGAATTAGTATCTAAGGCCAGTTTAAGAACCCTCTGTATATATCCCAAAATTACAGGGGACTGTAGTGTCTAATTAGCTATCCCTAGATGACATCTGACTGCAAATAGGAAATCAAAGTTGTGAAGAGCCATGTAAAGTGCCTTTCATCCTGTAGCATTCATCTATTTAATTGCTGGCTAGCCAGCATTTTCCTAGGTGTTACTAAGCCTTTCAAAGCTGGTTTCCTAGGATGGTGACTGAGTTTATTATAGCACTGTTAGGTTTGTGTATACCAGATTCTTCTGCTTGTGTTCTGCTCTGTTTGGACTATATGGGTTGTGTATCTGAATTTAATCATTTTCAGTATATATATTTTTTTAAATGCATTTGCACACTCTGTCCTAGAACCCATATAAAACATTTGGATCCACAACATCCTGTGGCAAGCTCAGGTTGATTATAATTTGCACACAGCTTAACATTGTTTGTTTTGATCAGATCTTCACCTATTGTCTTTTCACCCTTTTTTTTACATTGGGCAAGAGTGGGCACAATCTCTATGCAGCTTCTCCAAGCCATTCATTTTGTAGGCCTTTGTCTTATTTCCCCTGATGGCTATAAGTAGCCTCTTCCCCAGACTGAAGAGGCTGATCTAATCAGTTGTTGATTATATGAAAGATATTCCATGTATTTTTAACTTCTTTTGTCTGAGCTGTTTTCTACTTTACTCAGAAATCTTTTTGACTTTTTAGGGTTGATTAGTTTTTTTTTAAAGAAAGTTTAACTAACCCTTCTCTCAGTATATGAAATACAGGCACAAATTCGTTCTGTACACTGTCACAATAGTGTTCTGTTTATTTTTCTATTTACTGATCCACATGAAGTGCTGAGCAGTCCAATTGATCTAAGGTAAGCTGTCCTACATCCAGACATTGTTGTGGGTGACAGTTACTGGCTCAGAGGCTGTGATTCCAAAAGGTACCCAGAATTTTCTCCTGCCTGCAGATACATAGGCTTTGCTTTATATTGATCTATAAGTATTGCTTTTGCTTCTTGTACATCACAGTCCTTCTCCAGTTCTTCAGTTAGCCCTTATCTTCACAGCTATGACTTTGTATTGTCAACAGTCTTCATCCCCTTTTGTGACATAATTTATTAATATATTGAACAGCATAAACCAATGCAGGTTTCCCCCAGGGATCTGGAGGTGATTTTCTGCAGTGTGGAAACTGCTTAGGCAATTTATAGCTGTTCCTGAGATACCTGTGCATGCAAGAGCTTTCCCTTTTTTCACTTGGTTGCTTAGTTTCCTCAAGATTTAAGTGAGGGACTTGGAAATTCAAATAGACTCTATCATTTAGTTGCCCTTTATCCATGTTGTACTACCCCATATTCTTAATAAATTCCATTAATTTTGCAGAGCAAGACTTCACAGAATCTTAATATAATTTGGGTTAGAACAGACCTTAAAGATTTTCTAGTTCCAATTTCCCTGCTGTGGGGAGGAAGGGACACCTTCCACTAGGCCAGACTACTCATAGCCCCATCTGACTTGGCCTTGAACACTTTCAGGGACAAGGCATCAACAGCTTCTCTAGGAAATGTGTTCCAGTGCCTCAACGCCCTCTCAGTAAAGAATTTTGTCCTTATATCCAATCTAAACCTGCCCTGTTTCAGCCTGAAGCTGTTACCCCCTTTGGGCTATCACAAATGCCCTGGTAAGAAGTCCCTCCCCAGCTCTCTGTAGCCCCTTCAGGTACTGGAAGGCTGCAGTGAGGTCACCCTGGAGCCTTCTCTTCCCCAGGCTGTTGCCTTAGTGACAGCCAGGCTGAATCTTTCCCATTATGTTACTTGTTTGTGTCCACTAAGTCTGTTCTTGATTACATTGTTTACTAATTAGTGCAACAGGGATGTCAGTCTGGGTCTTCCTTGAGGCTCTTTAAATATTGACTGTGTTTTCCACGTGTTTTCTTTAGGTACTTTGTCAGCTCCAAGGGAGCTAAAAACACAGCTGTTTCATTACTGCTTAAATGTTCACTGCTACTTCTGCATAATCTGAGACCCTCAACAGGTTAAACTATTGAAACCCCTTTAAACTGTTGGACAGTGAAGTCATACACGAGGGTTTTACTTTGCTTCATCAAATGTTCCTTTATATCTGATAATCTCTTTACCTTTTGAATTTATTTTACCAGTCTTTAAGGAAAGAATTAATAGATCTGTTGTTTCAATTGGGAGGCTGGGGAACAATATATTCTTATATCAGATTTGTTAGAGTGTAAAATTCTCTTAATTTTTCTCCTGGACACATGCAACCTTTGTAAGGAACTTCCTTCCATCCAGAGTCCTCTCTCTCCAGTTCAGATAGCTCCAGTTCAGGTATTTTGAGATGTTAGATGCTCTTTAGAGCCCAGTATTAAAAACAGATAAGCTGGTTGAATTTCCTTGGTAAGATATTTTTTCTAGCCTTCTAATATTTTACACTTCTTTTAAGCAAAAAGTATTCTAGTTATATAGTGCTGTCATTTATTTTGGTGATCAGATTCTCATGTACTGCTTAGTGTGAAAGATGAGGGTAGGTTGAGATCATTTGTTAAACAAGGAAAAATAAGGAACAGTCACTGTTAGGCCTGAGGAATTGTAAGCTGATAGTGTGTTATGGGAATAATCACAAAAATTTTCCTTCAGCAACAGAGATCAGGGGTTTTTAGCATCTGATGAGGTGGCTGTGGGTTTTAACTCTGGTGGTGGGAGATTGCCCCCCCCAAATATTTCAGTTTATTGCTTTCCCTTCAGTGTTATTTTCAAACAGTGGATAGAAGAAAAAAAAACTCAAGACTTTTTCCAAGTCCTCTTCATCACTGGCTGGAATAAATGGATGGATTTGTTTGGATTTTAGGATTGTTCCATTTTTCTTCAAAAGTCCAGTTGTTCAGCATATGCCTTGGTGTTGTGATCCAAGTGCAAATTTTAATATACAGCCCATTTTGAGTCCAAGTAGTGGTTTTAACCAGTCTGATAGGCAGAGGAAAAGGTGTTTGTTTATGTGAGGTTTTTTTCTAAACTTCAGGGAAAAATTTACAGACCTGTGTGGAAGAACTAGGAATTGTGGAGAACTAACAAAGTGATCACTCTTCATCACTGTCTCATAGTGTGAAAAAATTAAGTTAATGAACCAGTCTTAAGCCAGACTTGCATCTGGAAAAATATTGGCCACCAGCTGTTAAAGATATTGCCCTAATTAATGCTGCCATTTGAAGTTATTGCTGTAGTCTGAGGGCTCTATGTTCCCATTTTACAGAGTAAGGGATTCTGTCAGTAAATATTCCATTTTTGAGAGACATCTCAAGTGAAATTCTTTAGTACTGATCCAATTCCAGAATATTTGAAGAATTTTTTTTTTCCACTGTGCCCTAAGAGAGGGATTTTAATGTGCCTGAATATAGCATCTGTCTTGTTTTGGCCTGCCACCTGCTTGTTTCATTTGATGGCCTTTAGCTACTGCATGGATCTTCATGGCCAATAAGCTGTTTCCCATCTGGCTTATTCAGTGCTCAGTGTCTTAGTCTTTTAAATGCCAGAGTTCTTAATGTGAGGTAAATCTGCTACATAGAGTAAAGAGAATAGGGCTGCTGTTAAAGATTGAGGGGAGAGATGGGAGCACTCATGTTGAGACCACAGTGTTACCTTTTAGGGGGAAAAAGCAGTAATATTGCAGCAAATTGTTGTCTTTTAAAAATAGCATAGGATGTCTTGCTAAAACACTTCAAGAATAGTGCCTCTATGATGTAGTAAGTGAACCTAGTCTCAAGCTATGGATCTCCTGATTGCTTACAAAACATGAAACATGCAAAATCTCATGTATGTACAGCTGTCCCAGTCTTGGTGTTGATTCTTATAAAAATACTTGCATACTTCAAGACAAAGGACTTTAGGCATAAAATAAAGTTGTGAGGTTTAGTATGAAAAATGGCCAAAGGACTGCATGGACAGAAATGGGTGGGGAGGGAGGATGTAGATTTGCCAATAAACTAAGGGGAAGATCTTTCACTTTTTTTTTAAACCTTCATTATTTTGATAAAGCTTGCTTTCTTCCTAAAAAACAAGAATCAATTTTTTTGGCTGCCTTTCGTACTTGGAAACAAATGTGAAACCAATTATTTTTCTCTAGGTGGCAGATGAAATTCGTAGTGCAAGGAAAGAATTTCAGAAATTGCCCTATTCTTTACTTGAATTCTTGTTTGTATGGCACCCCTCAGTGCAGGTGTAGAAACTGGTGTGAAAACAGAATCTCTGCCTTGGTTTCTTGGGGTGATTTTTGTTTTGTTTCCTCTTTCTTGAAAGCTAAATAGGGATTTTGAAATTCCATAGTGTTAATAATAAGGCTTCCAGGTAATATGCACTAAAGGATGATGTCTTGGGTTATATCTAGGATGGAAGATCTTGGAAATAGTTGAATTCTAGTGTTGCTAGCTGTGTTTGAAGAAATCTGACAGAATGTTTTAGAAAATACAACTAAATATCTTTCCCTTGAGAACAGGGATTTGAGAGATTATGGCATCTGAAGCTCACAATGTTAAAAACCAGAAAGTTTTGCTTATTGAAGGTCATCCCATTGATCTCTCCAGAAAAAGAATCTCTTCTTCCACTAAAAAGATCATGAAGGAGGTAAGCTGTTTTGTGTTGTTTGTTGGGTTATTTTATGTCCTCTGAGAAAATTGATGATTTAAACAAGTTTATAATTCTGAGCAGTCTAAATCTAGAAGCACAACACTACTAAACATTTGATATTTAGATGTGCAGTAGAACTTTGAATTGTTTCTATAGCAGTTTTAGTATGAAAACTGTGTAATAGATCCAGGCAGCAGCTGCACAGATCAGTGCATTGTATCATCCATATGAGCAGTAGGTACTGATTGATACAGTCTTACTCATGTGTGCTTTTCTGCAATCTAGCCAAAAAACGTTTCAATACAGGAATTCTGTCATGAAAATTCTTTCTTGCCAAGAGAGCTGCATGGCACAAGTGAGAGGTGGAGTAGGTGAAACCCATTCATTGAAATAGATCGTTGTATAATTATACAACTTCACTAGCACGTTGGTAGCACGTAGATTTTCACTGGATTCTTGCTATTCAAAAGTAATTTTTGAAATTTCTTACCTGTGTTACTGACTGAAGAGTAAGACAGTGAGGTACAGAGGAAGCACTGGAGAGGCAAACGTACTGTAAGACCTCTTCAAACAGTGGTGAAGATATCAATATCTTCTGTTTATTAAAATTTTCTATTAAAAATAATATTTTATGATCAGTGTTACCAAAAAAAGATAACGTTCTCCTGCTGATGGCGCAATCTAAATGTTATCATTAATGCTAAGTAGTATAGATGGGAGTGTTTGACCCTTTATAGTAATACATTTTTTTCTCGTATTTCCTTTCTCCCAGGGTAAGAAATCTCCAAAACAGCTGGCTTCATACACAAACAGGTAGGAGGGCTGTGCTATGTGATATCTGAGTTTAAAGTGTGACAGAGGTAGGGAGAAAATCACAGTTGAAATTGATTACAACATCAAAGCAAACACAAATGGATGATGGGTCTTGATTTTAAAGACAGTTCTTTGTTCTTGTCTTTTCTTCCATAACGGCGAGTCTCTGCATTACTAAAAACAGAATAATATTGGTGGCATGACTTCTAATAACCCTAGTGTCATTAGGATATGTATTGGGGGAAAAATGTTTTCAACAACCTGAAATGTGACTGCTGAATTCATAATTATATATATATAAACATAATAATGCAATTGATTTGGTTTGGATCAACCTTCACTAAAACAGTGCTTTATTATTGCAGAGTAACGGTTGGAAAAACGGTGGCCAGTCCCCTCTCTCTTTTCAAAGTGGTATATTGTAAAAGGAAAGTTCATTGTTATACTCCGAAGCCTTGTTACAGAAAGAAACTGTGCCCTAAATCTAGGGGCCGTGACATGGCAAATAAAGAAAATGAACTGGCTTGTGCAGGGAATCTGCCCGCAAAACTTCACAACAGTCGGACACACTTGCTGAATTCTAGCGACTCTGGCTCGTCTCAAACAGAAGGCCCCTCATCCAAATACAGTGCATTTTTTTCCGAGGTAGGTTTGAAGAAACTCCAGTTTACAAAAGTGTTTGTTGTAATTAGCTGTGAAAGTTTCTTTTTTTAGAATAATTTCCTTCAATTCCGGAGATTTACAGTCTGTCCATTTATGGTGATGGAGTTGTCAATAGTAATAGTCCTGCCACTTTTCTTCATATTTGTATCAGGTCAGAAGCTCAGATCTGCCAGACTTGACTGGATTAAAATGGTGTCAGCACCAAAGGAGAATGTTGTTTTGACCTGCATAGGTTTCATGAACTGGCAGGACAGGTGCCCACGTGTGTGTTTACAGAAGTGTAAAAATGTTAGTATATCAATGAGAATAATCATTGGTGAGGTAGATTACAACAATTTTCAGCAGCAGTATCAACTTGGTGCAGAACTAACTTAAGTGTTTGTATGAGCTTTATTTCTTGTTGGGGTTGGTTGAGGAAACCTAGACGATGCTTGCAGGGCTTCTGAAACTGTCTAAAAGGTCAGATATTTAAATTAAATGGGTTTTGTGACAGTGAAGGCCATTTAAGGCCCTTAATGTTGAAGTTTGCATTTCTGTCACAATAGATTTTTGTTACTCTTTGGGGCTTGCAGGCGTTTAAGGTGAGGCAGGGAAGGTAAGATCAGAAACTGTCATCCACCATGCTGCTGCCTTGTCACAGTGCTGTAAATGTGTGCTCCTGTGAGGGAGAGCCCTGAGAAGCTGCTGGGCTAAAGGTGCAAGTCTGCAGCACTTCTGCACTGTTTAATTTGGTGGTTTCAAGAAAAGAGCAGAATAGCTACAATAAAGAGGCTGCAGAAAGATGGGTAAAGAAATGAAAATGGAAAGATTCATTTTCTGAGAAGCTAAGGAGCAGATCACTGGCCTCTGGTCACAAATGACTGTTTAACTGGTTTGAGAGATGTGTGTGGCTCTGCAGTGTTCATTCCAGTCCAAGATCTAATTAATTAAAATGCCTGAACTTCATTCAGAGAACAGGCTTTTACAGAAATGAACCTTTTCTGTTGGAGTTTGGAATAATACATGCAATTACTTGTGTATAAATTGTGTCAAAATTAATAATAATCTAAGTAAAAAGTTCTCAGAGTTGGTGAGAATTATAGGTTGATGCACATGAATGCTCATTTTAATAATTAGATACCTGTCTTAGCTGGTAAAGAGGTACAAACCTTATTCTTGCAGCTTTCGTGTAAAGTAGGTGATATTTTTGTGACCCCTAAGGGAAATTTATGGGTTTAAGTCTATTCTTAGATAAATTTCTAAAACAGACTCATCAACATACAGGTAGAGTATACCAGATGATTTTTGAGTAGCTTATTGTTTTATCACTGTCTGCTAAACTTGTGGCAACTTTTTATATTTTTAAAAATGTGCAGGTTTCTCAGGACCATGAAACTATGGCTCAAGTTCTTTTCAGCAGGAATCTGAGACTGAATGTAGCTTTAACCTTTTGGAGAAGGAGAAGTATAAGTGAACTGGTAGCCTACTTAGTGAGGTAAAATAAGTCTCTTCTTTTATATCCTTAAAATGACAGCAATCTGAAATATGCCACAGTATTTGTAGCAGTTCTGTAAATGTTGTGACTTAGTTACACTGTTTAAATCATAGTGGAAGCGTATGCTTCTACTACTAGTAGTAGGATCTACAAGTAACACTTCTGATTTTATTCTTACTGTTTCTAGGATACAGGATCTTGGAGTAGTAGTAGACTGCCTTCCTGTGCTTACAAACAGGTACAAACAGAAAAAAGTGGGGAATTAGAACCTGCTTATGACTACACTGAAGTTCAAACACTTCTGAAACATCTTGTTTTTAAGTTTACAGGAAGAAAAACCATATGTTTCAGTTGGCTGCTGTGTAGATCTTTTGCCCTTAGTGAAATCTCTGCTTAAAAGCAAATACGAAGAGTAAGTATCAGCTTGGGATGTTTTTGAAACATTATTACTTCCTGGCTGTGCAGAGCCCTGGAAATCAATGGTTTTTAATCCTCTGACTCTTGTTCCCTCTGCCCCTTCTCCAGCTCGGCCTTTCTCAGGAAATGAGAAAGGTTTGGACGAAAGCTTCCATTCCAGAGCTTTCTCCTCTAACAAAACAGCAGTGCAGAAATTCTTTTCTGCAATGTTAGGCACTTGGGGGAGAGGACTGGCTTTGCCCTTATGCAGATTTATTTATCCTAAATATTAAAAAAGATTAGCACTGAGGTTTTAGTATGCTTTATAACATATAATCAAGGCAGAGTTTTCTTGTACTTTTTCAACAAGAACTTCAGACTACCACTTAGAAATTGTAAGTGTAAACAAGAATTTAAATTTACCAATTTGTCTAGATTCTTTCCTTCCAGAATAGAAAATGTGTTGCTTTCTCAATTGCTTACAAAGTTATCTCAAGCTTTATTTATCTGGCTTGTAGATAGTCTTCAGGGAGAGGGAAATGCATAATGTGTAAAATGTGTTGTTACAGATATGTGATAGTGGGTTTAAACTGGCTTCAGGCTGTCATTAAAAGATGGTGGTCAGAACTATCTGCACATACAGAAAAGGCAGAAGATGGGTGAGTATAGTGTTGGGACATACTTAAATGTGTTTCTGTAGTCAATTTCATCTCAATCTGTTCTAATTTTGATCAGTAGGAGCACATCTTGCCTACAAAAGGCACACTTACAATTTTAAAGTTAAAGATTAGAAGTATTTTAAGGATAGTTAAGTCACTGGTTTTGTTTTTCTTTTTTTTGCTACTGTTTTAATACCTGTAGGATGTAGTCATATCAGGGATTATACAAATGCTGTAGAAGTTGAATCTAAATTTTTCAGCTCTTGTGGCAATACCTATTGTATAGGCTAAGTCTATATGCAGCATTAATAA
Source organism: Melospiza georgiana (assembly GCF_028018845.1). Lineage (NCBI taxonomy): Eukaryota > Metazoa > Chordata > Aves > Passeriformes > Passerellidae > Melospiza > Melospiza georgiana. Next base: position 32,706,444 of record NC_080435.1, read on the forward strand.
TTCATTTTAATAAAAGAGACTACTGAAATATACTACCTGGGTTATAAAGTGATGTTCATTCTCTTTCAGAAATATTCATATTTTAAAACAACAGTTAAGTATTTTGTGGGAACAGGAGAATCACCTTACTCTGGTTCCAGGATATACTGGTAATATAGCTAAGGTAAATTTTGGTTCCAGTTCTGGTTGTGTTCAGGAATAAACATGATTGTATCACTTCTGGTATTCCTCCTGTTTTACTTATGCTAAACTGTGGTTGGACAGACACACTTTTACTTTCATTGCTGCTAATGCTCAAGTGTGTTGCATGGTTTTTACAGAAGTCTGGAGTTGTTTCCCTATGATAGTTCTGTGAATTAAAATTATAATTATGCTTAAGCATCTCCTTAATAACAAAGTATCTAATAGTAATAAGCCTTAAAATGATATGAAAAAGGGCTCAGTTAAGTAGGTAGACTGTGGAAGGGACAGATGTTTTCTCTTTGATCTGTTGTAGCCATTGTAGTAAGTGTAATGGAGAATCTTAGCCTGGGAACATCGTTGGCATTTGCACATCAGGTGGCAGGAGCAAGTGACAACATGCTAAATTCTAAAGCTTATTGCTGACCTAATGCTTAGAAAATGGTGAGTTTCTGGTGGGCAGAAGAGCCTGTCTGAGACGTATCCCTGCTTGCATTTTTCATTAGGTTGTGGTATCAGTTACATAATGAGGGTGTCTGGTAGATCCATACTTTTCTGTTTGTGCTCATCTCTATATACATGGCTTTCTGAGATTGGGCACCAAAAGTTAGACTAGATAGAAACATCTCCAGCTGGAGGGACCTGGTGAAGGTGGACAGTGAGAAAGGAGTTACAGCAAACGGTTGGTTGTGTGCAAGATTGAGTGAACTTGAAAAGAACTTAAAAATTGCATCTTTTACTTACATCTGAAGGAGGTTTGGTGAATCTATATTTCTGTGCTACAGAATTGATCACTTTGATGTGTCAAACAAGTAAACTCTTTTTTCTGGGACCGCTGTGCACCTGCGACTTCAGTTTTGATATCCCTACAAGGATAATTACAAAATTCTTGCAGCGTTTCAGTGAACAGGGATGCAGAAGAACTGAGTTCTAACTCCCAACTTGGTTGAGCTATGAGAGCATGTTATGTGGACTGCCTAGTTCTTTTGCTGGATCAGAATAGCAGTTATAGGTAGTGTCAGTTTGTTTCTCTAGAGTTCAGGTTCCCTTTATGTTCATTTGCTGTCTTAGTGCATCAGGATAGATTGTGACCAAAGTCACCTGAGCAAGTCAGAGCAAAAGTAGTCCAAGAATGTTGGAGGGGTTTGGTGAAGGAATGTCATACATAACATGTTTTAAGTATGTGATCATATGATGATGATGATCTGTCCTGCTCAGGCAGGGAGCAGAGGAATAACAGATGAAATTGATAGCTTTGAAAACTAATCCTACTCTTCTGGCAGGCTTTTTAGTACTTAAAGAAATGTCATTGTAAACATTAATGGAAAGTAATCGTGATGATAACTGGTTCTGAAATTTGGGCAAATATAATTATTCGTGTGTTATGGTCCTGAGGTTGCCCTGCTTCAGACATAGAGTTGATGTTGGAGCTATAAGTAAAGTGACAAACACTTTCTCCTTTTTTCCTTCTAGGATGTAAATGCTTATTTATTGCAGCTACACTGACATGATGGGGAAACAGTGTGCTTATGTGGTGAAACAGTCCCTAAAGTATCCCTGAAATATGTGCTGAAAGCCTTTTGAGAAATACTGGCAGAAGAGAACTGAACTGTCAAGCTGTTTAATGAAACCACTAACAAAACTCTAACAATCTACTTCACATTGAAGTGGAAAAATGTCTAGTAGGAGCAACTTTTACTTCAATGAGGTGAAAGTGCACTATGAAAACTGTATGCCTTTGCTGCATTTGGGATTTGCTCAGTTCCTAGGTATTCCTTTAAATGCTACTGTACCTTACAACATCATCCATAAAAGAAGATGAACTATACTGTCATGAAGACAAGACAGCAGAACCAGATATAAGGAACCAACAAAAACAATCAGCATTAAGAGCTTTTAAATGTCTCTTTCACAAGAGAACTCCAAAATGCACAATTATCTTCCAATTACATAAAATACAAAAAACTTTGGGCTATTCAGTTACTTGTATGTTTTAATCAAATTATTAAAGACAGTTTTTGTTTGCACTATTGAGAAACTATACAGCAAAGATGCCTTAATTACTAGTGTTTCAAAAAGCCAATGTATTAAGATGCAAATAGCTATTATGTTCAGATTGTGATGAAAAACTACAAAAATCAGGGTTTCACATTGTGTAGTTAATGAAACATTGCACATATACCAAGATTCATGTATGAAAAATATTATAAATACCTGAAGTTAAGCTTGGGTAAACAGTTATTGCAAATGTCAGCAGAACGGTGAATTTATGTCTAACAAATGTTTTTATATTGTATGTGGATTTCTAACACGGTAATCTTGTTCTGTATCATTCAAACTACATGCAAATAAGTAAATATATTAAATATATCTATTGTTTTTTCTTTTCAAGTTAAAAAAAATCAATTTCTAGAATAATCTCTTCCACAGTACTTTTTATCATAGATATTTATGTCTCTTGTTTGAAATGTTTACAGCCAGGTGAGGCCATGTTATTCAAATCACACCCTTTTTATACTACCTCCTTTAAGAAACTGACAAAGAACTTCTGCAAAATTGATCAAGTTCTAACCTGATCAATGATGGCAAAGTCATACCAACAACAGCATTGAGGATACAGCTATAAACTTTTACTGTCATATTGATATGCTGTTCTATTTTAATTTAAAAGCTATATCTTAATAGCTCTGAGGGAGTCTTAATCTTAGGCTTGCTGTTGCCTTTTTTAATTTTGTGATTAGAAAGTATGCTTTTTCAATTAAAACTTAAAGTGCCAGCTCTTCACTTAAAAGTGTACATGCACAGCAGGTATGACCAAATAGCCTACTTCCTTAAAAATAAGTACTTGCAAGGGTTGTTTTCATACCTAGCATTAAGCATGTGCACTTTTATTGACGTGCAGGAGAAAAGTCTTTTGATAGCCACAAGTGGTTTTTGCTTTACGGATTAATTAATTTTAAACTCCTGTAGTGGTCAATAAGTTCAGGCCTCCTGTTGCTTAGTATTGTATTAGTTTATGTATCATTGTTGCTGACTTCTGAAGGCCAGCTTGAAATCTGAGAGCTTGGTGCTTTTAGTTGTTTGACTGTTCTCTAAACCACCAAAGGTTTTGCATTTCCTAGGGCAGTCAGTTACAAAGAGTTTCTGGGGCATCCCAAAATTGCAAACTTTGTGGGACAATTTGGAGACACACATAGCCAGTCTTTTTGCTTGAATTGTTTTGCATCATTAGAGATATTTCATGCTAAAAGAGTTTTGAGATAGGACTTTTCAAATGTTCTTACTATCAATTAAATATCTAAAGGAACTATAGTATGACAACATTCTTGTATTACTTTACTGTTCCATTGAACATTTAAGTGTAAAAGTAACCAAGTCTGGTTTCATCATTTGGGTGGCAATTGCTGGAACTCTTAGATTACTCCTCAAGGAGATTACTGTTTATGGAAAGTCAGATTTATTTTTTAATAGACAAAGTAACTCATGGCCATTTATTTCTGATAATATAGGAAAGAAGAGTTGTAATTGATTAAAGGGATACTCTAGTGTTTAAAAACCTAGCTTGAATGTAGATTTAGGTATGTAGGCTCATAATTCTGTGTGTGGCCATAGAGTTAACAAATCCTAACTGTGGATAGTGCTTTTGTTTTAGAGGCAAGGTAAGATTGATTTGAGGATCATTTCTGAGGAATACCTAATAAAATAATGCATTCTTTTTAACTGCCAAAAGTTGTATTTTGACAGCATCAATAATACAGTATTAAACATTGTCATTAGTATCTGTGCCTTATTTTAAATGAATTTTTTACTGTTTTCAGGCAGCTACTAGACTGTAAGAACAGGGTTCAGGTGTCTGTATTATGAAATTATTTTTTCCATTGTGTTCTTTATTCATTGAAACTGTTCACACTAATTTTCAGGCTCAGCTTCTTGCATTCTCTTTAGCTCTCAAATGGCTAGGAATCAGTTTTACTGTTACAGAATGTGCATGTATAATATCTGGTCAAAGTCGAAATGACAGCTGTGTTACACCACTAAATTCATATAGTTGTCTCAGTGAATCTAAGAATTAAGTTTATGAGCTATCCTATGCATAAATTACAATCTTTGTGATACTTTCTAAAACTAGTATTTCTAGGATGTGTCAGAAGATCCAGACAGAATTAATCCTTTTCCTGTGTGTTCTTGTGATGCAGAAGCACGTATGTACTGAGGATGAAGGATGTTTCTACAAAGCTGTTCTTCATATTATACCCCTTGATGTGAAACTGATGTCTTTGAAAAACAGTTGTCTTTTGCCTCAGTCTCCCCTGAAAGTACTTGAGGCTGTTTTGCTGAAGGAGTACTTTTAAGTGTGACCCAAGATTTGCCCATCCTCTAAACTGAAATTGAAGAATCCTTCTGGCAAACTGTCTCTTTCTGCATGCCTGAAAAAAAGTCTAGTATTTTGTAAATGGAAGTGGCCAAGTTGAGGTATTGCTGATAGCTTGCTGAAGAGTGGAAAAAGCTATGCCATTAATTAGCTGGGTATGAAGAAGTTAGCATGTCTTAATGATTATGTATGTCTCTGTTTTGAAGGAACTATACCTATTTCTCAGGAAAGAGTCCTCTACTCTTGTATCACACAGGTACTGCAGTTCTACACTCCTTAATAATGCTTACAGATTGTTGCTGGTATTAAAAAAAAAAATAGCAGCAGCCTTCCAAGAGCTTACCCTCCACAGTGAGACATAAATAATTTTTTTTCCCTCCTGTAGGCTGCTTTATCAGAGGCTGCAATTTTAACACTTGAGGTGCAGGAGGGATGGGAGAGTAGGAAAGGACAAGGTACACATGCCCTGTGCTGAGTGACATCAGCTCCACTGCGTTATAAAACAGGCTGTATTTTCATGTTCTGGCATCTGAAGTAGGCAAGTTTGGCATTAAACATCTTTATGCGTTTAGCATTGAAGAGATAAAGGTTTTGAAGATGGATGCTACAGTGCTAATTTGTGATTTTTGAGGGTTTTTTTCTTAAAAGAGTGGACATTGTTAGTGTGGAAACTTGAAAGTATCTTATGTGAAGCTTACATTTTAGACTAGCAAGTGGTTGCTTTTGCCAGTTCATCTTGCCAGATCTTCCAGTTCTACAGAAGACTGAATGTCTGTCTTCATGTGGAGATTTGCAGCTATTTTTGTGCCTAGTTTTCTGGTGCAAAGTGAAACTGGTGGTTCATAGTCAACTATTTCAGAATACAAAACCATGCAAATTATGGTATTGGTGTGAAGTTATTCCAGCTTTGCACAATGCAAATGCTAAAGTTCATGAAAGCAGTCAATTCTCTTGAGAGGAGATTTGTATTGAGCTGATGTTGCATTAGTGAAGGAAAAAAAATGAAGCAGTTTTTAATAGCCTTGGTAAAAGCCAGACAGTGTAGTCTAATTTTTGCCTTCAGTCTGCCATCCTACACACAGTAATCATTGTAGGCTACAGATAAAGATTCAGAGAAAATAGATTGAGCATGCTTGTGTTGTTAGTGCTTGTGTTATCCTTCCTTAAACAATTAATGTTTATTCTGTGAGTTAAATAACTTGTTTTATGTCTCAGAATGAAACTAAATGCAACTATTTTTCTCCCTCTTTCCACATACATTCTTTAGGACTTAATTATGTTATTTATTGCTCATCTACTTTAAATATACTAAGAGTGTGTCTTGTTAGAAGTGAGGAGATGAAGATGAGAATTCTAGACAAAACACAGGGCTAGCTATTTAACATGATTCAGTTTGAAGCAACTGTGAAGAATTTCCATCTTTAAAACTTTTCACACAAATTTTGTTAATTGAAGTGTGCATTCACAGCTCTACGTTTGACTTTTAACTTGGTTGGAAAAAATAAAGTACTTTCATTCTAAATAACTGTAGCTGCAGTATTGTTTCTGTTCTTGTTTTTTGCATTGACTACTAAGCTGGACTCTCTCAGATGCTAACCTGCCATAAGGGAGGCAGGAGGTCTAGCACTGTCCCTTAAAGGGATAAAATGGAAATATCCACCTAGTCTTCAACTGTTGCAGACCTAGAATATTTTTGTTTCTGTACTGACAGGAGTTTTGTAGTATATCTGTATAGATTGTGGCTTCTGATAATTGCTGTAAAATGAGATCTGTTTTCAGCTTGAATGTGTTCCATAGTGGTTGTGATTCATAGGGATCACTGCTTCAATTAGTCAGTCATTACTTTGAGTGCTGTAGTGTAGATGAGCAACTGAATGTTGGGGTATCAAACATGTGTTCTTTGCTGTAACAAACACACATTTATCTTTCCCACCTTTTTATTCTCCCCTTATTCTTTCAAGTGCTTAGAACCATTTGAATCCCTTTTGGAAAGTGGTAGATGCCAAAATGTGATCAAATGCTTTACAAACATGCTTCTGACTTCTTTCAATACCATTCTGTGAATAACAGTTTCCTCTGGATTTGGGAAGGAGGCTGTTTTCTCTATGTATAGGCTTGAAATAAACAGAACTAGTGGACTTTACTGTAATTGTATTCTTGATACTTTCTTTTTTACATAAGCACTATGTATATTGTGAAACAATTAACCCAAATCTAAATATCAAGATAAAGTTACATCCCAAAACTGCCTGCTCTTACAGGTGTAGGTGTTGGAAGTACATATGCACCCTAGTATACTTTAAAGTGACCTGTAGACAGTATAAAATAGCTCTTGTAATTTATTATGTCTCTGTCAAATTGAATCTGTTGAACTTTCAAAAAGCCCAAATTATGTTTGGATCTCACAGTTGTCCTACTCATCTCAGATATTCTATGGATTTAAAGACTTAGTGCAGTAAGTATTCCACCTTCAGAGAAATAGCTGATCTTTTTGTCTTTGTGATAACAGGCTTTCATTACATCTCTTATGCATGAGACAAACTTCTGCAAGAGTTAAACAGTTTTTAGGAGGGTTTCAGAGGAGAGTTGCCACATACAAGAAACCTGTGGCATGTTTGGTTCTAAATGGGGGAATAGCACAAATACAGGCAGCTGTTAGGACAGTGCACATTTCATTACTATTGAGTTGTCCTCATGTGAATCAACTGTCTTATCTACTTAGTCTAGATAAAAGTGGAATGATGGATTATTGGGGAGTTGAAGTCTTAGTAGCTCTTGGCTGTAAGGAGCTAAAACCGCTCTTTCCATGCTGATGAAATTGCTACAATGAATGTGGAAAGGAGCTATTTGTTGTGTGTTTGGTTTGGAGAGTAGAAATCTCTTCTATGTCTGCTAATAGTACTTTGTCTTGAAGCATAAAGGCATAAGCATTTATGTCTGTTTGCTTAAAATTTTATTTATTAAAATAACAAGTTTGACTGAACAGGAAGGAAAAAACAACCTTGCTGCATTAGTTAATTTCTGAATGACTGTCACCTCATATTCCAGCTGCAGGAAACAGTAAATTTACAAAAATGCAGTTAACCATCATGGTACAAGTAATGATAAAACTTGATTTTCAACATTGTTAGGCTATTACTACTGAAACAATAAAATAAAGCAGGACTGAAAAAATAGGTGTCAAATTTTGTTCTGAACCTTGTGTTTTAGCAAGTCTGAAAAGCTTGACTTTTTAATCAGCCAAAATGAGTGGTGATTGATGGGAGTGTTAATTCTGTGCCAGCAGCAAGCATTAGAATAAGAATAAGCAGAGTAGCTGGTTGTAAAGTGAGTCCTGCCCACCAGAGCAACTGTTTCTTTTTGATTTTTCTGGTTGTTTTTGGCCTTTTTTTTTTTTAAGATGTTACAGTTCAGGTGCTTTTGGCTAAAGAGAGCAGATAGGGAGTTTTCTAAATCTGTTAGTATGGGGTATGGACAATGGGGTAATGCTGCAAGTACCTCTGGAAATACTGTCCTGTGAGTGGTGGCATCAGTAATTGTTACTGGGCTTGAACACAGGCACATTCTAATCAGGACTGGCCAAAGTGTTCTGTCCTGGGTGTCAGTGTAGGGAAATGCATAAAACTGGGGAAGGAGGAGTATTTAAGATGCAGTACAAAAACTCCCATTGCCTCAAAAAGGGTGCCTGTGATTGTGGGGCGATTGGGGCATGATGATAACTGGAAGTCTTTTCAGTCCTGTGTGCCTAATCCAAGCAGTGAGGCACTTCACAAAGGAAGGCTGGAGACTTGATGCTCACAGAGCAGTCATCTTTCCTGACAGTTTCTGCTTTTCTACCCTTCTGACATGTTGGGGCACATCTGCTTGGCTGAATTTCCAGCTCCACATCCTTGTCACTTATTCAAGTGAGAATAAAATGCCTTCATATTTGGCACACCTAGTTTCCCAAGTGATGTCTTGTCCCTCAGGTCTTCCAGGTTCTCACTGCAAAACAACTTAGTGCCATTGAACTGTGAACACCCAGAGGGTTAGGCTTATGCCCTACACACAGCAACTGTGGAGGCCACTATGATATTGAAAGTGAAGCTGCATTAAGAGGATTTGTGTGTGTATAAATGTTTTTTAAACATGAATGGCCTACCAATATTCTGCTGGCTCATTAAAAAGGCCTACAGTTCTGAAACCTTTGCAAATGGCAGGTTGGTGACTGGTTAGGGAGAAATCCTGCTGCTTAGCTGTGAGTGGTTAGTTGGTTTGGGTTGGGGATTTTTTTCCTATTCAGCCATCTTGCCACCCTCTCTGAGTGCAGTTTTTAAAATTTCCTAGTGCTAATTTGAGTTTTTATTTTTACAAGCTTATGTCTTTCATGGTTTTCTGACACACAAAATAATCAGGATGTTGGGTAGAGTGAGGATGTGTCATGTTCACAAAGTGTTCTGTAAGCACGTTTGCATTCATTTCTGTGCAGAAGTATCATTTTTCCCTTTCCTCTGCACTCCAGTACATATGTTTCTAGTGGTGGCGTGTCCTTTAACATCTCTAAAGGGTTTACATCTCTAAACCACCTCACAGTTCTTGATTCAAAAAGCAGATTAGTTGCTTTCCAGATGAACAGAGAAGTTTGCTACTAAAGCTAAAAACCAGAAAGTGGGGGAGGACGACAGACACAGTATGACCCAACAAAAACCACCAAACCAAAACAGCAATTCAGAACTCAAGCAAAAAATTAGAATTCACTTGTCTCTAGCATAAAGTAGTGCTGCAGCAAATGACAACAAATGCTGCCCTCCATTTTTCATTAAAAAGAGGACTTAAGAGTGCCTTTCTGAGCAAGGAGTCTCTGACATTACAAATTGTTTGGGATTTTTAGGGTTAGTGCACTGTGATATAGTTGACTTTCTAAGTGAATATTTGGTTTGTGACCTCAGCCACCTTACTCTGAAGGGTTGTAAATAAGAGGAGAACGCCCTTGGAGCTTTTCTTCACAACTGGCAGCTTGCTAACTTCTGCTTTTACTGTAGGGACTAGCAAGGCATATTTCAGCATTTCTGTTTGCAAGATTTGGCATACACACTTCTGATGCTGCTTTCTTACTTGATAGTTCTCTCTGAGCTCTGGAAAATGAGCATTTAGCCTCTGGTCATTCCTTTAAGTTTAGTTTGGTTTAAACAGTTCTGATGACAATGATTCTGCTTATGTGAAAGGAACTGTAAGACCTCTCTTCCTTTGTAAACTCACCAAAACTAAATCTTGATTGTAATAGGCTTCTGTATTGAGAAATCATTAATTTACAGATCTTAGTATCCTTGTTAATACTTTTTCTTTCTGACAAAATTGATTTGTCTGTGGTTCCTTTGTGGTATTTACTTACATATAAGATATTTACTCTTACTAAGATATTTTTCCTACCTTGTAAAGCAGTTTCTACCCATTAGCTCTAAGGTATGTCTCCAAAATACTGCTGTCCATGTGTTTCTGGTTTAGCATAATTGTCTCATTTTCCAGGCATTTATATGAGGTTGTCTTTTGGCTAGGAAATGCATCCAGAACTTGAATTGATTTTAATAGTCCAAAATAATATCTTCACTGGTGTTTAGGAGCAGTACAGTTTTTGATGAAAATATCATTTGTGCTGGCTTTGCAGCAACATAATTTATTTTTATGGTCTCAACAATGAGAGACTCAAGTGAGAGGAAGAACTGATTTGAGTCAGATGGCTCCAGCAAGCCCTACCTTTTTGTTCCCACATCTAGTGGTGAAATAAAGAAGATAAGCAGCAGTTACTGATTTAAGGATGGGTTGAACCCAGCCTCAGTCACAGCTGCTGTCTCATATGTATGGCTGCTTCTCCTCACAGCACTGCCAGCAGTCAGCTCTGCAGAGCTGTGGCATGTGTGGGGCAGCTGCAGCACTGCTGTTCCCTGGTAAGCTTCAGACACAGCATCACCTCTGCTAAGAGACCCTTTTGGTGAACCCTTTGTTCTTTCTTTGTTTCTTTCCTAAGTGAACTACCCTGAGAAGATGTTCCAAACTCTTGTCTAAAGTTGTGTTGATAATTCAGTTATAAAAGAACCTGGTTTTCTTTCCTGTGTGTGCCTGTTCTAGGTTAAGATGTGACTGTGTGCTTTGCATGCAAGGAGAATCTTCTAATTTTAAATGCACAAGCTCAGACTTTCTAATCTCCCTATGTTTTGTGTGCCACAGAGACTGTCCAGCCAGTACTGGGCTGTGTAAATGCCTGCAGTGGGACTTGCTGGTGGCTCACCTGAGCTCAAGCTCTATGTGGCCTTGCTGAGAAATGCTCCTCTTCCAGGCAGCAACACTGCAGCCTTTAAAAGGTCCAGTTGCTTTTTCATTGAGCTCACACGATTTCATGGACAAAGAGGCATCACATAAAATAACATTATCACTTTCAGAGATGAGCAGAGGGGTGGGTTGATTTAGATTGTTTGTTTCTTTTCTAGACAGGTATCACCTGGGATCTCAGTGCCATGTATACTTTTGTGAAGAGTTTATGCAGTTTCTTCCCTTCTCTGTCCCACCCACCTGTCCCCACAACTTCTGCATGAAAACAAAGCAGTCCTGGCAATTACTTGAATTTGTTTCTGCCTCCTAATATTTGGACATGTCAGTATCTAAAAACATACCTTTGCACTTGCAAGAAGTAATTCTAAACTAGACAGCAGAGTCTCTGTCACCTGGAATAAACACCAGTTGTAAGATGCTTTGCTGAATTCTTCAGACTTGCAGGAGACAGGAAAAGTTGTAAATTAAATCCTGCAACAGTCTTTCAGTAGATCATAGTTACTTTTTTTTTTGCCTAAAATAAGAATCTAAAAGCAAAGCACAGTTAAATTCAGGACTTCGGCTATCTGTGGCAAAGCTACTACTTCCAGTGAGCCCTGAATTTTGCCAGCCATTATACAGAGCTTCCCAGAGGAGCCTGCTTTCAAATATATTTACAGTACATTTACAAATAATGAAAACAAGTAGCTAGAGGGAAGAAAAGGCATTGCAACGTTACTTCTGCTGTTATTTTCTTCCAAAAATGTATGAGAAATATAAAAAATGAACCCTTTTTATTTAGCTCAAAAAATGGAGAAGAGAAACATAGGCTTCCAAACCCATGAATCATATGGCAAGTACAAAACTTCATGCTGCAGTTGGAAAGACTTTTTATGATAATGCTAGTATTATAAATCTAAAAATTATTTCATTTAACCCCACAGGGCTTATTTGAGAATTGGCAAATTCTGCATCAAGCTAACTTATTAAAGTTTAAAAAGTAGGTATTAATAAAATATAGATGGAACCACTGTACTCCCATAGGACTCTTACTTACCTCTAGTCTGAGGCTGACATAGATACATTTGAGTCAAACAGGAACTACTACTTACTACAAAGCTGTTAATCATGGAGCTTTAATGAAACTGTTTAGCATGCCGAATAGCAATGTAACAATGCATAGAAAATGAGCTTGTTTGCCATTGATTAATGATAGATAATGGGTGCAGTTCCCCACACTGGGACATTAGAGCAGTTTTCTGTCATGTACAAACTCAAGTTCATTAAGGCGTGCCTTTACTTGCACAGTCTGATTCAGCATAAAAACCCACACAAGCAGGAATGCACTTTAAAGATAAAAACAAGATTCATATTCAGCTTACTGAAAGTGTAATGGAGGTGTAATGAACCTCCAAATTATTTCATTCAGATAAACAAGACAAAGATTGAAGGACAGAAGAACAAAAGTTGCTTATTTCAACAATACCTTGAAAAGAGTTACAGGAGAATTACAGGTCAATACATTGAAAGAAGACAGTAGGAAAAAGTTACCAGCAGTTATTCTTCTAAGTGTTGAATTTCAAAGAAGTAGCAACCTGGTAAACTTGTTTAGGTACCAGCTGTGTGCATGTAGGGTTATGTATCTCAAATGCCATCTTTGTACAGAAAAGGTGTGTACAAATTAACTTAAAACCAAGGAGAGTTACAGTTCTCAGCTTCTCAGCAATGGACAGATTTTGTTTAAAATAAAAAGGTTTCTACAGATACTGCTGAAGATTCACTTAAATTCAGAGCCACTGTAATTTTCTCTGTAAATGAGAAAAGGAGTTTAAGACCCAGCTTTGTTCCTTTTACTTTGTCAAATATAGTGAGCTCATAGGTTTTACTACTTTTCATATTTAGTTTGAGTCTAGGCTTGCTAATAGTACACAAAATGTAACAGCTTTTGTAACATTTTTAATACACCAAAGAAAATGTTTATCATCAGGAATTGCTACTTCAATTCCACTTGCATTGTTATACTTTTAAATTCCACTATAAAGCTCCCCTACCCACCCACCCCCCCCCCCCAAAAAAAAAAATTAAGGAACAGTAAGCTTTGATATGGTGCAAATCAATCTTTAGTGGGCTTTTTCATTCACCTCATTGAAAACCAGCATCAACTTTCTGATAGGCCAGAAATAGTTTAACTTCCAGCCAGGAAGAGGATCTCTGCTGCTTTTGGCCTTTCTTTCTTCAGCTCCTCCTAGCACAGAAGTAACTGCAGTATAATTTAGGAAACTGCTTAATGCTGTCTGAATTACTGCAGCCCTTCACATGTCAGATGCAGGATTTCCCAGACTCTCTGCAGGGCAGACAACTTCTAGACCTGCACTGTGAGCGTGTCACACGCTTGGTTTTCCTGAACAAGCTTCTCTCTGGTAGAACTTCCTATGAAAGTGCTTGCAGCTTCCTTGTGTTGCTCTGACCTCCTGTCAGATCAGGTGTGAGCCAATTCTACACAGCATGTAAGCTTCTTGAGCCTGAAGTACAAAGAGAAGAATGTCATTTTGTGGTGGTCTGTTACTAACACTGCAGTAAAGCAAAAGCAAGCTGTGGTGTGCCATTCTGTGGAGGGGGTGAGGATAATTCTGTATTATGTGGAGGCCACCTTGTGGCATTGTGGAAGTAAAACCCAGATGTAAAGAAACAACAGCACTCAGACTGCAGACCAAGAAATAAGGATCCTAAACTGCTTATATTTTTAGAACCCAAACATCAGTGTGATGTGTCATTCTAGCCTCATGTGAGTGATTACAGGTGCTGTTCACACAAGTAAGAACACAGGAATCTGAGGACGTGTGTAGCACCATTCTGTGGGTCATAGCTTCTTACCTAGTCAGCTTAATGAGTGCTGCAATTATTAAACCTTCTGCTTGCATGGTTAATGCACAACTGCTGCTTAACAGAGATGTAGGGACAGATTTTTACAGAGAACAGGAGCAGATGAGAAGTGCAAAGTTCTTTGAAACTGACTTCCAGGTTACCATCACATTGCATATTTGTTCTGCTTGGATGAGGGAGTCTGGAAATTTTTACAGCAGGAAAATTATCCTCCTTTTCCCTGCATTTAAGCTAGTAATTAAATTTCCTCCACTGAAGAATGAATTTGAATTTAGTAAAGATGAGTTCCACTGCAACCAGACAAAACTGGCCAACATCTTGCAATTCTGATGTCAGCATTTGCTATCTCCTAGGATGAGTGTGCCAAAATAGAATATCCTCTTCATGGTTTTGGACATATGTTATAAGAACATGAAAACAGTTCATTCCTGAAAAAAAAAAAAATTATCCTGAAGAAGTTTATCTGGTCACCTTAAGGTGAAGGCAACCAAGGGAGTAGGGGAATGTTATCCCTCTGAGACAGGAAACTCCCCAATCGTACATGCTGACTCCATGCTGAGGAGGTGGACATGTTGGAGATGCAGGAATTATTCTGACAACTACAGAGTTTGCAGGGGATTAAGAGATTTTCTGCCCCGACATAGAATCATTTAGATTGCCAAAGACACCTTAGGTCATCGAGCCCAACCAGTAACCTGACACTGCCAAGTCCACCACTAAACCTGTCCCTAAGCATGACATCTCCCTGTCATTTAAATACTTCCAGGAATGGGGACTTCATCACTTCCCTGAGCAGCCTGTTCCCATGCTTGGCAATGCTTGTGATTAAGAATTTATTCCTAATGTCCTCTCTAAACCTCCCCTGGTGCAATTTGAGGTCATTTCCTCCTGTCACTTTACTTGGTTGACAAGGCTGATCACCACCTTGCTGCAACCTCTTTTCAGGTAGTTTTAGAGAACAATAAGGTCTCCCCTGAGCTTCCTTTTCTCCAGGCTAAAAAACCCCAGCTTCCTCAGCTGCTTCTTATGAGACTTGTGCTCCACACCTTTCATCAGCTTCATTGCTGTTCTTTGAATGGGCAATCTGTTTGAAGCAGACTGGGATTCTGGAGCAACTGAGGATGGCCCGTGCACTTTCTGCCCCAAGTCAGAGACCTTCTCAGGGCATCTTACATTCAAAGGAAAAAGAAGACTGTTGCTGAACTCAGGCTGTAATCCTGACTTTTCTATCAGTTACCATTTCTAGTGTAGCACAGTAAATTGCCAGTAGATGGCACACCACAATAATTTTTTTTAATGGTGCTGAAAGAAATATGCAGCACAATTTTTGTAAATTTTGTGTTTAATCATAGTGAAGCTCCTTGGGTAGGAGAGGGCTCAGTTAATGAGTTACCTGGCTGTGGCCTTTCACAGTACCTTTATGCTGAACTCTTCCATCTGTCTTCAGTTTGTGCAGTCTCATAAATCTGCTCATTTGGCTGGGCATTTTGATTTCTTCTCACCTCTAATTAGTTTACCAGAAACCAAATAGGATGTAACTATGAGTATTCCAATGCACATGCAGCTCTTATTTATTCTTTGTGTCAGCAAGGATTATATCTCTGCTTCCATTGAACATCTGTGAACCAGCATTACTCATCTGCTGTGTTGAGTGTTGTTATCTGTGTGTCTATATCGGGAGACTGACTCAAAGATTAGGGTGAGATTGGAGGCAGATGGCTGAAGGTGCTCCCTGCTTGTCTGGTCAAAGTCAGCACCTCTGCACATTCAGCCTGAGTCATGCACAGAAGAGATTTTGGACTGCTGCTGTTTGTGGTCCAGAATCTGGCTGGTGTATTACAATAAACCAGTGCCAGTGACAAATCATTTTCCAAAGCAAATATTTAAATACTAGCCAAGGTACTATCCCCTTTGTGGAAAGAGAAGCTTTCAGAGCAATTACACCGAAATGTTCCAAGATGAATTAAATGCTTTACTAATGGTGACCTGTAAGCAAAAGACACATAGCAAGTTTTGCTAGAATTCTGACTGTGAAGAGGATCCATCAAAAATAAGTTCTGCTACATTTTTTGCAAACCCCTTTTAACCTTGGGAGATTAAAAAACTCTCCTACTCCTTAAGAGTATCCAACAGTACTCCAAACCACTTCTTTGTAAACAGCTGTGATGATCTTGGATTCTGATGGATTTAATAGGTTTCCTCTGCTTTTTCAGTCTGTACGTGAACCTAAAGGTGACAAGGATGTGGAGACAGATTTCAGTGTTACCAGTGTGAAGACATTGCATTAATCTAGGCCTTCTCTTTGTTCAGCTGTGAGGGACTGTCAGCTCTCACCCATCTGGCTGACAGCTCTGTACTGTTTAGTGACAGCTGGTGGAAGCAACTCAGACAAAACCGAAAATTTCCTTGTGAGTAGGGTGGAACTTCTAAGAAACTTGCAATTTTCTATGTTGTTGCAACTCAATGAGTGAATCCATCAATGAAGAGACAGCTACAAAATATGGAGGTCATTCTTGACTGCATTTTCATGTTCTTAGAATTGTTGGTTGTTTCCATTGAACTGAAACTGTTACTTGGCAGTTTTATGTCTTTTGATGAGAGATCCACTTGAAATCAAGCTGCAGAAACAACTCTGCTAATAGTAAAATTCCTTCTAGAATAAAAACAGCATCTCCCAGCTGATGTACTAATTATTCTGATAAGTATAAACCTTGATGTTTTTATGTCTTTGTTTCCATTTGTACTACTGTTTTTCAGGGATTTGTTCTTTTTACTTAGCAGATAAACACCCACAGCACAACATAACTGACAAAACAGCATTGTGCAATCCACTCAAGCTGCTGTTGTAGCTAGTCTTACCCAGGAAAAGGCAGTAACAAACCACATCAATTTTTTTCTCAGTTGCATACACTTTAAACTATGGTAACTGATATATCTGTATGAAAGAGAACTTTTAATATGTAAAGATGTTACATGGTGAGAGGACAAGGGACTACTGACCTAGCACTGAAAAGTGTGCATGCCAGTGCAGCAATTGGATTAGGCAAGATGCTGTTTAATTAACTTCTCAATTTGTTAACAGGCTGACATATAGAGGGAGAAGCTTCTTGGACTAGATTATGAAAGAACAAATTTTTCTTTGGGCTCTCCAAGGATTTAAACCGAGAAGCTGTATTATGTAGGTTATAAAAACAACTTATTAGGATGAGGAAATCCTTAAAACTGGAGGGCACGGTCATTCATATTGTGGCCTGACAGTATCCTAATACAGTTCCTTGAGGATATTTTTAAAGGCACATTTTTACACTAACTGCATGATACATCACTGTGATGTCTGTCTGTAGTGCTGCAGTGAATCTTGTCAATAGCTTTAACATAAATGCTTTTGCTTTGTAGTTCTATAGGTAAGTACTTCTAGCACTATTCAGTTCTGACATTCTTGGGCTCCCACCTGAAAAATCCTGCTTTAGTTTTAGGTGTTTATGAGCTTATGTGACAGAAGAACCTCATTGACCATTCATTTTCCTGATTTTTTCCAAAGAAAAGAGAGCTCAAAGATACCAACAGACAAATAATTCACAACATCCCACTGACACAGGATGACATGCTTTTTAAATGATTCAGTATTTTTATTATCAGCTGATGACCAGGATAATTGTGTTTAATGACAGTGTTTTCCACAGGTTCAGTAATTAACTCTGACATAAGCCAGAGGGGTAGATGGAAGTGTAGCCACAACGTGGCAGTGAATACATGTGACATAACAGGACGTGCTTTGTCAAGGGAAATTGGGCAGGGAAGGGATTACAGCCCTTGTGGGTTCTCCCCTCAGTCTGTGCTGCCTACTAAGTAACAAATTTTCACTCTATTGTAACTAACCAAACAAACCGCATTGCTACAAATCATTTTAAAGACGATGCTTTAGGCCAATTTTAATCATTTGTAAGATTTTTTTTTGTTACTTTTTCCCCCCTAGAAAATGTTGATTAGCCTTTTCATGATAACTATTAAGATTTCAAACCACAATGCCTTAAATACATCCATTACCAAGAAAGCTACGTCTGCTTCTTACACATCCATTTTCTGTAGGTCCCCATTTCGGTCATTCCACCCTTTAAGTGCCCAGTTATGCTTTGCTTTCGGGTTCTCTCACACCCGAAGCCGACGGAGCCGCCCCGCCTTTCCCGCCAGCCCGTGCCGGGAGGGGTGGGGCCCCGCGCATGCGCACGCCTCGCCGCGAGGCGGGGCCATCGCGGCGCAGGCGCGGTGCGGGCGGCGCGCGGCGATGGCGGCGCGGGGCGCGGGCCTGTGCCTGGCGCTGCTCTTGCTGTCGGCGGCGCCGCTGCCCCGCGGAGCCCGCGGGTCGGAGCCCCTCGGGCCGGCGGAGCCGTCGGGCGGCGCGGGCCCTGGGGAGCGGTTTAAGATCGAGGGCCGGGCCGTGGTGCCCGGGCTGAAGCCGCAGGACTGGATCGCGGGGGCCCGAGTGCTGGTGGACGGGGAGGAGCACGTCGGCTTCCTGAAGTGAGCGGCGGGCGGGGCGGGGCGGGGCGGGAGCCGGCGTCTCCCGGGGCCGTGGGGCCCGCTCGCAGTCCGGCCCGGCCCGGCCCTGAGATGGCGGGCGGCGGGGGCGGCTCCTGCAGGGCTCGGCCGTGTCCCGGTCAGCACGGCCGCGCGACCGTGGAAGCGCAGAATCCCGAGCTGAGCTGCGGGCCGTGCTGTGAACGCTGGGCCCCGGCCTTGTAATGGGCTGGGCACGGCCAGCCTTGCACTGCCGTAGGGTTTGGCCTCAGCCTCCGGCAGGCGTATCCGGACTGATGGCTCAGGTTGTTGCCCAAAAACTCAGGAACGGAGTTTTAATTCAAACAAACAAACGAAAAAACAGCAGCCGAAACAAGCCTCAAACGCATTTGCGCTGTCTGGAGGACCGTGTTTCTTCTCAGCTTCTGTTGTAAATTCTGCCACTTCTTATTTAACAAACTCACCTTGACAAAGAATTTGCCCGATGTGGACGTGTTTGGTCATGGCAGAACTTAAAGTTCTGTGTTGAGTACCCGTGAAAACCTTAAACTGTGCTGGTGAAAGCTAATTTAAGGGACGTGGCTTTATTCTTTCAGAAATCATGCAAATGTAGCTGGAAGCTGTAAAGAATCATTATCTTATTCAGACTCTCATGGTGCTGGATATATTCAGATAAGCAAGAGATCTAGAGAGTCTAAGATACAGAAAAAATCCTCAGAATTAAGAACTGAACTAATGTAATTTCAAGAGCAGAATTAAATTTTAAATTGCATTCTTTGTGATTTTCAGTACAGTATAATATATTGCTTTTAAAACATATATGAAAATAAGATTACATGGAATTAAGATTTACCCTCATAAATATTTGTAATTTTTAATTAATCCCTCTGCAATAGGAGTTAAACTAAACTTTGACTTTGGGTCCTATCAATAGGATAACACAACAGATTCTACTCTGCAGATCTTGTGGAATCCTGGCACTGTAGCACCTGCTAAGCCACTACAAACAAATTATGAGAGGCTGACATCATATCCAGGAGCTGATGTAAAAACTGCTGTCAGGTTGACAAATTTCTCAATGCTTAATTGAATACTTAAGAAACTTTAGAAATTAAGGAAAGGAAAACATCCTTAAAACAGTTGCAATATAAGATAGCGTAAGCATTGTTAGGGATTCAAATCATCACATAAAGGTGGTGGGTCCTTAAGTGTTGTGCATTTTAGAGAGAGATGCGGTGTAAGCACATAATGACAAATTCTTTGAGAATTCACTTTTAAGAGGGCTCATTTATTTGTTTTACTGCTGCATGTTTCTAATGTGTTAGGGTTTATTACATTTTTTTCCCTTTTAACAAATTTTTGTCTTAACTTTGCATCTTATTTTTAGGAAAGAGATCTTTGATGTTGCTCTTAAGAGGGTACAGAACACTAGAGTTTTCTTATTGGAAACTTCTGGAAACACATAGGAGGAAAACTTCTGTACCTTTAAGGCAACTAGTGTTGAAGCTTCCAAGTAACCTTTTACTAATATTTTCATTGAATATTCAAGTTTCATATTTTAAAATAAAAGCCACCTGTCTAAAAATCCCTTCTGTGTATGTGTTCAGAGCTCTTAGTTTCCTTGTTACTGTGACTGAGCTTTCCAGCGTGGGCTGGTCCTGAAGGGAGCAATTAGAAGTGAAACCTCTATTTCGCAACAAAGGTACAAATTGCTATTTTTGCATTGCAAGTTGTCCCTAGCACCAACCCACACTATGTAGGATGGCATTCTGGGGGGGTTGCTTTCAGCAGAAGCACTAAAGCAAAGTAAACTTCATTGTATGTGTTTCAGAAGGAGAAAGGAAGGTGTAAATTACTCCTGCCATCACTTGAATACATAAAATATAATTTATTTCAGATCTTATTTGGGCTGGTAAATTATTCCTCCAGCAAGACAACACCTAGAGGGTACAACAGAATCTTTAACCTAGCAGGGAATTTCTGCTCCTGTAGCAGCACACATTGATGAATTAAAGGGCTTGATATTGTGAGTGCTGACTGGTTTAAATTTTCCTTTTGGTCATTGTGAATATATTAAGATTTGTAATATAAAATGACACAGCTTCTTTAAAAAACATAAACAAACAGCAGAGCACTCTGTTTTGTATTCTGTAGCATACTGAAATGTTGTGGAACTCACTGTTTTTTTCAGGACAGATGGAAGTTTTGTGGTTCATGATGTACCTTCAGGATCTTACGTAGTGGAAGTTATATCCCCTGCTCATAAATTTGAGCCTGTTCGAGTTGACATAACTTCAAAGGGCAAAATGAGGTGAGCCTTTCCTGATTTGCCTCTGTATTGGTGAGTTCTGTGTGCCTGACAGCACAGTACAGAAATTCACAGAAGTAGTGCTGTAGGTCTGATGCTCCATCTCAGACTAGATGCATCAGCTTAATCATCAGGGTAAATACTTCTGCAGTATATTTAGGGGAGGTTAAAAATTGAAATCTCACAGAAAACAGTGCAAACAGTCTGTTTATAATAATAATATAATATGATATTATTATACATAATTATAGTTATAATATAATAATGTTTGAGCTTATAATAAGCTCAAAACAGATTGTTTGAGCTTAGGTTTTTCCAAACTTTATTAAATTTTTATTTTTATACTTTGTTAGTATCTTATTGGCAATAATTAATATGTAACAATTAAAAAGATATAGATAAAATATTGGGTATAACCTCACCCTTAGCACAATTTGTGTATCTAAGGACTAGTAAGGTAATGAATTTGATGTTGAGAAAATTGCAGGGGTACATCTGCAAAGAAAAGTAGAAGGAGGCTTGGCATCCCTACCAGTCCAACAGATAGAGACTATAATGAGGAATGCAGCTGGGGAGTCAGAGATACATGAAAAATAATGATACTTGGAGAAAATGTCAGGGCTTTTCTAAGGGATGTGCTGCCTTAAAAACTTAGGTTAATAACTAGAAAGAGGAAACAGGATGTGGATGACAGATGTGTTTGATGAGATCTACTTGAAAATCTCAAGTTTTGAAGAAAAGACATAGTCATAAGATAGGAGGGAATTCTATAGATATAGATTCTATAGACATTCTGTAGATGAATATTTGGTGAAAAATTCACAAGGAATGAATTATTTATGGACAGAAGTCATCCCTGGAGTTCCACAAAGTGGATAAATATTCATAAATCATGAAAAATGGGTCAGGAATGGCAAAGATGTTAGTACTGAGTAAGTATCTGAATATTAGGCCCAGATGAAGAATATTAGTGATGAGCTATGGAAAAACCTCCTGAAGTAATAAAGACTGAGATTCAGTATTGATAAATGCAGAGTAATGCACTAGTGGAAAAGGGATTAACTTTGTGAGTCGTTGATGTTCTGACACTGTTCAAAGCTGGACCCTAAACAGCATAGTATGTCTTACTTTTACAACGTAACAAAAAATGGTTTGCTTTTGATTCCATCAAATATGCTGCTGAGAGAAGTTAGGTTTTCAAAAGTGCAGCCTAGCTGACACTGCATAGCAGATGGTTTTGCTTGTAGTCTTTTATTAAAACTTGTTTGGATTCTTTTAAATCTTCTTTATGATTTGCCTAAGATTCTATGATTTTTATTTTCAATTATTTGCATTTTGCCTAATAGAGCAAGATATGTGAATTACATCAAACCCTCTGAAGTTGTCAGGCTGCCATACCCACTCCAGATGAAATCTTCTGGACCACCTTCATACTTTATAAAGAGAGAATCTTGGGGATGGACAGATTTCCTCATGAACCCTATGGTATGTACAGGCAACACACAAATATCACAAGTATGCTAAGGATCTAAATACAGCTATTTATCAGAATACTAAGAATAGAAACAATTGACGAAAATGTGCATTTTTCCTTTGCTTTTCTGAGAGGACTGTTTTATTGGATTTTACTTGCTTACAAATGGGAAGTTACTCTCTGACATCTCCTCCCTTACATACCACTGTTAATGTGTGTCCTCTGAAAACAGCCCATAGTCTCTTCCTTTAACAATGTGATGCTGGTCTAGTAGTGCAGAGATCAACATGTTGCAAAACTCTAATTACAGCAGGTGTAAGAGAGAACAAGCATTTGCCTTATTGGTCCAACTTTGAAAACTGTTGTTTAAAGCACAATACTCCCATGTCAGGTTTCATTCCTGACAAATGTTACTTACTGGCTTACTGTTTCAGAATGCAGTAGTTCTAGAGTTTGGCTGTTTAGTAGAGCTTCATTTTAATTTAGTAGGTCCTAAAAGTGTTTAGAGCAACAACTAAGCTGAAGAGGTATTTCCTGTTTTCTCTGTAGGTGATGATGATGGTTCTTCCATTACTGATATTTGTGCTTTTGCCTAAAGTTGTCAACACCAGTGATCCTGATATGAGGCGGGTAAGTACACTCAGTTGATGCATGTGGGGAGGCCAAAGATAATGAGATTTCAGAGCACAGAAAAGTAATAAAAACAGAACTGTACTTTTAAGGAAAGCTTAATGGGCATCATTTATTCAGCTAATAGAGTGTTGCTGTTTTAGCAATGAGTCATTTAATAAGTGTCAAGTGTGTTGAGAGGGGTGTGATGTGGGGTTCTCTTGTGCTTCAGCCTAAACCGCAGTTGACTGCACTGTTAAATCCAGATGTTGCACTAGTGTATATGATACAGTCTTAATGTAGTCATTAAATTATCTGATTTATTGTCCTTTCATCATGCAAAATGCTGAATTGCAGAAGGCTAGGACAAAATGGAGATTCAAGGTGTTTGCTAAATCTTTTATTTTTACAAGTATTATTTGTCTGTCATGGGTGGCTGCTTTTGAAGGCTTGGTTAACTAAAAACTTCTGTAAATGACCACTGTCTTCAGTAGTGCTTTATAGGTGTCTGAGTAATTTTTTTAAAATAAGTGATACCTTTAAAAAACCTATCAGAGCTGTATAATACTCTTTTGGCTACAATTTTGATTAAAAAACAGATAAAAGGTATACTAGGTATTCATGGCATCTTCTTCAAACCAAGCTGAACTCTGGAAGTCTAATTTTAAAAAAGAAAATCACAAATTCCTTACTTTTCTCACTGATCTGACACTGCTTAGAGACAGACTGTTCTTTTGATGGTAAAGCCATCAAAACTTCTGATGATTTAGTTCTTATCAGATAACTGATATGACTTCTTAATGAGCAATTTTTAAGTTGGAAGAATTTTGCTTATGATTTAACTTATCTTTAAAGAGTAAGAAAAAGTTGTTTTTAAAACCAAATTATAATTTCTCTAGATGACCATGTATTAAATTGTTAAGTGTTTACTTGTGGTTTATATGGAGGTTCTATGACATTTTTCAAATGAACTTGTTTTTTCTTTCTGGAATCAGCACAGTACTAGTTTGTATATATATATATATATTTTAAAATCCTTTTTTCCTGAATGAATGAAAACTCAGCTGCAGTACTCTAGTAGCTTGGTGTCAGAAAGTAGGGCAATAAAAATATCTAATTCCTTCAAACAGCATCAAAAATTTGTTAATTTGCTATAAATAATACTGATTTGAAAAACAAAAGCGTGACATCTGTGAGAACGCATATCTGAATATCTAAGCAATAGCCTAAATTTTAATATGGAGAAAAGTAGTGCTAAAAAGAAATATTTTCTATTTTTCTGAATTTTTTTATCAGATTATTGCCCTGTAAGACTGCTTAAGACATGGTTACCATTTTCCATGCATTGCTGCTTTTAGTTTTGGGGTTTTATGTTTCTGTGTGTAGCTGGGTGGTTTTGGCTGTGGTTGCATAAAACTAAGTAGCAATATGTATCCTGGAGGACTACAAAAAGTAAAACAGTATTTGGGAAAATTTGTTATCTTTCTCATACAGTCTTTCAACTGATGCCTTAGATACAGCCAGAATTGTTAAAAGCTATTAAGATTATCTGATCTTTTCATGCAGGAAATGGAGCAGTCAATGAACATGCTGAATTCCAACCACGAGCTGCCAGATGTGTCTGAATTCATGACAAGACTTTTCTCTTCAAAATCTTCCAGCAAGTCTGGTGGTAGCAGCAGTAAAGCAGGGAAAAGTAGTTCTGGGAAAAGGAGGTAGTTAAGTCTTCCTCCTAAGTCTGAGTTTGCACAGCTATTTGTTATCATATTGGTGTCATGTTTATTTGTCTTGAAAGATCAAAAAGCCACTGCTGTAAACTTTAACCTGGCACAACATACATTATGCTACAAGAGTGGTTTGTAGCTATTTTTTAGATTGCATAAGCTGTTTTGTACTTGACAGTAAGCAAAGATGACATGGCTTCAATACTGTATCTGTATAAAGTTATTGATTATACTAAATTAACTATATTGTTCTGTAGAGAATTCAAATAAATTATACAATGTGCTTCACAGTAATAAATGTCTTAAGACAATATATAAAAAATTTCAAAGATAATAGAAGTGGAGTACCATTTTAAGATATCTTTAATGTTTTACACTTGTTGAGTTCTGAAATGAAAAAATCGTTAATTCAAAATGGAGTTGTGAGTTTACTGAGTAAGTAATTTGCTGTATTAGCTTGTCACATGTTACACATAAAATCATTTCATTTTATGCTGTTTGCTGCCTGTACAGTTTACAGAATCACAGAGTGGGTAAGGTTGGAAGGGGCCATAGTGGGTTCTCTGGTCTGATCTCCGAGTCAGGGTCATCCTAGGGCACATGGCACAATATTGCATCCAGATGTTTCTTGGATATCTTCAGTGAGGGAGACTCCACAACCTCTGTGGGCATTCTTTAGTTTAAAGATTTTCCACTATGTATTGCCCAGTTTTACTCTGATCTACTTTTTACTAAAATCTCTTTGGGAGGAAAGAAGGCAAAGTATCTTGCATGAGGAATTCATTTAAGCTGTCAAGATCTTGAATCTTTCTTTTCTAAATTACATGTATCACTTCTGCAACACTGAGGCTTCTTACTGTTTCTATGTGTGCTGTGCTTTCGACTTACCAGTGGAAGGATTTGAGGCCAAATACAGAATTTTAAATGCAGTTCAAATTAACTAATTTTAAAATTAAAGAAAAGAACTTAAGGTGTAGTAGGAAGCTAAATTCTGCTCATCTTACAGATTACGTTCCAAAGTATATGGCTCTTGAGGAATGCTAAGTCACTGGCAGAACTTTGTTCTTCAAGCATGCCTGTATACTTCTTATGCAGTTTGTTTTCAAGCTACCCAGAGAAAAGTTGAAAAAACTGATTGTTTTTTACTAGTTGAACATTTGCATGTTAAAATGACAGCAATACTTGCCAAACCCTATTAGTAACAGTCCTTTTTTTTTTTTTGTCATAAACGCTGTTCTTCTTTACAGTTGGTAACTTCTTAGGTAACAGGGTCAGTGCAGCAGAGGTAACGTATATCTGCTTCCAAAAATGGTATTTGACGTCCACTTACAATACAACTGAAGCAAAATCAATCATAGTGCATGTATTTGTTCTGCCTTTCACAGAAGAGGACTATAAATTTTCTTAGAATACATATTTAGAAGTTATGCTGGGAAACATAAAAGTTGCAAAAGACTAAATACTCAATAAGATTAAGTCAGTTTTGAGGTGTTGGAGAAGAAATAACCCAGTGTTTTCTGTGGACAATGAAAGATTTCACTCTGCAAAGTAAACTGCACATTTTTGCTCTCTTTTTGTTTTGCTTGAATGGTCTTTTTGTTTCACATATTAAGTAAAATGTTTTCAGTGGAGACAAGAAAGATATTTGGATATCCCTGCTGGAAGGATCTACTAAAATAAGTGTCAAGTTGCATTGATGAAGAAAGAAAACCAAACTATATTAAAAAAAAACCTCTTTCAGCAATTTCTTATGAAAAAAATATATGAAAACCAGCAGTTTTTTGAAGATGGAGCAATTAGCATTGTTACTGTGCTATCCTGGAAAGTACAAGCCATGAGTTACTTTTGTTTAACAGTAATTGAAATAACAATTGAATTGCATTAGCTTATAATTAATCATAGTGATGCATTTTTCCATGTTAGGAACATGGAAAAATTCCAAAGGTAGGAACTAATTTCTTTCTTCTTTTGTGGTGTCTGTTCATGCTCTTGATTTCTCTTCAAGGGAGAATGGAGAATTCAGTCCATGAAAAAATGGAAGTCTTTGTTAAGAGTTCAGAGTGAAAAAGTTCACAGGAATTGTAAAGATTGTAGTAAAACCTTAGAAGGGTTTTTAGAAGGAGCACATGGAATATTCAACAGTTCTCTTTTTCTTAGGACTTTGTATATGAAGGTTGAGGCAGTTCCTTTATGTGTCAGGATCAGATGCAATGTCTGCTCTCAGAAACCTGTTACCAGACAAATCCAAGCCCAAAAATCTTATATATTATTCACCTCCTTTAAGACTAGTTTGTGATAAAACAGTTTGTAGAAGTGTGTTAGTCTGCTGCTGAACTACTGCAAGTTACAAATTTTTTTTTTTTAGAGCTGGAATCTGTTTGTCAAGTGAGCAGAGAGGTTCTAGCCAGAGTGCATTGGTCACTGCGGTCAGTTGGTCATTGTTGTTTAACCTCATCCAATAGCCCAGCCCCACACAGCTGCTCACTCAATTCCCCTGGTGGGATGGGGAAGAGAGTCAGAAGGGTAAAAGAATGTGGGTCAAGATAAAGGCAGTTGAATAGGGAAAGCAAAATCTGCACACAAAGCAAAACAAAGAATTCACAACTTCCCATGGGCAGGCAGGTGTTCAGTCATGCCCAGGACAACAGGGCTCCAGCACACCTAGTGCATACTTGGGAAGACAAAGCCATCACTACTCTTCTCCCCACTCTATGCAGAGCATGGTGCCTTATGGTCTGGAATATCCCTTTGGTCATTTGGGGCCAGCTGTCCTGGCTGTGTCACCTCCCAACTCCTTGTGCACTCCCCAAGCCCCTTGCTCATGGGGTGGGGTGAGGAGCAGAAAAAGCCTTGGCTCTGTGGAGCACTATGCATCTGTAATGAAAATGTCTCTGGGTTAACAGCACTGTTTCCAGCACAAGTCCTAGGCATGGCTCCACACCAACCACTGAGAACATTAAAACTCTACCACAGTCAAAACTGGCACAGTCAGTGAAAGTTGTAATGTGGCCTTGAACTATCATAAAGGGCACTAGGCAAAATTTACTTGATCCTGAAGCAGTTAAAATGCAAGGTTGCATTTCTGCAGAAAATAAATGTTTGCTGTAGTTCAGTTTTCTTATGTATGGATTTTTAGGAGTCAATCTTCTCTGTTAGGTCTGGCATCTCCATTTTCAAAAAACAAAACCAACATAGCTGCCTTTTAATGATGCTTCTTGAGATAACGTAAGGCAGACTATAAATTGAAGCAATTGATACCTCAGAGCAGAAATTAAAAATTTACTTGGACATAGGCAAGCTGATTTCCTTATTGCCAAAAGGAGGAAGACAGGCTTCTTCAGCTTGGACTGGATAACCCTGCTGCCTTCTGATTACAAGTTCTGGTACTTCTTGGGCTTTGTTGTGCATTGATTTAACAAGCAAAATTGGTTCATCAGTCTGCTGGAATTCTGTTATGTTTTAGGAAGTTAAATCAGCTTACAGAAGAATCAAAGAAATCCCAGAGCCAGCAGAAAGTAAGCACCAGAAACAGTCAGAGGCAGTAATTCTCTGTTCCTGGCAGTGACTGTGAGTGGTACAATGAGCTCACTGCATCTTGAGGATTTGTAGCTGAAGAGCTCATTTAGCCATGTTCTGAATGAGTGGGCAACTGAGTTTATGACAAGCTGTGTAGAAAGGAGAGGAGACATTTTACTGAAGTCTATTTTAGCTATTAGTCACTTAAGATGATCTGGAAGGTGTTAGGAACAGTTTGAAATAATTTTACCAGTTGCATCATTGAAGATGCTGACATTCTACACACATAAGGAGGAAATGTAATGTACAGATATCTCCCCTTTGTTTTACACAAAAAAATTGTTGGTGCTCTTTATCTTTTTGATGCAGTGAGGGTGATAATGGCTCCATAAATGGGGTGTGTGTCTTCAGAGAGACAGGCTGGCTTGTGATTAAGGCTTGTATTTGTGAAGAGAACTTTGGTATCAAGTGCCTTGGGTTCAGATGCAACTGTCAGACTGTACAAAACATCGATTATTTATTTCTGTTACAGTTTCTAGTGTATGACTTACGAGAAGCGCATCCCATAAAATTGTGAAGATAAATTTTGTAATGAATATTGAGTACTCAGATAGGCTGGCAATGAACTTACTAAAAAAATCCAGTATGTAATCTTGTTAAAGAGTATCTTTGTTAAGCCTTATTTTGTAGATGTTTATATCTATCTGTTAAAGCAACCCTTTTTAAGTAACTGCATGTCAAGATTTCAAAAACAATCTAGGCAATTTAAGTACATACAATTTTCCAACTTAGTGAAAAGTGTATTAAATCACTATGATCTATTTAAACATCTCCACTTGGGTGTTAATGTACCCTTAATTGCATAAAGGTCATGTGTGATCAGTAGCTCAGAGAGGGCAAAGTTGGTTTTACAGTTTGATAAAAGGACCCTAGGCTAACAGTGATAAAAGTAAAGTACAAAAGGGATTTAATTTTCATGTTTAAGAGATATCTGATCTTAATTTTGTTGGTACTGGTAGTTACTAGATAGTGAATTTGTATTCCTGCAATTTTATGTTTCATTTGAGACTTACTTCTTTTAGGAAAATAACCGGTATAAAATAAATAGTAATGAAGCCTTAGTGGAATAAACTATGGATATATATGGCTATATGTTGTGCTAATTTAACAAACTGAAGGAAAACTTAAGTGTTTACATCTACTGTTGATGGGCTAAGGAATACAGATGGGCTAAGAAAGAACTTAAAATTTTAAACTTCAAATCAGTGGAAAAGTAGATTTACTGAAAAATGTTAAAAGGTTGAAAAGATTACATATGTACATTTTGCACATTCTTGGGCAGGAGAAGCACAAGAAGCACCTGTGGTGCACAGGGCATTTGGAAGGTCCCAAGTAATAGGCTTAATCATGGTCTATAAAGCTTGTCAAGCAGGAACTGGCTCAGAGGCCAGCTTGGCAGGAGGAACCTTTGTGCATGCTGTGCTCTCCAAAACAGAGCTTAGAGACACTGTGGCTCAGGAGTCACTTATTGCCCATGCTAACTTTGCTACCATATCCAGGAATTACTGGGAGGGGAGGGACAGTATTGTTATTAGGCACGTTCCAAGGATGTATTGACAGCTATTGCACAAGCTTAATACTATGAATCAGCAGATTCCCATGTCCAGGGAAGTTCTCTGGCAGTGTTTCATTTAGTAAGATACTTGAAGCTATAAGTAATTGTGAGGAGAAAAATTTGGAGAAAGCCCCCAAAGGTAGAAGAAAATTTAAGTATTGCTATCATGACATATTTCACTCAAATATTAAGATTTGCAAAAAATTGTAGCTGGAAGATGTTTCCATGATGTCCTACAGACATTGTTTTCTAGGTGGACATAGTTTTGGCAAGTGACAAGAGAGCAAATGAAATGTCACAGCCTTTAGAAGGGCACTGACTTCTTTGCCTATTAGGTATTTGCCTATTACCCATGTGAGTGAAGAAAAAGCAGCTATCCCATGTTTCTTTCCATCTTAGAAAGATTGCTATACTCTTCATTCAAGAGATGAAGTTCATCAGTCTTTCCCTCCATCACAACATAAAACTGTCACTCATTTAAGGCTCTTCCCCAAGTGGTACAATCTAGCCAGTTTTCCCCCACTCAATCCAGGGTTCATGCTGTGTAATAGTCTTCTAATAAATCTAATAGTCCTCTTTTTGGAACTTTGAGTTCCAAAAAGCAATTAGTATTGATAGTGAAAAAATAAAATTTTAAAGAATCTTACTTCTTTCATCATTTCAGTGGCTTTAAAGACACTTAGACCTTAGATCTTAATGACTATTTTGAACATTATACTGTGTATAATCTGGTAATTCAGGCTGTATATTAGTACAGCATTCAGGGAGCTTTTAGTCAGAAAATTGTCTGTAGGAATAGTATTAAGATTTTGTCTATTTTCAGATTGAGCTAGTGAAAGCTTCTTGAGATCATAAATAGGCTGAGGCATTTTAATTTATTTTGTTTCTGTGTTTCAAAAGCCATAAAGGATTATTCATCCTCTTTCATAATAAATATTGATTTTTCAGGAAAACCAGTTCACTTTTTAAATTCCAAGGTTATTCCTTCAATTATGCTATATAGTAACCTTTATGTAATATCTTGTTTATAATAAGGCTATAAAGATTTAATGACAGAATAATTTTCTGTGGAAAAACAAGTGGAACTTTAACTAGTTAGCTCATTTACTGATGATGCACAAAACACCACAGTTAGGATCATTTGCGTTACGTGTTTGTTTCTGCATGGCTGGTAGGAATAAAAATTTATTAAAGACTGTCATTCAGTCAAGGGCAAAAGGTAGTGAATATCCAACAGAAAAACCTTTTGTTGTATTTTTCAAACAAAACTGAATTTTTGACTGATTCTTTTAATTTGAATACAAACATTAACAAGGTAATATAACACGTGGTGAAACTCATTTGCAAACACAGCAAGTGAAAAAGAACACAGTTTTTCTTAGAGGATCGTTTTTTCTGTATGAAATATTAGAATGTTCTCCTAAGAAGTTCTCTGGATTCTTTAAGGGTCTACTTGCTATCTGGTTCACACAGGTGTGAGTTTTCCACTGTGTTTCAGAATGGAGAATAGGGCACCCAAGTTCATAGTCTGGTGTGCAGGGCATAGGACTGCTGTTTACCATGCAGATGCATGAAGAATCCAGTTAAATACTCAGAACAAATACTTTCCATTCCTGGGACAAGAACAGAATAAGACTTGGAACAAATTTCTGGCAGTAGGTAGGAGTGTTTCTTTTTCTACCAGTTTGTTTTCTCAGTCATCCGTGGATGTGGGTCAGAATGCTTCATCTTGGCAGGTGAGAAATGCAGAAGCTGAATAAGTAGAGAGTATCCAAAGAAATTTGAGGTCAAAGCTCCTAATAAGCCTGTATTTTTGCCATGCAAAACATTCTGTCTTAGAAAGAGGAGGAGCTCAGATGAGAGGAGGAGCAGTTACTAAAAGTTACTGAAAGACAGGCTTCTAGTGGAACAAGTACAGCATCCATCATCATATCTATCAAAAGTGATGAGAACTGAACTATGGTGTTATTACCCGGTTTGTGATAAATGTTTGCTTCATAAAAATAATACTCCTACCTAGAGCTTTGCAAGGGTCTCCCACATTAGACATGAGCATCTGCAGACAATCAGTAAAGATTTCTAGAGGAAACTTTTCTTGAAATCCTCTCATTTTTGGTTTTGCATTGTAGTGTTGATACTCCCTCTTTTCTTTTGGTTTGTTTTTCTGCTTGGTACTTGCACAGAATTTTTTCACTTCTTTTTGCCCGTTGTTGTTTTTTGAAGGCTACAAGAGTGTTGTTGAAATTGCAGTACCAAGCTCTATTGAGCCGTGCTGGCAAAAATAATTGCATATATCACTTGTTCTTTGAAGTGTTTTACTGGTAGCAACCAATTATTTCTATCACCAGGTAGCTGACTAATGGTGGAGAGGTCATTTATCCTGGAAAGACCTGATCAAACTGCTATGCTTTCTTTGTAATATATTTAAAACTTATTTTATTGTTAGAGTTGCTTTTTTGTTCTTTTTTTCCCCAAAAAGTGTAAGTGTACACCGAGGAGAGTATTAGAAGGATTTTACAGAATCCAACATATTTCACTGCAAATACAAGAGTTAAACATAATGCACTGTTTACAGCTATTTCATTGGGAAAAAAAGATGATTGAATAAAATTTCCAAAGGATCTGGATAGCTCTTAATCAAAAAAGTCATCTTAAATTCCATTAACTAACACCAAAAGCCACCTCCTACTTTCAACCCACTTCATCAGTATCACATTGTAAAGAAACAAATTTGTAGAATTCTGCCTCTCAATCAAATCTGTTGATTACAAAAAATCTGCATGCTCTTGTTCATACATTGAACTTCTTTATGTTTCTTTTTTATATGACAGAATACACTTGCCCTCTGAAGCTCCTTAAGTGCCTTTACAGCTTTGCAGTCCCTTGTTAGCCTTTTTTAATCTTCTTGAACATTGTTCAAATTTGATAGCTTTTTTTAAAAAACTAAATAAACTTCCACTTTCTACATTTTCTTCCTTGCAAAACATAATTACATCTAAAAAGATTCAAATTTCTAACTTGATTTAAGCACTTTTTATTGGTTTGGGGATATTTTAATAGTGTTTTATTGTCTATTCTGTCCTTATGTATTTTTAATACTTGATAGGTATAGTTTATGTTTACATGCTTTTACATCCTAACAATTCCTTTACATTCCAAGTTAGGGATTCGAATAAGCAAATGTTTCTGCAATAAGAATATGATGTGGTTTATCAACAGAAGTCTGAACCAGAATTAGGCTCTGTGGTGTTTATTATATTTAGCAGTGCTTACTTGCTTCAGTTAGCTCCTTTATGAAGAAAATATAGACTAAAGTTGCCAGTGCAGCCAGGTTTCATTCAGAGCTGTGGAAAAATACGTGCACACCTCTGAAGATCTTGCTCTGCTATACAGTGTTCCTTTTGAAAGGAACTTCAGTATTCCTGCTCCAGGCAGTGCAAGGGGTTTTGGTCTCAGCAGGTATTGGTCTCAGCAGTGTTGGTCTCTGCAAATACACATGATGAAAAACTGCCAGCCTACCCTGTAGAAATGTACTTTTACCTGTGTATGGCCTTGTGCTCCTGTAGCATTTCCAGACACTGTTGTCTGAGTGACCATCATCTGTGTCCCAAGTGTGCCACAACCATGCAATACTCCAGTAGCCAGGAAAGGGCATTTAGCCAACGAGACTGAAGCAAAGGTAAATAAGAATTTAAACCATAACCTTGACATCTGTGCATGAACTTCCCTTAATTTCTAAATTCCAGAGTATTTTTTCAGAACGTCTTTGTTTAAGAGGTATTGCAGGTTTTCTAGTCTGTACAAGTTCTTAGACTATAGTTCCTTAGAATCTTTCAGTAGTCATTGAGCAATCTAATTCTTATGATATGATCTCAACCTCTCTCCTGGGGAGAGCTGTGGGCAGTAAAATGTGTTGTTTTGACAGAATTTTTTTTGCTCCCATCCTATCCACCCCCTGTGTATTATTCATGTTGCTATCAATTTTCCTTAAACAGTAGGATCAAGAAACTAAGTCACGTACTTAGTGTGAGACAGTGAAATCGGTGATAAACATAATTTCCAGGAGAGATTGATTCTACAGTCATTTGCAAAGACACATGCTAGAGTGGTGAGATATATGTGTTTTGGTTTGGTTTTTTTGTTTGGTTCTTTTCCTTGGGCTCACCCTCAGACTGAGAATTTACTTTGTTTACTTAAAGCCTGCTTTGTGTTTTAGAACATTATTTTCATGATTCTTTCAAGGCCCCCTCCTTTTTTTTTTTTTTTTAAGCAATGCTACTGAGCTGCGAGGTTGCTAAAGAGCAACAGAAGTCACAGAATCTCTCTTTGGAAATGAGATGGTTGCCATGGCAATGCTTCCAGCTGCTTCTTGTCCCAGTTGAGAAAATAATTTTTAGACTCCTATATTACAAGGTTAAGCTATAATGTTTTAAACTAAATCATATAGCTAATTGATTTAAAATTAAGATCAACACACTGCTTTTTAAATATTTTAGGGCTGATAATCATATGAAATTCTTCACTCAAATATTTGTGCAGGTACTTCTCAAATATTTTTTTCTGTTTGTTCAGGTACTTGAGGTAAAACTGATGCATTCAGATGGAAAATATTTTCAGCTTACTGATTTTAGTAGATGTGTTTTTGTAGTAGAAATTATCCTGAAAGCTGACTGTTATCTAGATAGGGAGTGTTTAAAATATGACTCTGAGTTTGACTCATACTTTGCAATATGCCAAATCTGGATCAGATCTGAAATGCTAGATACTTTTAAAGTTTATTTTCTCTGAAGTCCAGACAGTTGATGAAGTGTTGGTTATTTAGGTGGTCTCTAGTCAACCTTACTTGCAACAGGATTATCACCAACATCTATCGAGTCATATTGTGTCTAGCCAACATTAAAAATCTCCAAGTACAGAGGTTCCACAACCCACCTGGGAAACCTTTTCCCCTGTTCCCTGCTCGTGGTGAACAAGCTTTCCCAA
This sequence comes from Melospiza georgiana, assembly GCF_028018845.1. Taxonomy (NCBI): domain Eukaryota; kingdom Metazoa; phylum Chordata; class Aves; order Passeriformes; family Passerellidae; genus Melospiza; species Melospiza georgiana. Next base: position 32,740,911 of record NC_080435.1, read on the forward strand.
GTGTCCAGTTTGAATCTCCAAGTCACATGTTGTGGGCACTGGACTGTGTTGTTGTTAGACTATGGGGTTAATCATGCTAAAAGCCTGGTGAGATTTGGGTGAATAGTGACATGCAGAGGAGCCCTAGTCAGGCATAAACAGTGAAAATGGAAGGGACAGACTTCTCTGCTCCTAAGGTTATCAAAGGAAAATTATTAGACCATTGTCCCTGGTGTGAAACAAGAATAAAAAATCCCAGAGCTCCTGGCACAGTGATGTATTGTCTACAGGGATTTGCTATGGGATACAGGGGAAAAAGCACTATTATGGGATACTTGTAGTGTGACTCTGGGAGCATGTAGAGCTTTCTATGAAATGTTCAGTGAAAGGATCAAAGATCAGAAAATGAGGGATCCATGTAGCAAGGAGGAACAAACCTTGTTTGATTTATTTCTTGATTTCTTTATTTCTTGACCAGTCTTTCCTTGCTGATTGTCATTACCTTGTCATCCCCTGGTTGTTTTTTTGTTTGTTTTTTTTTTTTTTTGTTATGTAAATGGTTCAGAGAGGACTTTTGCTAGATTGTAAGGTACATACACAATTTTATCTGTCCTTGTGACTTTGAAAATACTGAACTACTTCAGATTTTTGGAGAGGTTTTTCACTTAATCTGGCCTTCAGTCCTACTCCTTCACTAAAATTCATTTGATAAAGTATCTGATCACTGCTTATGAAGTCTGCAACAAAAAAATCAGTGCCATTTGTCCTTCTCCCTCATAAAATAATGGGGTTTTGGGTTTAACTTCTTTTTATATCCAATCTATTTACAGAATATTTTTTGGGTTTTTATGTCCCTTGATAGAGGTAACCTTTTTAATCTTAACCTTTAATTTTATCATGATCGGTTATTGTGTTATCCCTACATAATCACTCTTAGGATTTGTCCTTTGACTCCCCTTACTTACACAACTTCATTTTGACTTTCAGATTTTTAAAGAACTTTTTAGCCAGACCTTTTGTGGTCTTACTATGATTCTTGTCTTTCTTTATGAGAAATAATTTGTCATTTCATCTTCACTATAATACCATTTATTAATTGCCAGCCTGCTCAAAGAGCCTGTCTCTCTCAGACTCTTAGCAAGAGAGAAGATGGTTGCCTAAGTTTATTGGTCTGCCTTTTATTTTTAAAATATATTTTCCTCACAATGCTGCACATACTTCCCTCAGAATCACAAATTCTACTATCTTAAGACAGATGTCACCTAACTGGCATTCCATGCAAGTATTCTCCAACAGCTTTCACCTGCAATGTTCATATCTGGCAATTTTTGCCACTCTTAGAGTAAAAAAATCAGATGTTTCCTATCAACCTGTTTTTCAAAGCAAGATGAGTAACTTAAGATTTTTATTACCACCAGTCTGTCAGCTAACCAAAGAGTTATTTTCCAGTGTCTTCAATGATGATTGTTTTGATTGTATTTTTCAAGTTAGGTCAGTGTTTTTGTTGAAAGAAAACCCTCTTCAATTCTGTTCAGTTTCTACACCCTTAGAATTTAGCCTTGGGTTCAGCAGGAAAGTACAAAGAATATGTTTTTAATATTTACTTCAGTTCTTTCATAAGAAATCTCAATAAATTTGCTGAATATTTGAAAAGTCAAATGTTTCTAAGAGTGTAGCATTTGTTCTGTTTTACATTTAGTCAAAAATACACTTTGGTTCGTTCCCCAAATAATGGTTCATCTCACAAAAACTCAATGTGTAAAAAGAGATTGAAAATTTGTATTGAAAACAGCCTTGTGTTTCAGCAGTTAAAAACTGCTTTCTGCATTGTCAGACAAAACACACACTTCATATGCCAATGCCAGCTCATAAGTTCAAGAACAAGTGAAAGCTGTTATGAATATTTTTTTTTTGTTACTAATCCTATGCAAAGATACCAAAGTGCATTTAGCCAAGGCTGCAAAGCAATTCAAAATCACTCAAAGCTGCAGAAGTATTTCTATGGCCTGATTTTGTTGTTCAGTGGGGCTTTGCTGGTTTGTTAGTTTGTTTTCCCAAAGCAATCACTTGTGCTGTGCCTATGAAACTTCTTTCAGGAAAGATACTAACATACTTTGTTACGTGTTTTAAGTGTTTTGTCATGTTAGAGCTTTGTTTCTTGTGTTCCTCAGTTTACTGAACAATTTTCTTGCAGGTAAGTCAGCATTTTGCATGCTTCCGGAAACCATGCAAATCCATAAATCACCCATGCCAAGCCTTTTGAAGGTCCTGGGTATGCAAGTTGCCAGCCTGTGCCAAAGCCTTTCCCAAAATGACAGATTCTGTCTTGGGCACAGTGATCATCAAATCACAGATTTTAAATTCTTGGAGAAGGAAGGAGGGGGCCAGCAGAACTGCCTTGGATTTCCAGAGAGATTTGCCCTCATCCTGAAGTGCAAAGGAGTCCAGAAAGGCAGAACATTCTCCAAGAGGGAAATCTTAGATGCAGGAGCAAGCTGTCCCGTGTGCCAAAAGGTGGTGAGGAAGAGTGGCCTGGCTGAACAGAGAATGTGGACAGGAACTCAGAGAGAAAAGATTTTGACCTTTGGAAGAAAGGTCAGGAATCTCAGAAGAACTACAAAGATAATGTGAGCTTATGGGGAATACAACTAGAGAGGTCAAAGCACAACCAGAATTTAATCTGACTACTGCCCTAAAAGACAATAAAAATGTGTCTATAAATGCATAACCAGCAAAAGAAGGGCTAAGGATAATCTCCATTCTTTATTGGATGCAGGGGTAAAGAGTGACAAAGGACAAGGAAAACATGAGGTTCTTGAAGTGGTTGACAACAAGTTATTCTCCAGCTACTCAGCCCTGTGAATTGGAAGACAGGAATGGGGAGCAGAATGAAGTCGCCATAATCCAAGGGGAAATGCTCAGCGACCTGCTCTGCCACTCAGACACATTCAGGTCGATGGGGCCAGGTGGGAGCTGGCAGAACTGCTCACTGAGCCTCTTTCCACCATTCACCAGCAGTCCTGGCTAACCAGGAGTGTTAGGGGAAATACATCTGTCTACAGGACTGGAAGGAGGATCTGGGAACAGCAGGCCTGTCATCCAGACCTTGGTGCGGGGGAAATTCATGGAGCAGAACATCCTGATGGCACTCAGGACAACCAAGGGATCAGCATGGGTTTGTGAAAGACCCTGACCCTGACCAACTGGGTCTCCCATCAAAAGGTGACCCACTCGAGTGGATTAGGGAAAGCCTATGGATGGTGTCCACCTGGATCTTAGTCAAGCCTTTTATGTTGTTTCCCACAGCATTCTCCTGGAGAGACTGGATTCCTATGGCTTGGATGGGTGCACTCATCTCTGGGTAGGAAAGTGGCTCAATAGATGGCCCAGAGGGGGGTGAGGGTGCCATGTCCCTCTGGTGACTGCTCACCTGTGCTGCTCCCCAGGGCTTGGCTCTGGAGCCAGTCCTGTTTAATGTCTTCATCAATGACCTGTAAAAGGGGATCAAATGCACCCTCAGTCAGATTGCAGACAAGTTGGGTGGAAGTGTTGATCTGCTGGAGGGCAGGAATGCTCTGCAGAGGGATTTGAACAGGCTGGACCCATGTGCCATATGGATATGAAGAATGTATAAAGACTATTTCCACACAGGTGAGCCTGAATTGGAAAAATTCAAATGAATGATTGTCTGTTAAAGCTCAGCAGAATCAGAAAAATAATTAAAACTTCAGCATACTTTAGAGAAGGAATATGTGGTCATTGGGCTAGGAAACAAAGTATCTTAATTAACATGGCTAACAACAAGTCATTGTAGTAATGTTTTATTTTGAAATCTGTATATTATCAAACCATACCTATCTAAAGTACTCTGACCTTAAGATCATGATATAATTTCTAAAAGTTGTTCTCAGAATCAAGAGCAGAGAGGGAGATGCAAAGATTTTAATTGTTTTTCAAAGTTTTCATCTACAAAAATAGATGCCTTTCTGAGCATGAGTGAATGAATGCTGGTGCCCTTCTCCCTTCTAATTAAACACTTCCCACTTCACTTCTGCTCTGCCAGCTCAGACAAAAGTTTGGAAATCAACAAAGAAGCAAACAGCAAGAAAGTAAAGAGAAATGGAAAGACAGCAGAGGAGATAAACAGTAATTAAATATATGGGAATCAAAGGCACCAAAGATGCACCCCAGTTTATACCAGGGTGATGTGAGACCCATCAATAAGTACCAGTAGGGTCAATGGTGTTTTTCAGAGTGTATCTATAAGGAGAGAGTGGAAAAGTACCTTCTCCTCCTTTTTCTTAGCATACTATTTCAGCAAGATCTGTATATGTTCAAAGCAACTTTATATTTCATAAGTTATCATACAGTATTTTCATGGCTTAGACATGGCTTGTAATACTTAGTACCAGCCATAAATTAGATATTGTCAAACACACAAATATCAGAAGTTCCCCGAGCTTCATAATGCTAAAGAAGAGAATATGTATTCTTAAACTTTTCCCTGTAGCTCTACTACTGATCAGTGTCATGGAGAAGATACTGTTCTGACTGTCTGTGGACATCCTCCTGTGTAATAGATTGCTTTTACTTTAAAATGGAAGAGAAAGATCACTGAGTTTTAAATGTTACAAGCAAATATTTCCTAAGACATTTGCTATGGGTATTGATTTAATTGTACATGAAATACAAATCCTTGCTGAAGATGAATTATTGAAGAACAGAAATTATGACTTGATATGAATTCCAAAGTAGAGCTTGCACAGGTCTTAAATGTTCCATCAATTTTAGTTGTGATTTGTTTCAAGGATGGAATCTGATCAAAGCAGGTTGCAGGGTGGATGAGAGAGCTCAAAATCTTAAGTGTTGTCTAATCTTTGAAAGGGTAAATGTAGATAAGACATCATCTAAAGGCTGTGCAGACAGACAGTAGAACTTTCAGATACATAGGTGCATAGCAATAATTAATTTATTTAGTTCATGACAGTTTTGATCTGAGTTAATGTTAACTGATTCTTGTTATTCCACATAAACTAAAATAGAAAACTGTTGACCAGCCTGATCTGCTTTTGTTTGCTGTATTTTTAGAGCTCTCAGACACTGTTTCTGATTCATTCACATTAAAACATGAAGTAACAACATTGTTTATAGTTGGGTTGCTCTTAATACTTAAAAATCAAATAATTTCTGTGCAATTTAAATGTGACTATATTTCAGTAGTAAATTTTAGCATCTGCCTGTGTCTATTTAAGCAACATAAATAATTCACTGAACTAAAATTTCTTCATGGTTCTCCACTACTATTGGTTCATAAAGGAAATTTAATTACTATGTCATTTTAATAATTATGGAAGAACTTTGTACTTTATAATTCATGCATACTTTATGGCAAGTATATGTCAGAGCAAAGTCCAGCAGATTAAGCACAGTGTGAAATAAGGACTATGCAATTTTGCTGCATTTGAGATAGCACATTGGATCTGATTTATTCACCTGGACTTAAGTAGCAGGCAAAGTACAACTGTAGAGAGTGAGCTCATTTGTGTTCTTGGCCAGTCTTCACTTGAAAGAGGTAAGGTGTCTGCCCAGTGCTGTGTTCCTTGGGTGCTTTCTTAATAATTTTTAATATCAATTTTTATTCTGGAATTAAATTGATCTTTAAATCAATTTTCAATGTTTATGCATAAATATAAGTGAAGAAAAAAGACTGATATTCAAAAATACTAAAAGAAAACCAAAACAGTTAAAAAAACCCTCCAGATCCAAGTTCAAATTTCATGAAAATCAGGATTTGGGCTTGTGGGTTAGGGTTTGATTTAAAGTAATTTATAATTTAATACTTCATAATAGCAATAATATCAAAGCTTTCAGGGAAGATGATACATGACAGTAGAAAACACAAGTATAGCAGAATTTAAATGCTTAAAGGGAAGCACTGTGCCAAATTTCATAGAATGTAATTTTCCAGTTTATTATGATTCCAATGTCAAATGAACAACTTTACATAAAATGGCAAATTATATTTTAATCTTAAATCATAGTTATTACTGAATAGTTTTAGGTGGAATAGAAAATTCTGGTTTGCTGGCCTTGTGTATGGTAGGTAGAAAAATTAACTCTCAAAACTGAACTTTATTGCAATGATTTATCTTGGACATTGAAAAAATAATACCCTGAATTTTTTCACTCTGGAAAACTGTTTCCTGAATCTGCTAAGTCATTAGATTATAAGGAATGTGGCTTTGTTGCAATATAAGGCACTGTGGAGAAGGGTGCTGGCCTCTGCAGACTGTGCTGACATTGGCAGGAAATAAGCCCTGACCAAAGAGCTTTTCTGGTAGATCTATTTTCTGCCTTCAGCAAAGCCACTGTGGGGAGCCCAGTCCTTAAAAAAAAATTTAAAAGAGCATTAAAAGAGTTTGATTTGAGTCTAAGTAAATATATCATTTGAGAGCATAGGAAACATTTGTTTACCTGATTCATTCTAAGCTGTTGTTGACAGAAACTCCTCTTCAGAGAATCTGGGATTTGCCTAAGTGAGGACCTCAAGATTTAGTCCAGTAATACCCTGAGCCTTCTTCTGTACTGAATGAAGTATTAATGTACCCCAAAAGGTGGATACATTTTGGTGAGCCTTCTTCTGTACTGAATGAAGTATTAATGTACCCCAAAAGGTGGATAAAATGAGGCTCAAAGCTGTTTCAATTCAGTATATTGAACTTCAGGGTTTTGAAGAGGCTAAAGAAAGTCCTTTTTTTTTGTCTACTGAACTTTTTTTAAAAAATCTGATTGAAACCTGTGACCTGTTACTTCAAGCTGTAGACAGAAATTCACAACATAGCATAGTTCAGGTTGAGTTCTCCAGTGCATGGAAACCTTTCCAGCACTAGGAAAGCCTAGTCTGAGTACTGTTTGAGCTACAGACAGTCAGCAGAGCTAATGTTACTGCTTCTGTCTCTTTGACCATTGATGTCTCTATTTCACTAAAGTTTGGATTCAGGGAATAAGAAAAATTTAACTCTGATAATTAAAAGTTGTGCTTTTTCTTTAGTCATTACATTACTCTCGATGGCTTTTTGCCACACTCAAAATTGCATTATGTTTCATTGCCTAGCATGGCACAAGGTGAGAGATGTTCTAAGTGATTCAGCACAGCACTCTGTCAGAGAAATGAATGATTTGCCAGAAATGAGACATGAGGAAAGAAGAGATCCTTCAAAAATGGGAGAAGCCAACTTTGACAGATGCTTTCTGTATTGAAGCTCAGTATTTCAAAAGCTTTCTCCTTCAGTACTATTGCACTAGAAGCCATAACCATTGCCATGTTCAGCTCCAATCTGTGTTTCAGCTCTGCATTGCTGCAGGAGGAGTGCCGCAGAAGGACGATGCCGCTGAGGAGATCAGCAGGATTGGTGCTGCTCCTGCTCTCTCAGTGCTCTGTGTCCCTGGGCTCCAGAGAGGCACTGGGCCTGGCTAATGCCCACCTCCTGCCCCAGAGGGACTATGAGAGACTGGGAAACGCCCATCAGAAAGGTACTCATCAAGGCAGACAGTGATTTGGAAGTGTTCTGTGCATTACTTTATTGCTTTGCTATAACATTTTCAACCAACACATACCAAAGCTAGCCCTGGAAGAATAATTTGCAACATGAACATGTCCTGCCACAGAGTCCTGAACCCATCTGTAGAAGTTGTTTTATAATGATCACTGAGAAGGGCAACTGCGAGGTTCCCTGTGTGTATTGTTGGCTTGAACATCACCATATAAATTACTTAAATAATCCTTCTATAATATCATGGCATCATATTTGGAGTCAGGTAGGCTATGTCTACCAGGAAAATGTAATTTTTACTGAATTTTTCTCACAGAGATAATAAAATTGTCAAGTTTTTATTAAATACAAATTACAAATATTTTACAGTCTAATGACATAAGGACATGCCTTTCAACTCTATGGAGAAGGGAGTGATTGCAATTCATAAACATATTTCTGAGTAACAGAACAATTAATGCCATCCTTCTCTACAAAAGGAATTCTCTCTCTATAAATTCATACATATGTAAATGTATATTTAAATAAATTATGTTCTGGCTCTTAAGAAGCTTGAGAATCAATTGTAAAATTCAGAGCACTGTGCTGCAGTCTCAGAGATGCTTGATATTATACTAGAGCAAGACGTTACCTTATAAATATGTTACATTTAAAAAATACCAGTAAATATTTTAGCCCAATAGAGAGGGTCAACCCAAGCCTTATATGCCATTTTTGTTACCCTCTGAGTCTACTGGATGAGCAATAAAATGGAAAAGCAGTTTCACCCATCTTCCTGATGCTGGTGTTCAGCACTGAACAGAACTGTCGTCCTGACTACAAATCCATTATGAAATTTAGCCTGGCGTTTGAGTGAAAAGAATTCCTCCTATGAAAATCCTCAGATGTTTATAAGCTTTATGTTAACAAGAAATATGCTTTAATATCTCTCTATCAGTGAAAACATGGCATGCATTTCAGAATTTAACACAAGGATGTTAGAGGTGCCTGAAGTATAAATTGGTTCAAGAGAAATTAATTTGTTGATTGAGGAAAAGACCAGGTCTAGCTATCAGTTGTCCTACAGATGGCACAGGGAATTGCAGACTTGCTGAGTACTCAGTCTGGAAGAACACTGGTAGAAAAGGAATGTACACAGTTTTTGGCTTTTCAACCACATTTCTGTCAAAAATACAAAATCATACTTCTGTTGTATGACAGAGTAACAAACCATTTTTTGAATTTCTGAATATTTCCTGCATGTTCCTCCCAGAAATCTTCCCCCTTTAGCTGAAAAAATGGCCATCAGCTGCAATGAAGTCAGTCAGTTTCCAGTCTAAAGAGAGTCATTCAGTCACTCTAAAGGACAGAGTTCAATTTCTGAAATTTACTATTTGAACAGAATTTACTTTAATTTTTTGTGTGTGTTTGTTTTTTCTTTCTTTTTATTTTACTCAGACTATCCTAGGGATTGCTTTGAGATTTTAAAGCACTCCAAAGGAAATTCCAGAGATGGCCTTTATATCATCCAGCCAAAAGAAGAACCAATTGTTGTCTTTTGTAACATGCAGGATGGTGGCTGGACAGTAATCCAGCACATTACAGCCAACAGCACTGTCGACTTTGACAGGACTTGGCAGGACTACAAATATGGATTTGGCTCTGTTGATGAGAACCACTGGTTAGGAAATGAGTACATGCATCAGTTAACTGGCAGCTCAGTGCAATACATACTTGGAGTTAAACTTGTGAATCTAAATGCTGAAGTCAAATGGGGACAGTATGAGCCATTCCAGATTGAGGGGGAGGAGTCTCAGTATCGCATCAGGGTTGGCCTTTACAAAGGCAACGCCACTGATGCTCTGACCCTGGACACAGAAGCTTATCTCCATGACAACCAGAAGTTCACCACCAAGGACAGAGACAATGACAATTACTTTATGAACTGTGCTAAGCTGGAGCTCAATGGCATTCCTGGGGGAGGCTGGTGGTATGATGCCTGTGCTGGGGCAAACCTGAACCGCAGGAACATGATATACTGGCAAAGAGACTGCAGCAAGCAACAGCCCTGCAAGTTTGCATGGATGATGGTCAAACCCATCGAGCACCACCAGTCATACCCTACCAAGGCCTGCCCCTGTCAGAAAGTTGAACTGTAGACAAGCCATGAGTATTTGACAGGAACATGGACTATTTCTCAAGTGACTCAAGTGGACTCACTGACTGAGTAATGGCCCTAAGTAACCACAGCTGGAAATTTAAATTGGGCCTCTCTAGGGGCTTTATGTTGACATATTGTCCAATACTGGAACATGTCACAGAAATTTGCCAACCACACAAGTGAGAAACTGTCAGAAACTGAGGCCTTTACCGCAAGATTTAAATAACCAGAAGATTTAAATAATTAATTTTATACTATTTTAGCCATAAGACAAGTCCGATATGAAATGCAGGATATGATGTCTTGTACCATATATACATGAATAAAAATGCATTTCAGAAGGTTTTGCACTGGTGTCAATGTTCATGACTGATTGCACATCTATAATTGCACATCTTCATATATTGTGCAGGGAGGAAATTTCCAGTTAAAGTGCTACATTTACAAAATGCACACTGAAGTGTATTGTGTACCATAGGACTCCAACAGGCCTTTTTTTCTAACTTTAGTGAATGGTATTTTAACATTTGAAATTGGAATTACCCTCATCTCCCATGGCTTCTTTCCCCTTTCATTGACTCTTCTTTTATCTCTACTTTTTAATGATCCCATATACAGTGAAGTATTCAGCACAGGCTTTTCTTTTCTGCCTTCATTTCAGAGCACTCAGCACTAATGGGATTGCCAGCTTTCCCATTTAAAGGCACTGATCCAAAGCTTACAACCCTTCTGAATTTTTCCCCCAAGAAACTGTGAATATACTTTTAAAAAGATCAGATTGATATAGCAATTGTTTATTTATTCCTCCATTTTTACCCTGAAGACTACTCCACTTTATTTACCTTTATTTGACTGTTACTTCTCCCTGTACCATGCTGTGCTTCAGTGTTTTTCTTTTTTTAATACCACTGTAAGAAAAGAAGAGAATGCTGCTTTATTTCACATTTAAGAGTTTCAATTGTTTTAGTACTCGACATTGACATCAATTAAACAGTGCCTTTTTTCTAACTATAAAATAAAAAAAAAGATAAATTATAAATTATTCTGTTTTAAAACAATAAACAAAAAGATTTAAAATTTTGTAACCTTGAAGATCTTGTTTTCTTTTACCACTGTTTGAGTTGCTTCACACAGTTCTATATCATTGGAATAACTGAATGACAACTGAAGAGTTTTTATTGTTGCATTTACAAAATGTCAGACTAATAATGAGATTATCATGTGTGGGTTTTTTGATATTTCAGTTACAGAAACTGCATCAACAGATCCTGTTGAATTCCTGCTTTTTAATTTAAAATACTATTTATAATTTTCATGAAAATTCCTCCAGAAAATAAATTCTACTGTGTTTTAAGAGGACCAAAACTGTCATGATTGCTTAAGATGAGAAACTATTTTGGAAGTAGAAAAGCCAAGAAAGCAAGTTTTAGTTTTCTTGATGCACTGCAGCATTTTCAGAAAGAGATACAGCTATGTGATGTGGGTGAGGCCAACACAGCACACATGCCAATTTTGCAGCATCTGATTTTTTCCCCCCCCTGAATCTGTGCTCAAAGACAGAAGTGTGACCGGAGAAGAAATGGTTAGTACCTGAATTGAGTTTATATCATTGAGTCAATGTAATGTGGGTTCTGCATAATTCCATCTCTATAATTCTATCATAATTCTATCCAAAATTGTGATGAGGATACAAGAAAATCACCTGAGTGCTGCCAGTCTCACATATTATATTTTGTTAGCTTTTGTTAGAATTCATGGCCATATAGCTAGATGTTCACCCACCTTCCAAAAATGTGTTTTAACAACCGTGACATGGAAGCGTGGAAGCCCACAGCTGCATCTGACCATCAAAGGCAGGCAAACTGCTCTGCAGCACACCCTGAGCTTGTCTGAGGGGATTTTGGGGGTAAGGACTCTGCAAACAAGCTGTATGAATAACTTGGGCACCAGCAGACCAAACCCAGCTGTCCAGGGCTGGAGGGACTCTAGTTACTACTTTAACTAGCTCTACAAACCTTTGCATTGAATTCCAGTAAAAAAATTAGATTTAAAATGTAATAAAAATTCATAACAATGACTACTAGCAAAAAAACCTGAAACATTTAATTGAACTCAGGGACTGAGCTACATTCCACACCTCTAACAAAACTATGGATGGAAATTACCACGGTGGCTGGGTTAGGGACTAACTACTGGATGAAAATAAGTAATATTCTAGAACATTCACCAGTGTGGAACCTTTAGAAGTAGACTAAACTTTACTTCATAATTCCTTAGCAAAAGACTATCTTAACTGAACAGATTTTTTTTTCTTCCGTTGCTGAACCTTGATCACCAGGTACCCAGAACAATGCTGAAGGCATCTGGCCTTCATCGCTGCATCAGTGAAATCACAGACTGAAACATGGGGGTTTCTATTCTACCCTCCCTAAATTCTTCTGCCAATCTCATTTCTCCTACACTCTCTCTCAGCCTTTCCTGATTTTACTGCCTCCTGCAGTATGGGAAAGAAGGAGGGTCTTCCCAGAAGTAGATGTGGAAACAAATTTATATGGTCAAATAATTAGCCTTCCAAAATGAGTAAGTATGACAAGATCTAGAGCAAAAGGTTCCAGCTTTAAGCACCTGTGAATGGGAGGCATGTTCCACTTTAAACATGCAATCTCCTAACAATAGCAGTGAAATAGTTTTTTTTAACCTCTGGTACTTTGCATTTCTCTGCATTTGTACTGTCAACTGCAGGAAATGTAAGCACACTCTCACATTCAATACCACATTAATCAACTCAGAATTTGTTCACTATTTGTCTTTTAAAATAATTCAGTTTTCATATAAGAAAGTGCTTGCTTTTGTTTCTGACTTTACAGACTTCCAGGTAACCTTATTTTTTTTTTATAGCCATAGGTTTAAAAGTGGTTTTAGGGGCTAACTGACTAATGTTAATTTATTGATGCAATACGCTGTATCAAAAAATTGACAACGTTAGCTGTATCGCCTGATTTTCTCATGTCTTTTGTGTTTCAGAAGGCATCAGGCCACAGTCAGAGTGGGGGGCTACAGAGCTGAATCCAGCTGTGTTCCACAGCTGGAATCCTCCGCTGTACCCTCTCTCCACTCTTCCTCCTATAGCTACCTGATGAATTGCACACTGAAGGAGGCCTTATGGACAGCACACACTAAAACAACTATCTGACCTCCACTACGTCTAGGCTGCTGCTGCATGTAAGGATTAAAAGATATTTCAGCTTCTATCTCGGCATGTTAGCCAGGAATTCAGTAAAAGCCTCCCCAGCTTAAGAGGTCCACTGAAACAGAAGCCATCAGCAACCAGGGTCTGGAGGAGGACCTGCTGAGAAGAAAACTTCTGAAGGATTTGAAATGTTTGGTTTATTTGAGGAGGACTGACTTCAGTGTATCAGCAGACATATGAAAAAACTAGTGACGTTTAGTGACCAATGGCAAAAATACTGAGTAAAAGGCAGTGTTTTTACAGAGTGCAACAAAGACTGAATTCCTTAGTTGTAAAAAAACACATTTACCAAGATGGAAAAAACAATTCTAACACCATCTCTTTCTGAAACCCCTAGTAAACACAGATTATCTCCTGTTTTACAACATGATGTTATCAATTTTAAACTGCTTTAACTGCTTATGGGGTAACTATTAATAAAATCATAAACAAGAAGCTTATTAAAGCTCAAGATTTTATGACACTCAATAGTCAAATGTTTGTGTAAGAATATTTCTTACGGAGCTCAAAAGGCAGTAATGGAGATTTGGGGGAGACCACATAAGAAACAGACTGGCCTCTTACTGACTTGCTGGTGGTGAAGCCAAGTAGTGAAGTGAAAAGACACCGTATCATTTTCTACAGTTAAGGTTTAGCCTGTGTTTCAAAACAGAGAAGTCACTGACTACCCAGCAGCTGCAGGAGCATTACATTTATCTACACACATAAATCATATTTGCAAAAAATTAATGTTGGTTGATAAATTATGGGGATCTGGAATACGTAGGGGTGCTGGCATATATGAAAAGGAAGAGATCAAAATCATATCCCTGTTTTGTGGGAAAATTCAATACTTTAAAATATAAAAGGCACTGGGTCTCTGAAAAGCTTAGTTAGGGATGTGTATTTATGCATCTATATTGACAATACATACATATCTATATAGATGTATGTATATGAAATTATGTGAAACCAAAATGTAGTTTTACAAAAAGCATTTCGTTAGTCCATGACAATAATCAATTACAGAATCAGTAAAAATGTCATTAAAAGGACAGATAACAAGATAACAAGATTGTCCTACATTGCAGAAGTCCCACAACACTTTTTAAAAAGGTACAAAGTACAACCAAGTACTAACAGATACTCTGATGAGGACCACATTTGTCCTTTTGAGGTTTTGATTTTTTTTTAAGAATAAGCATCCTACATAACAATAAAGTAACGCACACTTCTTCATATAATTCTTGATATTTACAATGTACTCCTGTGTGGCCGTGTAATCTCTCACATGGTTAGGTGCTAGCAGCATAATTTGTGCACATATTTCACAATTACATTGAACCAACATTGTTGCATCCATCACTGGGTATTCTAATACATTTACTGAGCAGAGAGTCCATAAATATTTACAGAACATTCTTGATTAACAAATTTCAAAACCAACAAAAATAGTCCATTTAATTCCAGTAAGAGCCAATGCTTCATTTCAGCAATAACAATGCAGCTAGCATGAACTGTTACTACCTCATAAATTTTGTCTTTAACTGCAGCATGTGCCCCCAGAGAGACACATTCATTTGCTAAAAATCAAACACAGTTTACTGAATGACTGGTCTGATGTAATATAAAATAAACCCACTCTAACAACTAGTTTGTACATAGTTACTGTACACAGGAAAAGCTCTGGATAGTGACAGAACAAAGCTGATGAAAGAGTTTTTATAAAGACCTCTGCTTTCCTTTCATAAGTAACCATATGCTGATGCACATACAAAATAAGAGGCCCAGTATGGTGTGTTACAAAATCAATCACGTGGCCTTAGAGAACATATTTTTGCATTAGTACACTGCTAATCTTTCACTGACAAAATTTTCCCCCGTGGACACTGGGGCTAAAAAAATGTTAATCACTTGTACTGTGATTGTTGACATGGAGGATTTATCTATCTGTAGGAGAACATCCTGATGGTATGATAACTTAATACGTTATGCAAACAATTTCACTGAGAGCAATGGTACATTCACGATGACTTATACAATCCCTGAAATGTGCAACTGGCTAATGTCACCACTGCAATGTCCTGCTAAAGTGTTCAGTAGATTTAACATGAAAATTGTCTCAAATATTCCAGAGTATCTCACTCAGAATTTTGATAGAAAGGCTAGAACTGAATTTGAACTTTGCGTACATATCTTTCTCATTCCTTCATAAACATTTTTCTTTAGTACTTACACACCTCATGACTCCTGCTGATGTTAACTTTGTTTTCTCAGGACCTTTTCTGAAGCTTTTTGTTTGTTCCCACCACATGGAGGTCACCAGCTCCATTCCAAAAGCCTTCTGCTGAAGGCAGCCCCTTGCTTACCCACTCACTTGGTCAGTGCTGCAGGGCTCCTGTCAGTCTAACACAGACATCAGGAAGGCACAGACAGCTCAGCTTCGGCACCAAAAGCCCTCTCTAATCTCAGCCAATGGTCAGTCTTAGCTCATAACTAGGCCAGTACAAGCCAGTCCCAGCAGCCACAGCCACCAGGGGTGTTGACTTCAGCCACATCTGTACCACATGTGGTTTCGCTGGACCAAAAGAGAGTGCCTGAAGATAACTTATATTTCCATGCACCTGATGTTGACTAGTACTTGCAAAGCTACTTAATGACAAAGAATTCAAAGTGCTATTAATACTTTTACAGAAATATAAAAAAGTTGCTTAAAAAATCTTTCCTCTTTAAAGGATGCCATTTCTCTCACTATATATGGGTAAATGTTATGGAAACTTTTGGAGCAAGGTGTAGTGCAACAAAGGAGATTGCAAAAAAGACTTTCCTTGTGTTGTAGACAGACTGTGTCCATTATGCCATACAGTCAGTTCTGATTTGTACCCTTGTCACTGTTGAATAAAATTTCGTAATTTCCTTCAGAGGTACTGGGAACTGGAAAATTTCAGAGGTGTCACCATTTTTGAAAATGATGGTGACTTGCAGGATGGAACTGATATTGGGACTGGCTCCTTCATGTACAAAATACAATATCTATTTCTTCCACTATAAGCTCTTCCACTATGAGCCGTTCTTAAGTCTCCACAAGAGTCATCCTTAAAGTAGAAATTTTCTCAGTATTATGTCTTGCTATAATGTGTGTGTTCACTTGAAGTATTATGAATCTCCTTAACCACTTAGTATTGGGGATGACAGCATTTACCCTTTAGATAGTCCTTGTTTCATCTCAACAGTTTCATCTCAAAGCCTCAAAACAGAGGTAGCACAGGCTGCATTGCTTGGAACACTGAAAACTAAATAAACAATACACTAGCAAAGAACTATAGGAAGAAACAGTTCTGTTCTACAGAGAGACAGACTGAATGACCTAACCTGATGACTGGATGATCATCCCAGTCTAATTTCTAGTATATAGTTTACTCCACCTATTCTCAGGCTGAAAGAAAGGACATAAGACACCAAACATAATAATTGTAATGCAATTCTACTGCATAGTCAAAAACAACCTGTGTTGCTCATAGCAGCCACTGACATTTTTATCCCAAGCACACTACTTTCATGCAAAATTTAACTTTTCAGCAGATTTTTTTAACCACTAGACACAACAGCAATAGCTTTGAAAATACAGAATTTGTTAGGTTACATCAATATCTATATATCGCCTTATTTCTTATACAAGAACAACTATGGCAGTCTGGTATTGCCCTGCCAGTATAGTTTCTCTTCCACTTTTTTCTTTTTCCACTGGCAGAAAAGCAGCATCTTAAAAGTCTTCCTGAAAGTTTTATTACAGAGGGCATAACACATGGGGTTAACAGTACTGTTCACATAGCATAGCCAGTATCCAAGGTGCCACAGTGTCAGGGGGATGCAGTCAGAGCAAAATGTGGAGATCAAAACCATGATATTATAGGGAGTCCAAGTGATGATAAAAGCCAAAAGAATGGCACTTAAAGTCTGTGCCGCTTTGCGCTCCTTTATAAGAACCATGCGTTTCCTTTTGGTGATTTGGTTATTTATATTTGGATCCATGCTTTTGATGGAAGGGTCCTTTGACAGAGCAGCAGAACAAGGAGTTATTTTTACTTTTCGGCAACCATTGTTGGCTTCCTGCGTGCCATCAGCCTTAACCACCAAACGGAATTTATAGGCCACACATTTTTTACTTTTTTGTACGTGTTCTTTGGTAGGCGACAAAAAGTATTTCTGGTTCTCAAAATCACTTTCTTCAGGTTGGTCTTTGACAACAACATCTGTAGTCTCACTATACTCTTCTGCCTTACTTTTAGATGGACTTTTGTAAGTTACTTGGAAAACTGGGTCAGTGGCAAGTTTATCCTCGTCTTCGGAGGAGGCGTAGCTGCTGCAGGTGGTTAACTGGTCAGCCTTGGCCCAGTCCATGCACGTACTCGCTGCCTGGGAGGCCTTCGCCGTAGCTGACGTACTTCGGCTAGATGAGGACCACGAAGCCTGACACCCCTCTCTTTTGACTAAGTTTTGTTGCTTGCAACTGAAGCAAGACTTCAGGAGAGTTTTCTGAGGCTTTATTGTCTCATACTCTGCCACAGACTCTGAGCCCTGCAGTTCAGCGAGGTCCTTGGTGCGTTTCTCGGTCTCTTTGTAAATGCGGCAGTACAGAATGGTCATCACAGACACTGGAATGTAAAAAGCAGCAATTGCAGTACCAAAGGTAATAATGGGCTCATACAGAAACTGTATCTGGCACTCTTCAGGTGGTACTGTTCGTTCACCCACAAAATACTGCCAGCACAAGATTACAGGTGCCCACAACATGAAGGAAATCAGCCAAGCCATACCAATCATGATGCCAGCTCTTTTGGGTGTGCGTTTGGCCCTGTAAGTTAAAGGCCTTGTGATGGAAAAATATCTGTCAAAACTGATGACTAGGAGGTTCATTACTGAGGCATTGCTAGCTACATAGTCCAGTGCTAGCCACAGGTCACAGGCGAGGCTTCCAAGAGTCCAATGGCCTATGAGTATATAGGATGTGTAAAGGTTCATAGAAAATATCCCAATGATGAGATCTGCACAGGCAAGGCTGAGCAAGTAATAATTGTTGACAGTTTTGAGCTGACTGTTGACCTTAAAGGATATCATTACAAGAATATTTCCCACTATGGTTATTAAGCTTACAATTGCAGTTACAGTGGCAATAGTAATGACTTCCCAGAGGCTATGCCCTTCTAACTGCTTATGGTTGATGGATGAACTGTTTACAACAGTAGAATTGCTGAATAAATTGACTTCCATTCTTGTCCTTGGTGTGTTGTCATCGGGACCTTAGCACTGTTGCATACTGCTTTCTGTAGTCAGAAGCATCCTTTTGGAGATAGCTATAAAGATCAAAGGTAAAAAAATCAGAAAATTTAAGTAGCTCAATAGCACACATTTCCATTAGTTATTATGAAAACACTTGTGAAACAACTTATCACATTATTTGTGTTCTCTTTTCACATTTTGATTGCTATTTCTACAATTGTGAACATAACTAAAACACACAAATGTACATCCTAGGACAATGTGCTCTGGCATTTTATGACATTTCAAAATGCAGTCTAACTATTATTTCGTAAGACAGTCAACCACCCCAGCTCTTACATTTTGAGTATCTTAGGAACCCTCTACATATTCTCAAACACAGACATTTAAGGTTTTGCAGTAGGACAGTGAGTCACTGTGTTGTTTCATACAGTATTTAAAATGCATGCCAAGGTTTCAGGAATTATCTTTCAAAAGTTGTAAAAATCACCAACAACAGAAGATGAGTAAGTGAATACTAGGGGTGCATGGGAGTTAGGAGCCATGCTGGCATGGTGACAGCAAGAAACAAATAGGTGTTAGAAGTGCTGAGGCAATGGAGGGCAATCTTTGAGCAAATGAAGCAGGCCAAGAAGATATTTGTGGACAAAACTCAATCAAGAGATCTTAGAACAGAGAAGACTGATGGGGTTAAGCATTGAAGTACAGTCTGGGTACTTTGGATGAGTAAATGGCAGGACTGAGGATACAGAGGAGTAAACTGCAGAGGAAGAACCAGAAGACTGGTTCTGGTAAAAAATGAAAATTTAACAACCCATTTCAAATACCAGTTTGAAATAATACTTGCATGAGCAGCAAAAGGTGAAAACAGGACCACTCTATTAATGCATACATGCCACTGACATCCATTGCTTTCTACATTCCTCACTGCTGTTTCTTGTGCCAGTGAACCGGCATTAGGCAAAATTTCTTTCAAAGATACCTGCTGGGTTTTTAGTAATTCCATCACATCAGGTGATGCTACTCACTTACTTGACACTTAGTCTCACTAAACTGTGTAATTTTGAAATAGTCAAATAGTATTCAGTTTTCAAAGTCAGAAATGAAAGCTAAATTATTAACAGATCTTTCTACTGGTGTTTTTAGCCTGTATAAAACCGGTATGATCTCTTTTTCAAAGCAGATATAGGTTCAGCTAAAATTATCACATGAATGACCTATTAAAGTCTATTTCTAAGTCTTTAAGATTCTCTCTACATCAGATCTCTATTATATGGTCCTCCCTATCCATTCACACCACTTCTCTGTGTTTTCATCTTTCATCCTAACTCTCAGAACATTGTTTTCTTTGGTCTTGGGAAGTGCCTTTTAGTAACTGCGAGGTTTTACAGACTATCTTTCCCACATCTGACTTTTGTACCAAGAAGTTGTGTCCTGTCTCTCACCACCTGAACAGAATTTTTTACAGCCAGTAGTTGAACTTTCAGAAAAGCATGTAATTTTCTTACATTGTCCTCTTTGTCCAGCCCTAGAGGTGTTTAAGAGGTGTCTGCACCTGGCACCGGTTGAGTGGTTTAGGGGCTACAGTGGTAGTTCTGCATTCTGGACTTGATTTTACAGGCCTCTTCCAACCTTGATTATTCTACAATTCTATGATTCTTACTTGCTTTTACTGTTTCCTTCACTTTTTTCCCCAGGTCTCCTAAACATCCACTGAAGTGTATCATGTTTCTACTTCAAACCCTGCTTAAATGGTGATCTCTTTTTGTGATGAAACTGGATAATGGTAAGTTTCCTGATATACTGAGACTTCTGCCTATCGTACTTCTCAGAATGGTTCTCCTCCATCTGTGTGTGTCTATCATCTCCCATTTTATATTTAAATTTTTCTGCATTTGTATTCTGCTTATATACTGAGCCTAATTCAACAGGATTCTAATTCATGTATAGACCTTGCAGACTAGCAACAATCATAATACATGCATGTTGACCATCTGTATGCTTGGCTCTCTCTCTCCAACCTCCAGAGCCAGTCTAGCAGCCAAGAAGAGCTGAAGTGCCACAGCAGTTCTAATTAGTCCTATGCAAAGAAGGACATTTCATCTTGCTTCTGCGTTCTGGAAAGATCTCCCCCAAGTCAGAGCTGTCTTGATGGCTGGTGCACTGGCTTTACAAATCTTCACAAAAACTTGAAGGGTAGGAATTCATTTCATGTGAAACAAAGGTGTGTGGAGCAGCTGCATGGCTGTGGTAGGTAACTGAGCTGTGAGAGAGGAATCTGTTTCTTACTTCATGTCTTATGCTTCTTTTTCTGTGGACAGAACAAAGTTGTTCTGTGCATTAAAAGCTTCATGTGACTAAATTTTCAAGCATTGCAGTGTGGCAGTGGGTTTAGTGTGGCAATCTCAGGGAACAATGAGGGCTGCTCACTCTGTGAGGGAAGGTGAGGACAATGCCACAGGAGGTGGGAGCTGAGGCTGACCAAGAAGCAGCATGATGTGGAGAAGCACATTGGGTTCATGAGAAGGTGAGAGACAGTGATGGTCCAGTGCTTGCACAGCAAGTCTGGAGTGATGAGGCATGTCTGAGAGCAAGCCAGGAAGCCCAGCTAGCAGGTCTGAGTCAGGATCTGAGCCAGGACTGAGAGATAGAAGGTGTAGATGTAGCTGCTGCCTGGCTGCGATGTAGCACTGGCGAGGGCCAGCACTGGCCTTGGGCTTTTGCATGATATCAGCTAAGGCTGGAGATGGTCTTAAAAAGGCACAGCTATGAATATCAGGTAGAGGAATAAACCTTTACAAACTACATTTGCCTAACACCTGGGTTTGAGCAGCCATGTAGAACAACTACAGATTGTTTCAACTTTCTGCCTTTTTTTTTGCCAGAAATGGCACTTGCCTCAGGAGAGGGAAGACAGGAAATTGTATAGATGCTGTGGCCTGTAATGCTTTGTCTTTATCATAGATAGCAAGTGTCCTTCCTCTCAGGTCTCTTACATTCCCTAACATTAGTAAATAGGAAGAAAGACTGCTCGAACTACGCCATGTGGATTGCAGACTTTAGAGCAGCAGGAGAAGCAGAAATTCTTGTTGCTGTTGTTGTAGTTGTTGGTTGGTTTAAACCAAGAACAGATGTTCTTGGTTTAAACTGACCCAACTGATGGGTTGGAGAAATACTGATAATACATTACAGAAACGACATAATTTCTTAATAATTTATTAATGAAAAGCACTGTTTGATCACGCAAAGCCTTCCCTCCCTAATGGGCTATAGCTGTGATGTCTATAAAGTTGACAACAGTTGACTTATTAGTATGCAAAGATCTCTTCTTGGCATGTTGGCTGTTCATATGATCTCGTCATTCTCTATCCTCTTTTGTTTCATAGGTCTGTATTAACACTTGGTGGATTACCTTTTGTCATCTATTTGTGTATCACTCAGGCTAATAGAGTCTGTGAGTGGGACTTCTGTGTGCTATGGTAACATAATTTATGTTCATTGTCTATCATAAGAGATGATAATAATAGGGACATCAAAACTAAATTATAAAATTAAAATGCATATGTACAGTATCATGACTTTGCTGTCTCATAATTGTTAATGTATGATGTTCACACTTATGAGTTGAAATGGTATTTGTTATGTGCTGCCAAGTAGTAATGATATTTTTTTCAATCTATCTGTAAGTACTAATTATTGTGAGTTGTTAAATTTGTATATAAAGTCAGCTTACAGTTATCTTCAGGCAGATTGTTCGTGTCACAGATTAATTGCACCACAGATGCTGGCACAGCTTGGGTTCACCAGGTTTTATTAGCTCCATCTCATTCTGCCAGACCTGTGGTGGCTGCATGAGTATTGCTTGCATGTCTTTGCAATGTGCTTGCCAAAGCTGCTCCCTGTTACTTTATTTATTTGCTTGTGTGCTAAGCTAATTTACAGATTTGCTGCCCACTGTGCCCCAGAACTCAGCAGCCCACAACACAGGTAGTTGTGCAGCTACAGTACAGCCCATGATTTCACAAAATAGGAGGTTTGGTCACATTTTGCTGGAATGATCCCTGGGCTGAAAAGCCCTTCAAAACCAGACTGATATTTTAATGTGTTGTCAAATGACAGCCTGTGTGTTCAAGAGGGATGGGGCTAGCTGGTGTTAGGAAACTGGTGAACTGCCCCAAGAACAGCATGAGTGGCTGCTTAGTTTAAGAATAGCAGGACAAACCAGCCTAGCACTAAGCTGTTCCTGTGTCTCTGCTCTGCGTCCTGAGAGAAGGATGTTCCTCAAAAGGCTGGAGAGCCAACTCATGTAGTTCATGCAGGACAGGTGTCTGCCGAACACCCTTTCAGCCTGGGATCAGCTGCTTTTTCCCTCACTTGCTACAGAAAGCAAAGGTTCTGCACTTGGGTCACAACACTCCCATGCAGCTCCACAGGCTGGGGCAAGAGTGGCTGGAAAGCTGCCGAGTGGAAAAGGTACTGGAGGCGCTGGCTGACAGCATCTGAACGTGAGCCAACAGGTCCCCGGTGGCCAAAAAAGCCGATGGCACCTTGGCATCAGCAGCAGCGTGGCAGTGAGCACTGCCTGCCCTGCGCTGGGCGCTGGTGTGGCCACACCTCGAGTCCTATGTCCCCCTCTGGGCCCCGCTGTCCCTCCAATGACACTGAGGTGTTGGGACGGCTCCAGCGGAGGCCAGCGGAGCTGGGGAAGGGTCTGGAGCACAAGTCCTGTGAGGAGCAGCTGAGGGAGATGTTTGGTCAGTCTGGAGGAAAGGCGGCTCAGGGAGGGCATATTGCTGTCTAGAACAGCCTCAGAGGAGGCTGCAGTGATGGTTCTTCTCTCCTGGGATGCCAGAGAGAAGACAAAACAGCCTCAAGCTGCACCTGAGGATGTTTACATAGGGTATTAGGTAGATTTCTTCACCAAGAGGGTGGTTAGGCATTAGAACAGGCTGCCCAGGGAAGCAATAGAATCACCTTTCCTGGAGGTATTGAAAAGATGTGGTAAATGTGAACATGGTTTAGTGGTAGAAGTGGCAGTGCAGGCTTAGCGGCTGGACTGAATGATATCCAAGACCTTTTCCAATGATTCATCTAGCTTTAGCTAAGAGCTCTATTTTCTAAGCACTAAATACATGCTTTTCTGTTTTTATTCACACACGTGGACGCGATTTCGCCCTCCCTGCCCGGCGGTACCGGCAGGAGGTGCGGGCCCGGCCCGGCCCGGGGCTGCCAGCGCCCGCAGGGGGCGCTGCCGAGACCGCTCCGCCGCCGCCATTTCCCCAAGCCCCGGCGAGCGGCCCTTTCCGGCAGTGGGCGGGACGGGCACGGCCCCGGCGGCCCGCGGCAGGCGAGCCCGGCCATGCAGGCGGAGCGGGGCGGCAGCAGGCCCCGCAGGGAAGGGGCCTGGCACGGCCGGCGGCGCCCCTCCGGCGCGCCCGACGCGGCGAAGGAAGGAGGCGGCGGGGACGGCCACGGGCGCGGAGAAGGCGGGGGCCGGGGAAGAGGCGGCGCTTACGGGCACCGAGGAGGCGGGGGACGGGACAGGCGAGAGCCCCGAGGTCGCGGGGCAGCGCCATCACCCAGGGCCCAGCAGCACCGGCGGGTAAGCGGGAGGAGAGCCCGCCCTCCGTGGCAGCAGGGGGAGGCGGAGCTGAGCGTGCGGGGCCCCGGGGCGGCCCTTGGGCTGGGGGCACAACCCTCCCTTCCCCTCCCCTCCCCTGCTCCTCCCCTTGCCGAGGTGGAGCCACGCTTGCTGCTGTGCCCCAGTCTGCGGGTGCGTTGGGAGTGCCGGCAGTGCTGCCCGGGACAGCTCGGCATCTGCAGCATCCCTGTGCTGTATTCCTGCTCTGGGGCAGCATCGCACAGCGCTTGTCTTGCCAAAATACGTGAATACTTTTGCGCTGAAAAGATAAAAGTCTTGTTTAAAAAATGCGTCAGAAAAAATGCCTCCTCCGTTTGCAAATTATGATGAAGAATTGTTGAGCAGTTTTGGCACATTTGAGATGTTTTAATAGTTGAACTCGAACGATCTTAGAGATCTTTTCCAGCCTTGGCGGTTCTGTGATCAGAAGTTGAAATGAGCGTGTGTCCTGTCCAGCCCGTGGTACTCGCAGTGAGGACGTGGTAACAGAGCACACCTTACCTAGTGGGTATCTGTGATTCACTGGGTATCATTTGGCATTAATAGAAGTTGATAGTTGTGCATCAGCCCATTATAAAATGCTTTAGCAGATTAAAAGTAGTGCAGACATAACCATTGTGTACCACAATTACATAGGCAATTTCCTGTGGAGGCATTATCTGCATCATCATGGTATGAGATCAACACTGTGCCTTCAAAAAGAGTCCCCATAAAAAATGCTTTGACTACTTCATTCAGATTGTTTTTCTTCTGTTAGCATTTTTGCAACATGGAAATCATGTCCCTGAATTGGCAAAGAGATTATAACGATGACCTAATGCTAATTGGTGTTGGCAGCACTGGGAGTCCTAATGTAGATGGACCAGATGCTACCTCAATTCCAGCATCATGTTGATTAGATTCACTTTGACTTTTATGATCCATGGCTTCAATTGAACCCACCCAGTGTTTTATCTGTATTAGAACTCCCATGCTTGCTGGTGGATATAAAAATATTAATTTTGTTATTGTATTTAGTCTTATTTTGGGAGATGAAAGTTACGACTCGATTGGTACAGTTACTTAGAATGCTGGTCAGTGCTTTCACATGAAAGCAATATAAATTGCTGAATTCACATTGATGTTTGGGGACAGGTTTGGATCCTGGATGTAAAACAACAGCGTTCCCTCATAAATTGCAGGAGCATGCAGGGGTAATTCAGCACCTCTGTGTATTAGCTGGGAAAATTTCTATCCTGGACTGATTTTTTCCTAAGTCATTCAACCCTGCAATTTAAAACGTTTCTTTTGGGACACATTAAAATATGTTTTGCCACTGCTCACTTTGTTATTGACTTGGATATGCTCTTATCTTAGCTAGCACATAATAGCCAAGGCTATTATGATTTGGGACTTTAAAAATGAAGCAATAGCTAAGATTTTCTGAGAACACTGCTAAAGATTGATGTGTAATGTAATCTTCTTCCTCCACTGGAGGGTTTTGATGTTAAGCACTATACGGTCTCTTAGTGCACCTGCCACAAATTTTGTGTTTAGCAGCTTGGTTGGGATTGGCTTCCAGCAATCCAGCCACAGCATCAGCAGCTGTGCCAGCCTGCAGCTGCTGAATTTTGGTGCTACCTCTGAGCCAATCTCATAATTCACCGCTTCTGGAGCAGAGAGAGCCTTCTCCTTCCATCAGTGTAGCCAGCGTTTATCTGACAGAGAGTTGCCCCCTTTTAATCCCAGCTCCTTAGTGTTCTGTATTCAGCAGAGTGACTTGTTTTACAAGAGTGCACCACCTCAGTGATAGGATGCTTGGCCCAGAGTAAGCATTTTGTGTGAGACAAGACCCTGCTGTCTTTCAGCAATAGGGGGTAAATCTTCTGAAGTGGTGATGTGTGAGCTGCAAAACTGGGAAGTCAGGTAATAAGGCAGGGAGTGTGATGGTCGTACCACATTCCCTTTCCTTACTGTGTGCTGAGATGCTGGGGTCTTCTCAGAAAAAGCTTTTTTTTTCTTTTTTTCTTTTTTTCTTTTTTTTTTTACAGTGAAGTAGAAATTGACATTAAATTGTGTAATATTTTGTCAGCAATATTGCTTAGTCAATTGCATTCACGTAAAAGCACTGTCTTAAAATGTTGTGTTTTGGATGTTTTAATTTAATGCCTCCTAAGCTTGCATTTCAAGCTGCAGGAAGGCATTAGTTGTGACTGTACAAGAGGGGTAAGAAGGTGTCGTGGTGGCACATTCAGTTTGCAGCTTTGTGGGGCACGATGAGACTGGGCACTGTGTGCTTTACACTGCTGCAGGAGTCCTGTAATTCTTTGGTTTTAGTCGTGGGTGATCAGCTGCATTATTTGCAAAGCCTGGGAAGATGCAGAAATTGCTAAGTCAGTTCTCCCCTCCTCAGCTATATGCTAAGGGAGAAGGAGATTTGGTGTTGTGTTTGTATCCATGCCCTGCATGGTAGATCCAGCTGTGGATCAGAACCTTAGAGAAGAAAGCTTTGTGATTTCTGTCAGCTCTTGAGAAGGTGGTTCTCTGAGTAAATTCCTAGCTCCACTTTTGAAACAAGATGCTACTTCTCTTAAATATGAAATTGATTTAGAAACCATGTGAAAAAGTGTTCTTATTCCTTTTGAAGAGGGAAAAGGATCTTCCACTTGTTATGTCTTTTTGTAACTAGTGTGCATGTTGATTTAACTGGCTTGATTACTGAAGATTTTGTGTCCTCCCTTCAAAAATGAATGTCTAATTAAGACCAGCTGGTTTACCAAATAGCAGATTTCTTTGTAGTTCTGTCATCTTGAATATTTTTCCATTCTTTCAGTCTGCTTTAGCTCATCTATGCTACATTAAATAAATAAAACACATTTGAAATCACTCAATTTTAGTAAAATGTGGCATTTTAATGCTTAAGTAAATTGACATTGGTCCAATATTATCTCCCACTTTCAGTCTAACTCAGAATTCATGTTTTATGTACTGCCAGAATTTTAAAATTGCTCTCTTTAAGAGATACAGTATATTAAAATAGAAATAACTTTCTGAAATTGTGGATATGAGGCTGGGTTTTATTTTGATGGTCCTTGACCACATTTTTTGAGCATTGGTAGTAGTTTAAGGAGATTTTCTTTTGTCCTTTAGGTTTATTACATTTGCAATTTATGAGTATTCTTTTAACTTCCCATTCAATGATACACTGAGTGTGCCTGTGATACATGCTGCTACTCCAGTGCAGTTGGAATTGGCAGGTCTGTTTCAATGTTCCTTTCCTGGCTTTGGGCAGTGTTGCAGTAAACATTTAATTGTTCACAAATGGATATTAACAGATGGATTTTAGTGCAGTCTTTCTCATGTATGGTTAGCTTCAAGATGCATCACATTACTTTGGTATTTTTTGTGTCTTCATTTTTGTAGTCCATGCACATATAGAAGTGATCTAAGAGAACATCTAATGCTGTCAGTATCAGATTAATTTTCCTAATTAGTATGAGTGAACTATTTACCATCTAAGCAACTGCAAAAAGCAGTTGAGAGGCACCGTAACAAAAGTAACAAATACAGATATATTTGATTGCCTTTAGAACACTGTGACAGAACTTGTGCAGATAGAATAATAGATTTCTGTATCTTGAAGACAGTAAATGTTCTGACATTTTGTGTTAATGTTCTCAAAAACAACTAGAAAAAACTCATTTAGATTAATGTGCATCAATTTGTGAGCTGTACTTAATTGCTAATGCAGTGTGAAGAGCTTCCCTTCTCAGAAGTTTCTCTACTGTGATGGCTCAGTATCAAACTGGTTTTGTGAAATGGAATTCTGCAAGTCTTCATTCTCTATCTACTCGTGTTCAGTTTTCTATTAATAATCCCAGCAGGGAAGGATTAAAATATACAGTGTTAATATTTGCAGACAGTGCTAAACTGGCAGGAGGGTGGAGCACAGAACACAGTCTCAACAAATGGAAGAAACAGCCTGCATTTGGGTGTGATTCAAGGTCATATATAATACAACCACATCTACATAGGAAATATCTGTAGCAGTGTGTGACTGATTAAGATGCAATTTTATGGAAGAGGACTGTCAGCTTAATGGATGAGAAGGTATCAATTAGTGATGCCAGTACATTCAAGAACTAGTTCTATTTTTTGCAAGATTGGGACTAGCTGGGGAAAGTTCAGAGGGAAGGAATGAAGAAATAAGTAAAGAGGATATGACCGAGGACGAAAGGCTGAAGAACCTGGTTCTTTCTCTTTGTATATCATTTATATATTTATTTCAATTTTTGTTTCATCTGGCAAAGAGGACACTTTGGACAGGCCTGGTTAGCAATGTTCCATAGAGTAGAGAGGTTGATGCAAAGAGATCCATTTTAGGCAGGACAAGAAGAAAAACATTATTAAGAAGGAAGAGGTTTAATTGGGGCCTTGAGAATAAAATTTGTGACTGAAAGATTAGATAGCTTGTGTAGCAAGTACATGGGAATCAGGACAGAAAAATATTTATAATGAAATATTATAAATATAACACAGTAGACCTGCTGTGTAAGCACTTGTCACAGCCCTATTTATTTTTCTTTTATTTTTTCAAGGCTGTCTGTGCAATGGAAAAGCATAAATGCTTTTTATACATCCAAAGTTAATTTATTATTTTTGGGTTCTAGACAATAGAAGGACCTGTTTTTTACAGTGGGACTCCAGAGTTTCATGATAGTCCCTAATTGTTTAGTGTGGAATGGTTTAGTGATATTTATTGTTGTTCATTCAGCATATTTTACCAGCTTTCCTGCTGATATAACAAGAGATTTGTATTGAAGCATCCCATT
Organism: Melospiza georgiana; assembly: GCF_028018845.1. Lineage (NCBI taxonomy): Eukaryota > Metazoa > Chordata > Aves > Passeriformes > Passerellidae > Melospiza > Melospiza georgiana. Next base: position 32,769,544 of record NC_080435.1, read on the forward strand.
ACGCAGATGAATATCATTGCTGCAGAGCAACTTCATGTCTGACTCTCTTTCTGTAACTTCCTTGGAAAGAGCTTGAGGGGTTTTTATATTTTAGATGGCTGTGCATTTCTGTCCTCACCTACTTAAATGCTTTTGTTCCTCTTTTCTTCTCTCAAATCTCTGGGGTAGTAATTTGATAGCTTTTTGGTAACAGGTTGTCCTAGATATTTTCTAGCTTAAAGAAGTAACTTTACTGGCTGCATATTTGGTTAATTGTGTGAAACACAGCTTTCAATCATAATCTTATTTAGATGTAATTATCCACTAAATTGGTGTGAATTTTATTCAGAGGAAATATAAAATTGTAATTATTTGAATATTGCAGAAGAACTTCCCATCATATTTAACTGAAGATTTTAGAATTTCGGGAAGAACTGAAACTCCGCAGGCTAAGAATGCGTGCATCCAAGCGTGCATCCATGTGTGCATCCGTCGGGGGCGATGGCCGGTGCTGGGAGGCACCAGTAGGTGGTGCAGGCAGCCCGCCCTTGGCGCTGGCACCTCCCGTGCTGGGCCGGAATTCCTTGGTGAGCAGTCAGGATGTGTGCGCATCATGGGCTTGGAATGTTCTCGTCTCAGGGTGATGTTTTCTGAACACACAACGTGTGAAAGTCGCACCTACGTGTGAGTTATTAGGACTTGCCCCTGGGTCTTTGAAACACAGCTGTGAAGAAAAGTTATTTGTAGGAAGGGTACACTTTGTAATTCTGAGCAAAAAATCTTGTTGTGCTACTGGGATGAGTGTTTGGTCCCAGATAGCACAATACAGGAGTTTGTTTGGGTACATCAAGTGAGAGATAGTATGCATTTCTGCTGAAAAGTAAACAAATTTGTAGAAGTGGTGAATTTGTTTAAAAAGTTCTGCCATGCAGTGCTGCTGCTGTTTTTCCTCACAAGAGAAACTGGGTAGTTTTGGGAGCCCTGTTCTGAGTTTCCAGCCAGTCTGATAGTGCTGCACAGTGTTTTGTAGCAGTCAGAAGGTGTCACTGTATTAAAAAAAGAATTAAACAAATGCTGATGATTGATTCAGTGGTAATTTAGAGACTTAAACAGTATGGCAGAATATTTCTTACAGGTTTTCACAATCACAGGATTTCAAGCCTTTGTGATTCAGTGTTCTGTGGTAAGGCATAGAGGGGGGTCCATTTATTTCCCATTTATTCTTTCATGTATGCAATTCCTCTGTATTATGTATATGTAGGGGGTCTAGGGGGGAGGGTTGAGTTTTTCTGTTTTGTTTGTTTGTTTTATTTTTTAAAATAAGTCTTCAACTTCTCTACAGGTAGACACTGTAATAAACTGCTGTAAAACCATAGATCTGCTGGAGTGTGTAAGAACCTTGCCTTGAGGTCCTGTTTCTATTCCTGTTTCTCTTTTCCCAGAGGATAGTTCTACATTAGAGACTGTACAGTCTCTCTCCTTAACCCTGAAATAGCCAGAGTGGTGATGCTGCACTGCAGTTCTTCCTAGGCTCTTTCACTGACCTGTTGGGAGGCCTTGCCTCAGTATGTCTTTTTCTTCCACTTCAACAAAATTGCTAACAAGGATGTCAAAGGATTATTGTCTCAGAGTAAAATGTTTTTCTAGAGACAAAATTAAAAAAAATAATTGTGCTAATGAGAAAAAGGGGTTCCTGCAGTGATTTTGATGTGGCTCTCAGTTTGAGTTACTGTCAAGGATGGGGTTTTGATGCAAATTTGCTTTGCAGGTTATAGGTTACATTTGGATGTAATATTAGTGAACTCAGTGTGGTTTCACTCCTGATGGAGGCAGAGTTAAAGCTGTCCACTGGTTGTCCAAAAAGCTGAACACTGTCTGTATCTCACCACTGCAAACTGGATGCAGAGTTCTGCTGCAGTTACTGCTCTGTGTGCACCTAAGTGGGCTCACCAGTGTGAACTGTAGCATATAATGATATGATGGGCATATAAAATCATAAGTTTGTAGTGCATCCCAGCAGGTACAGCCCAGTCCTTGTTGGTAATTTGGATATGTTTGCACTCTCAGAAAGTTCTAAATTGCTTTTGAAGCTTCTTCTCAGCAGTGTTAACTTCATGTCGTAGGAGCATCTTTGTGAGGTAACTCTTATTGTTCAGAATTATACTCCAGACCAAGAGCAAAATAAAATTAGATTTTAACATCTTGGGGTTTTAAGTGTGATGTTGTAGCATTGAGGACCTTGAACAGTGATTCTTTACTGCTATCTTAAGGTGCATGATGGATTTAGGGAAGCATATTCTTTAAGGCTATTTAGAAAAATATCTTTCACAGGATTTCTCCCTCCACCCTCTTCCAAAAAAGGTTGGAGGTGAATGAGGAAGGGATATCAGAGGTTTGAGTCGTGATTTCTAAAATGTCTGCAGTAAGTTGCATTCAGATTTGATATAAAAATAACAAAGGTTGCTTTTTGAGTGAATGCAGTGACAGATATATGAACCACTCTGGTATAGTTATGAAACAGTTTCACAATGATGGTTCAAGTATGAAACAACATTGCAACACTGAGCATGTCAAGAGGCTGATAGTGACAAAATAAACATGGAGATGCGATACACATAAGTGGAGTATATCTAGTATATTTTTCCACTACCACTTGGTAAGTTTTGTTCTGTTTGTGTAGAATTGTTTGAGCCTTTTTTAATGTTAGGCTTTTTACAAATGTTACTAGATATGAGGCATGCTCTTTTCTTCAGCTGTAAATAGGTTTGGACATAAGAACTTTTCAGGATCTAGACTTCTTCTGGTTTTTCATACTGGTATTCTGCAACTGTAGTGATGCTTTTCAGAGAGGAATATTGGTTGTACCAGGTTATAGTCACATGACTAATCTGTTTGAATTACCCATAACAGATTTTAAAAATCAAGGAGAGAGAAATATTTTTTTGCTGCTGAAGTTGTTAAGAAAGCTTTAGAACCATACTTTGAGACTGTTGAAGCAGTAGCAATTTGATGTCAAAACGTCAAGAGCAAGTCTCTTGTGTTCGTGATGAAATGTTTTTTGCCTTTAACTGGAGCATCATTCCTGTTAGGCAAAACATTGATTTCAGAATCAGATATCTTTCTTGGTTAATACTATCTTTAGCTAACTCAGAGTGCTGATTTCCAGTATCCAACATTTATGAAACAGTCTTAGTATTTCATCCCTCTTTCAAAAATTCTCATCCCGTACAATAGACTAGAAGCTTTTTCTTCATGCTACCTGTTCTCTCAGCTGCCCTTTCTGCTAATTAAGCTTCTCTTCAGCTTTAGTAGATCTCTCTAAAGGTCACCAATAGAGCAAACTAGTGAAGAGGATTACTCTTTGTAGGGATATTTTTTCTTCTTTTCAAGAAAGAGCCTTTGAGTCAAGTCTCTTCCTTCCTCAGTCTAAAGGGAAAAAAAAAAAAACAAACCAAAAACAAAAAAGCTTTAGCTTTTTCTTTTTTCCTCAAGTTTAAAAAAATTGTTTATAGTAGAAACTTGAATTTGTACTGGAAGAATTCTGATACCTAGGTGAACAATAAGAAAGTAAATTGTTTCTGAGAGGCAACAATGAAAAATCACTGAAGGCTCACTACAAATTCATCAACAGGTCACTATATCAATAGGAAAAGACTGTGAACATATAAACACATGTGTCACCTCTTCTCCATTAATACTTTTACAGAAATAATTTTTAGCTTACTCTGGTATGTGTCACTGTAATGATGGAATAGATTGAATGTTTAATACAATTTGATCTTATTAATACTGTTGACAAATCAGAAAGTGCAATACACAAAATATTAAATATCAAGATTTTTGTTTTGTCTTTGCATTTTATCAGGTGTAGTCTGGAAAACATAGTGCATAAAAACAAAATGATTTGCAAATACCTATACTGACGTGTTTAAGCTGGCTGCCAGGAATTGCAATTAAATGACTGTTGCAAATGCTTGTTTTCTGTTGAATAATTGAAAGGAGAAAAAAAATCTTATTTAAATTACATGAAACCCTGAAGGAGGAAGTATAATGAAAAGTGGTTTAATTATTTTCTGTGAGACAGCAAAACAGACTGATGACCTTATCAGTATTTGTTTATTTTCTTGCCTTATTGTATTCTTTGCTAGCCCCAGAAAATACTGGTTCTGATGCAGAAAAAAACATCTCTTAATAAGGTAAAGTATTATTTTCAGTTCTTTCAAAATATATGGCAAAATCATCCTTGTGTGTGTCAGTTTACGTTAGAAACAGTTGTGGGTAATGTTACAGAGCCATTAGCACTGACTTTCTCTGTATCCCCTGCCTGCCTTTTTACCAGAGAGTACACGATGAAAAAGTTTCAGTCTGCAATGCCTACTGAGGCGAAGGATTTGAGGATGTGGAAAAAAGTTCAGTCTGTGATCTGTTTTCTTCCCAGTTTCAAATACAAAGTGCAGTGAAGCTTTTTTTCACTTCTTAGATAAGTGACCTGCCAATGAACTTGAAATAATTTTTAATCTGAATTTTCCTCAATTCCCTCAATTTCCGTCAACTTTTTTCAGATCCTTTGTACTTTATGTACAAACATGAGGGTATTGTCATGAAGAGAGTAGGAATGAAAGACTGACATTAAGTGTTACATTCTTGTTCTCTTTTTTTTGTTTTTAATGTGTGTGGTGATTGTGCGTCTGCAGGTCACATAGGCTAGCAGCTTCTCAAGTTCTCCTACTGGGAGTGTCCAGGTGCTGTATAAAGTAGAATAGATCTGGCTGAGGAAAGAGGCTAGATCTCCCACTCCAGTGTGTAAAACCACTGTATTCTCATGGGAAGTGGAAGGTGCAACTTGGGATGCATTTGTGTAGAAAGGGGAATTGAATTTATTTCCACTTTCTGGATAGAATGCTGTTGTTGTACAATAGCTGAAGAAACATGGATTGTATTTATTCACAGATCTCTTTGCTTTGTTTTGGCACTCCCATCTCTTTTGCCTCAGTCCCCATCTATTCTCAGTTCATTGCAGGACAAGCAGAACTATTTTTGCTGGAGAAAATGTTGCTCCTGTCCAAAATGCACAGCTTTGAGACCAAGTGCATGCCACACATTGGTGATAAATAATTCTACTTCTGACTTACCTGAGTCAAGACAGTGTGATGTCTCTACACCTTTTATCATTGATGTATAGACACAGTCCGCAAACACACTTATCATTAATTTTCAGACTGTGGTATAGGAGTTGGAGAGCATGCTCTGGGATACTACTGCCTTTACCATCTTTGAGTTATCCTACTGAAAGGGCTTGAAAATGGGGCGTGTGGTGTGTAGCTGCCTTTTGTTTTGGGGCAGCATGGTAGAGATGCATTGTGCACAATACGGCTGTATTTTAAATTGCAGTGCATGTGGATTCAACACAAGTCTATCACTTTCAAAGGCAAACCCACACAAATCAGACATTTGGCCATAATTTGCTACATTATGGGACAACACCTTGCACAGTGCCTGAGAGAACTCCAGTTGATCAATTCTTTTTCAGCTGAGTTTGTTCTAGGAAAGGTGCTACTGACTTGTGCAAGGCAAATGAATAATGGAGGGTGTAAGTAGCTGGTTTTTTTTCACCACTGGGGTATTCTGTCAGGGAGATCCTGCCTTGACTGTGAGGCAGGGATTACAATCTCTTAGATTCATAACCTTGATGAATTACTATTTCACTAATTTCTCCTTTCCCTGTATCACTGAACTGGCTGGTTTGCAGATACCTAAGAAAATGGATTAGCCTATACATTTCTCATGTAATTTAAGACACAAGGAAGAAGAAAGGTTTTGGTGTCTGTCAAGTGGGGAGTTAGTACTCTGCATCTTTTCTGGTTTTCCACTATATAAAGAAAGAAATTCATTGTAGTATTGGTCTTGGAAATGCTGTTTAAAACTCTGTGAGTCAAAGATAGCATCTTTTTTGATGTAGCATTGCTGTAGTTCATGGTTATTTTTTTAGCCTGACTCAATTATTTTTATAATTAATCTAATTCAATATAGCTATCCTGCTTGTTTGTTTCTTCATATGGGATTTTGCATTCTGGGTCATAATTATGTATTTTGTTTGCACATCAGACAAACTGCTTTTTATCCTTAGTATCTTTTCAATAACTTACCGTTCATTGATTTACTGTGTGACTCGTTGTTGGTCCTAAAAAGTGCCTCTTTTTTACTCCCCTTACTGAAAATATTGTCAAATCAGGCTATTTGTAACTCAAGTTTTCGTGCTTGAACATGCCATGCTGTAAATGTAATGGAATTCAATTTACAAAATGCATAATGGCTGGGTCTGCTGGTTTGTTGATAGAAGAGTAATAGAGATGTGAGGTTTTTTGGTAGCATGTGAATTTATATTTATGAAATGGTAATACATTAGTGATGAAAGGTGAAAAATGCAGCAGCTATGCTACTGACAATGTTGCAGATGTAGTGAAAGGGGAGGAAAACAAAATGCTGTTGACTGGAATTTCTTATACAGGACCTTTATAGGGTTTCAAGTTGGTAAAGTGTCTCCTTTCGCAGCTTTAGTTTTCATTATGTAAATATTTATATGTTTGGAATAAGCCATTATTGTGTGATAGTTGATCTCAAAAAGTGACAGATGTTGGCAACTTTAATTTAAAATCAGGATAGAATTTCCCACTGTGAACCAAACATCAGTACTTGTATGTAGAACCTGTAAAATGATGCCTTACACATATGAATGACTACTTTAAAACCTTAACTGAAAAAGGGGTCTAAAAGCAGTCACGTATGGCAAACGTTCTGAAGTTTGTTAACAATTTTATCAAGCAACATAAATATTTCTTGCAAAGGATTTCTCTAAAACTGTATGACTTTGACAAAGGACACCCCTGTGTCCACATGTGTTATGTGAGTAGGACTAGTAGTGGAGAATCTGTGAGTCTTTACTGGGAAGAGAAAACAAAATTTATTTTAGAAAAAGGAGTTCAACATTGCAGGAAATTAAAACCAAGGATATAGCTTATGAGTACACTTAGACAATCTATCAGATAATTGCTGCCAGATATGAAGGAAGGACCTGCTTCCCAGTTCCCATGTTTCATGGCACGCTTCCAGCCTACCTAACCGTTTGTGCTTGTCTGATTCTGCTGTGAACTGACAAAGGAACTGAAGCTGGCAGAAGGTTACAAGTAAAAGAGAGAAGGAAACTATTGATTAAGTTTCCATCAGTTTAGGGGTACCATTTCAAACAATCCTGTTCTGTTTAGTGTCTTGCAAAATTTTTTCTTCTTTAATGCTATAACAATTGAAAATAGAACAGTGTGGGTGAATATCACCAAGCTATTTCTATGTTTTGAGATATATAGAGAAAGAATGTTTTACTCCTATGTGCTTTCTTTTTTACAAAATAGGTGCATTTTAAAAAGCCCTAAACTTTTAACTTGTTAGTATCTCTTATCAAATATTTTTGAATTTAAAGGTAGGTGATTGTTTTGTTGTTATTAAAATGTAAACTTTGGAAGTTTACTTTCATGTGTAGTGTAGCAGAGCAGAAATCTTTTGAGTGTTTTTTTTCAGGGGTCGTTTTTTTTTGTTTTTTTTTTTTTTTTTTTTTTTCATTGTGGAAAAAAATAGATCTGTTGAGAAACTTTGTCCTGTACTTCTCCTTGCATGAGATACCCTGAAGCTTCTTCTTGTTTTTGATCTTGGTACAGTTGCTGTATTTTTGTTGGCTTTCTTCTAAAGCTGTGTGCATGTAGGGGTTGTTAAATAAACATTAGACTTGTCAATATAACTAAGGTCTTCTGCAAATCTTGCTCTTTTGAGCAAACTTTGTTCCAAGTTTATGAAATAAACCCTGTGAGTTAAAATCAAATTTTTCTCTGGTCTGCAGATGGATGCTTTAACTGAGCTTTTTACGTAATTTGTTGTGCTTTTACTTCATCGTTTATACAGTTGCAGAACTACAAAGCTTTTCAATATGTAGAAGTTTATAACAGAAATGTTTATTGAGAGAGGCTCTCTTACCCATTGCCTCATGAAAACTAGTAAAATAGCAATATCTTTTAAAACATCACTTATTTAAGTGTTGAGGTGAATATTTCCCCTCAATAAATTTTGCTTTCTTGATGTTACAGAACTCCTCATGTATGTTCTTTACAAGTTCTTGTTAAAGCTGTTAGTACAACTGCTTTTGCAATTTTAGAAGTGCTGGAATAAAACAGCAAAATGAAATACTAAGGATTAAGTAGACTGCTGGAGGTTTTCAAGCCCTGAGTAGACAAAGCCCCAACCTACATGGTCTGATTTCAGTTTTGACCTTCTTTTGAGTAGGCATTTGGACAAGATGACCTCTTGCAATCCCTTTCAGTTGGGATTACTCTATAATACTGTGACATTAACACAAGAATTGAAACAGTTTCAGGATATTGTCAGTCTCTAATGCAGTTTAGGAAACTTCTTTTTAGGAACAGCTGATTTGGTAAAAACAATTATCTTTCTCCAGAAGATTTCCTTTACCACTCCAGAATACAAAGTGTAACTTGGTTTTGAAATAAGACATGCAACATTCATATATGTGGATCCATATGTATGCAATATATAAACTTCTGGGTTTTGCCAAGTAAAGCCTATACTTAGGAATAATCAGTAATCTTACTGAAAATGCTGTAACCTCTCTGGCAATTTACTTTGTAAGGTTTTCTTGAAACCTTTTATTTCTGTCAAGACAAAGGCTCCTATTTTATGTTTGCACTCATATTTTTGACTGATATTTGTAAGACAAAAAACCAGCTTTTTAAAGTTACTGACAATTCGAAGGTAGAAGAGCTGCCAGGTTTTATACAGGTTCCTATGATAATTTTGTATGAATTGCTTGATAGGTTTACATAGTTGCCAGTAACTTTCATAAAATCATTTCCACTGAGTTAAAGAAAAAATACAGTTGAATTTCTGTTGGTGGAAATGTATTAGTGTGGCAAGTTTAGAAAATCAAAAGTCTCATTATCTATAGACAGCAGCTGGACAAACTTCCTACAGACTCTTTGTTCACAGCATGGGACAGCCTTGGGGAAAAGAGACAGAGGGCTTCTTCTGCAGTTAATGCAACTTGTTGATACTCTTCCAAATTTTCCAGTTAGTGCAGAATGAGTACTGAATTCATAATGATACTGTTCTCACAACATACCCCATCAATTATCCTTCAGTTTGGAATTTTAATCTTAATCAGTAGAGTGAAATTTTAGCTAGTGGCTTTGTAGTTTGGAAAATCCTGTATCTAATGAGCAGCACTCTCAAATATGCACTTTCTGAAATAAATAATTACTTGGCAGGCTTTGCCGAGAACACAGTCTTGCTAACCTACAGTGCATGGTTATTAAGTTTAATTTATCTACAAGTCAACATTTTTCAAACTGGGTCTCTGAAAGCTACAGTGTGAAATTTGAGCAGCATGTATTAGATTGGTTCATTTTTTCCCTGTAAGGCTCTCATTCAAAGGACCATGTGCTAATCATGTACTAGCAGGTCATGGAGATACTTCTGAGAGGGCAGTGAAGAGTGAGCATCAGGATTTATGGATTCTTTTCTAGGTCTTTGAAAGAGAAGGTGGTCTGCCATTTAAATTGGTAGTTAAAAACAAAATAACCAAGCTGTTTGCCTGTGGGGCTTTTTCTTTTTCCTTGTCTCAGTGAATCTAAAGGAGATATTTAGCTCCTAATAATTCTCATTTCAATTCAGTGAGGCATAAGATTTGTACAGAATATGGCTTCAGCTAGTGGAAATGTTAATGATTTGGGAGAAAGATGCAGGACACCTTGTAGCCCGGGTCCTTGATCATGTTAAAAATGTAGAGTACAAAGAATATTTTAGGAGGTGGGGTTTTGGTGCAGCTGAACAGCAAGTTCTGCTTCCATTTGCCATTCTTCTGAATGTAGTCTATTTTTCTTTAGTATATCATGCAGTTCATTATTTAGAGAATCTGTTAAATTTCCACCACAATAAACGAGATGATGCATTCCTTTGTCAAGTAATTACTTACAAAAAGAGGGATATATATATATATATATATATATATGGATTTTAATTAATTAAATGTATAAAATAAGAAAACTTTTGAAGATTTTTATGCTATATATAACTGTCATGAGGTATTAGCCTATCAGTCATAGTAATACATAAATTAAGCTGTCAGGGAATTCTCCTGTACCTTTTTAGTTTTAAATATAAATAAAGTGCATGTAATGAGCACTGTTGCTAAAAAAGGAATTCTTTTGGAGATTGTGTTGTATCTGTAATGTACTAAGATAATTCCTGGTATAATCCCATTGCTCCTGTTTGGTTACACTACCAAAAACTTTGACCCATGAAATTTAAAGCAAGTATGTATTTCCAAGAGCAATTTAAGTCATTAATGAGTGAGTGTCTGTAACATTAAAGAGTAAGTCTTTAACATTTCCACTTTGGTCTGCCCAGAGGAACCACTAAGAACTCAATATTCTAATTTACATGCATACAAGTCTCGATATACAGACTTCTGTTCTGTGAAACAATTTAAGATGTAGAGATAGTGAATGGCTTTGCTGCTTAATTATAAACGCTTTTTTGACCCTTTGACTTAGAAGTCCCTTCTGTGAAAATTTGGCCTTAACAGATGCTGCCAAAGTTAGAATGACAACCAAAAGATTGTCTCTGCATATACATCTTAGAATTTTAAAAATAAATAAGAAAAAAAAGATATGTGCTCATTCATGATGCAGCTGATAATCTGGATCAGATTCAACCCAGAAAATATTTTATTTTTTCTTGCTAGCCTTTTACCCTGATGAGAAGAGAAAATGGGATTGAGACATCTAGGTAAGCTTGAATGTCTTTGTACTTGACCACAGCTGTACAGCAGTTTCTATGAAGGGAAGAGGGAATCAGGACAGAAGTTTATTTAAGGAATTGGTGAATGCTGTTGTTTATTGTGAGAGCAGCAAATGTAGGGAATAGACAGTGGTTATGGGTGTCCATGAATATGCAGGGATCCCTGTATGGCACTGACGTTTTTTTGTGACTCTGAGAGGATATATGTGATGTCTGGGGTATTGTAGGTGAGTGTCCCTAATAAAGAATGGAAAAGATTAAGGAAATGTGAATATGTTGTAGCTGTAATTCAAAACAGTAATACAGAGATTCAGTAGCAAAGGGGAAAAGTAGCACTTGATCAATGTAATTTTGAAGAGTTTCTAAAGATAATTTGGGAAGGAAGTGAAGAAGTCAAATAGCTATGCTCTTTCTAAGAGATTAACAAAAAAGCTCAAATGAAGTTTACATACTGTAAAGTGACGTATTGGGAAGAGAACTGGGAGGAATGCTGCAAAATAAATAAGAATGGAAATCTAGTAATGCATGATACCTACATGATAGGCAACAGCAGTTGGTCCAAGGAAAGGTAAGCTGAATGTCTGATGGTTCTGTTACTGTAGAATAAGTACAGTATTCTAAGTTCTGACAAAGATGCAGAGTTCTATTTTTTTCCTGCAGTATAACCAGAATTGAACAGGAAGAAGGCTATAAGCTCTAGCTCCTGTGGCTTCCTAAGGATAGTAAGTACAGTTTTAGAAAGTCTTAATGGAAGCCCTGACTTTTAATGCACTTTGAGTTCTGTTTTGTAAAAGGGCTGTGAGCCCAACAATTCTTGTTGAGTGCTTGGACACATGTACTTAACATGCCAGGACTGATTGCACTTTCAGTGAATAGAGGTTGAGTAATTGAAGTGGGATGCAAGAGGTCACTGTTGTACTTTCTCCATTGTGTACTTTGATCCAAACCACTCTGGGATCCAGGGAAGTGCAGAAGGATGACCCCAGGGGAAATTACTTGTTCAGAGCAATGTTTACTTCATTTAAACACCTTTGTTCCTGAACCACGTGCATCAATGTTTTCTTATCTGTAAGACAAGTCAAACAAAAAGCCAACTTTCTGATATTTTCTCAATACCATACTGTCCCCAACCCTGTATGTAGAATTAGTGTACTAAAGTATTTTTTTTCTCTGTTAGACTGCAGATTGTGGTCATTTGTACTATGCTCTTAGCTTTCCTTTAGAAGAAAAGTGCAGTCACAGGCTCTCATAAAGGATAAAAATGCATTGCTTGGCAGAGGACCACAAATTGTGCAAGTTCCTCTGCAGGGGAGCTTGGCCCTTCCCTGTTGTTTGAGTGCTTTAGTGTTTGGGTGGAGTATTGCACACATTTTTTTTTTCATTCTTCTGATTTGCAAAATAGTCTGAAGGTTTCCTGGTTTTGTTCAGCTGGATTTTTGCATGCTTTGCACACTTTGAAAATTTCAATGAAATGTGCAAATGGCGATGCATTACTGTCTGGAACTGAGGCACAGCAGATAGATGCTGGACCTCCTGTGGTATCGTGTGGTGTTAGACCTCTGAGCAATAACATGTAGATAGCTTTATTTAAAGGCCCATGTTTTTCTCCTTACGTGAGTAATACTTTTTAAAGGTTATATCTGAGTTGGCTTCTAGAATTTGTTTCAGCTTGTATCTTTGGTGATTTGACAATGTGGCAAGAGGGTAGTTTATTTCATTACACATAGGACAGATGTTTGCTCTGTTCTGATTACAACTCATACTCAGTAAGGTGGGGTGACAATGTTAGTAGCACATGGTGTAGCTGAATAGGTAGCTATGAGAAAGGTGATTAAGGTGAATGTTTCTGAGTTCCTGGGGTTCTTACTTGGTAGCTGTCACGTGAGATGGTAGAAGCAAACTATTTTCTGCAGTTTCACTGATAAGTTTTTAATGTAGTTGAAAATTTTAACACATCTTTAAATTAATTGAATGTTGACTATTCAATTGTGATTATTTGCAGTTTTGTTTTGTAGCTTGGTGGTGCATCATGTAAGATTTTCCATTAAATATTTATTGGAAATGGAAGCAGGTTTTTATTTGAAGTTTACTTGTTTTACTAGCTTCAGGACAGTACTTGTGGAACCAGGTTGCATAGCTGCTGTTAATGCTCCTGAGAATTTGTGGTTTATTTCTTGCAGTTAACTATTTCACTTCTAAGAAGGGAAATTTTCTTGAGGTGCACTGTATAACATATGCAGCTAATAACAGAAAGTGAAAAAGAATTTAATCTGGTTTAAGAGAAAACATTTGTGTCCATACTAGTTAACTGGAAACTTGTTGAACTATGGGAGTGGTAGTCCTGGGTATTTTATGTTTACAGCTGAAAGGAGTGAATTCTTTAAACAAGTCTATAAGAAGTAATTGTCTATAATGTTATAGCTGCTTAAGATGATTCTGATCTTTTCTTAAAAATAAAGTAAAAAACTGATCTATCTTTGTAGCACTGTTCTTGCTTTGACCTGTGAATTGTATCAGCTCCAAGTTATTTTGGGCACTGAATTTCACTAGGTTTGCTGGATTATAGCAAATCATTAATTTCATGGAGAAGAATAGAGAAGTATTAAGTTGGGTTTGTGGGTTTTGGTTTTTTGTTGTACGGAAATTATGGCTCTGCCTCACTTTCCAGTAATGTAATTGTCACTTCATCCACTTGTTCACATAACCAACTGTTTACCTACAACAACCATTTTAGTGTATTTATCTGATGAATACAAAGAAAAGAGAATTTACCTGAAAATTGCACAGAACCAGTGAGAATGCATAGAATATTTTCCCATTTTGTCATCTGTTTGATGCCTGAGAGTGCATTTGTGTAATTGTGACAGATTTAATCTCTTGCCTGTGGAGTGCTCCTCCCTCCAGGAAGCAAATATTTCTTTTTGTGAAGCAACAGTCATTTCAGCTGAAACCCAAGCTCCGGGAGAGCTGCATATATAGAGTTCAAGACAGGGGATAGTTTTCCACAGCTGTTGAGTACTTGTGGCAATTGCCTATTTTGCTTTTGTCTTGACTCTTCGATAAGTTCTCCTTTTGACCTTAGGACTTTTTAAGAGGTTAAGATTAGTAGGTTGACTGCTAGCAGTGTATTTAATTTTTTTCATGTTTCATATTTCCATAAAATAGCTTTTATGAAGGAAATTAAATTTTATTATTTTTTCCATATTACTTAACTCTATAGTTGATTATAATGGAAATTCTTACATAAATCACCATTTTCAAAATGTTTTTCTGCAGAATGTATCTTTTCCTATTCCACTGTACAAACATTGTTTTTTTTCAGTTAAAACCTGTATCACTGCAACACTTGGACAGAGACAGAGGCTTTTGGTTTCAATTCTTAGTTCCACTCCGTATGCATTGCTCTCAGTTGTAGGAAGAAGGCTATTTTCAAGTCATTATGAATTTTCAGAATAGAAGGGAAAGTAGTGGAACTTGTATCAGTGTCACTGCTTGATCCCATGTAGGAACTGAAGCTTTACTCAGTACTTTTAGTTGCATTCTTGATGAATTACATACAGTTCACAAAGATAATACCAGCTAAAATGTATGTGGGAATCCAGATGGATTTGTCTTTCTGGGTTTTATTTCTGTGGTTGGTATTGTTTGCATGAATGATTGTTGAAATACAGAACAAAATGCTGTTAAGTTGCAATGGCTTAACTGTCCATTTGAATGTCACAGGTAGAGGAGGATGATGATACTGAATCACTGCATGAAGAAGGGAAGGAAGAAGTGAAATGCTATTCAAGAAGAAAGGTATTTTCTAACTGGAGCCGCTATGAGGATACAGAAAAAGAGGGACAGAATGGAGTTGGGGAGTCACAGAGAGGAACAGACTTCAGTGTTTTGCTTAGCTCAGCAGGTAAGCTTTTTCCAATCTGTAGGGCTTTTTAGTTTTGTATTTTGAGACATGACTACTTTTCTGGCTGTTGTCCTTGATGATGAAGCTCCATGCTAGAATACCATTCCTGTCTGCCTCAGTAAGTCTGCCATTTATGTATTTTAGAGTGTTGAAATTCTCCATGGGTGCAGCCTCATAGCATACAGGCTGCATGGAGCTGTGACCGATGGGGAGTAAGAGAGGGATCCTGGCTAGTGCATTTATGGCCTTCTGGTCAAAAGATGGGTCTCAGTGTGTGCAAGCATCCAGTAACATTGAGCTTATTCTTGCTGATCTTGGTTATTGGGTAGCTTTCCAGGAAACAAAAAAAAGTTGTTAGTATGACAAAACACAACAAACAGACAGCTGCTTGCTCTTGTTTGTTTCAACAGAGATTTGTGATCAGCACTGTAGAAATGTGTGCATGAATAGCAAGTGTTGCTCTCCTTGAAAATAATGACCAGTTGTTTTCCCCTGTTTAGAGGAGATAATAAAGGAGAAGATGGAGAGACAGACAGAGAGATGCTGGGGTTATTCAGCCATACATTAATAGTATAGGGTTGTTACACTAAAACCAGTCACCTAAAATTATTTTAGAAACTCTTGATATGCCATTGTGTTGGAAAACCATTCAGTAAAAAAGCTGCAAACAATGTATTATGGCAGTTTTTGTAGTACCTTGGAAGTTCTGCAATCTCTCAAATCTAAATAATTGGATTTTTCAGTCACAGCTTGGTAGGGTAAGTTAGAAGTTAGCTACAGTAAAGAAACAAAGAACAGAGATTTGTTTCTTTGTGCAAGAATCAATCTCTGAAGTTCTGTTTCACATAAGCATTGTAAACTTGGGCCTAAGCTGTCAGATTTTAATCACAATATCGTGAAATATGTATTAACTTCTCTGAATCTTGTGTTGCACGGAGAACAAGGCTGGAGTCAAGGCACATAGTACGGATCTCAGAAATGTGTATCTAATAGAGTCTGGGGAGCAAAGTAGATATAATAATTAAAAACTTTTTAAAGCATGAGACCTGTCCTGAGCTGCCATGTCTCCATGGTTCAGCTTTTAAATAACTCAATAGTTAGCCTACAGAATGTCTTTAAAATGTTCTGAGGAATAGTACTTTTGAACTGAGGGTATAACAAAATATGTTTTAGCTCTTTTAATTTGTATTTTTCATGAGTTATACTTCAACACATATATTACCTCCCCATTTATTTTACTCTTTAGATTCTCTTAATGCCTCAAATAATAATATTGGAAGGTAGTGTTCATATATTCATCCTATTTCTTAATTCCACATCTTTGATTTAGAGAGTGCATTATTTTAGGATATATTGTTACTGTTCTCTAGAGTGAAATAAATCGATAAGAAACTGCAGTGGAATAAAGTACTTTCTTTTGGAGGAAGAAAAAAGTACCTCTAAACAATAATGCAGATTTCTTGGAGTGACATAAAAAAGCAATTTGTCTCAGCAGTGTTCTTTGTTCTTTAGCTTCTTTGGTTAATGTGTAAAAACGGGGAATACAGTCATTTATTTGTAGTGGTCTGAGAAGAAGCTCACACATCTGCTTTATTTGATAATTGCTGTAGTTAGTATATTACTGTTCAGCATTCTGAAGATACAGAATAAATTCAATTTAATTGCAACAAGCAGTTAGGGAGTACAGGAGAGGGAATGGAGTTGAATTTCCAATTTTTCATTAATACCAAAGCTTTAAAAACTGTTAGAATCTTGTTATTTACTGTTAATGCACAACTATGTCATTAATACAGCCAGTTAAGAATTCTTTAGCAAAGGCTCAGATTAAAAACCTGTTCTTCTATGTAATGCTTAGGTTCTATAATATTGAATGCAGGGTCCTAAAGAGAGTGTCATCCTTCAAGATAAAACTTGTCTTTTCCCAGAAAATATGCAATTAATTGAATGAGATAGCATAGAAAAAATCATTTGAGATAATGTAATAAAGACAGAATTAATGCTGGTGACAAAGTTAAATGGAGGAATTGCTGATGTCCAAGGAATTAAAAATGCTTGGTACTTATTTGTTTAATATCATTTATAAGTGCATCTGTGTGTAATTCTTTACTTAAAATCAACCTAAAAATAGAAAATGAAATATTATGTGATATGGATGTTGTGTTGATAATTAGCATTAGAGCTTTTAAATCTAATACATAAATATTACTCTTGCTTGAATTTAGAAAGGAACAAAATTCTGCATTATTGCGCTACATTTTTATTGTTAGCAGAGGAAGGTGAAAAGTGGAAGTCTTAGGAGAAAAGAGTTTTTAGATACTTGCAGAGAATGTAGAGTCTTTAGGATGTTTTATGTTATGTCTTTCAATAGATTCTGAAAACAAACACTGTGTTTTTTTAGGTTTTTGCTTATAGTTCCAGCTTTCTCTGCTTCATGCCAGTCTCTAGGGTGCCATTGACTCTGCCTTTTCAATCTGATATTTAGGCCTGACTAGTCCCAGACTGTCTCTTGACTGCATGTTCTTTCTCTGCTATCAGCCCTTGCCTGCCTACTAATTCTTCTCACTCTTCCTTCTTTCTGTTGTTTTTCGTGTTTGTTGATTTCTGTTGGTGGATCTTTTTTCAGTCTCTTGTTGTGAGCCAGCTCCCTCCCAAATATATTTATTAAAATCCAATTCTTTCAAATTCTGTCAGATGCAGAATTCTTACCAGTCCTGGTGATCCCCAAGTCTTGGTTGTTCTGCTAGGCATTGCCCATTTGGTTTCATTCACTACCACATCTTGTTATTTCCTCTTAGTTTCTTTCATTCTCTAGTTAACCCCAGTTTATTCTTTCAAACTTCCAGTTCTGGTCTGCATTATAAACTGTTTTTTCCATCTTCTCCCCACATTCTCTGTCAGTATCCCCAAATTCCTACTCAAGTTACTCAACAATATAAAGTGACAGACCATTGTTTTTGACTGTGTTAGGGATATCACCATAGGTGAGGCTGCAGTAATACGCAGGGTGACAATTTGTGGTTAGTGTTTTACCTAAAGTCTGTTAAATGCAGACTTCTACAGTGGAAAATCTGACTCTCACTCAAAACTGAAAGTAGGAAGAAACTTAATTCAGTTGCCTTGCACATTGGGATGGCATGCAGAAGACCACTGAGGAGGTAGATGCGGTGACTGGTTGTTAAGCTTCAGCAGATCTTGTAAAAATTAGGTAGAAATTCAGATTTCTAGAAGCTTGTAATTGGCTAAGTCAGGTCAGATTTTTCACAAAATGCACAGAACATATCTCTTTCATGCAAAATCATTGTGCAGTCTGATTTCAAGGTACTGATTCAGGGAGGGAAAGGGGTTACAGTTTCTCAAGTGCTTTCACACAAAAATGTTCAGGTCATTCTCTGGTTCCTTTCCAAGGGCATGGTAAGGGGAGGTAAGGAAAAGCCACCTGAAACAGAAAATAGACCATGAAAATTTCTTACTGGATACTTCAAAAGGCAGCTGAAAATAGTCTTAAGAGCAGCCAGGTGCCTTTGATAACAGCTGATGTCACTGGCCTGATGGAGCTTCTTTGTTAGGGCTTATTATATTTCTGTGTAAAATAGATATCCTGGGTTCAGATTAAGTTGTTAAGTATGTTTCTTTTTTCAGCATTTTAAAATGCCTGTATTTTTAATTGTCTTGAATATAACAAACTTTTCCATGTTGCTTAGCCGATATAAAATACAAGTCCCATGTGAAGCCTTCAGGGAATGGGTCTTGAATCAATTTAGTAAAAATGCTGTTGAAGCATAAAGAGAAGAGAAGTGGAAGTGATAGCATAACCTTACTTTGTGAGCAGAATCTTGCCATGTTTGAAGAGGTGCCCTCATTATTTGAAAGATAAGGGTTAAGTGACCTACAGTAGACTAAGGTTGTTCATCAGATTTTTGGCTGTGAATAGATTCTTTAAAATATATATTTTTAAAATATCATTATAGAGCTGATCATATCCAGGCACTTGATTACTTTTCTTTAAACGTGGTAGGCATTAGCAGTAAACCAGCCAAAAATTGCCAGCATACATACCCTCAATAACAATACTTGGATTGCAAAATGATGATTATCAAGATGAAAAAATATAATTTTGGACATGAATTTTTCACATTTGGTTTTTTAGGCCATGGCTGAATGATTCTGGTGCATTAAAGATTAAGATAGAGAAATGCTGTGCAGTTCAAATAAAACTGCGAGAATAGTTTTGATGTTGTAATAATACATATAATTTATAATAATAATAATACATATAATTTCTCTAGATACCTAGCAGTTAAATACAATAAAAATGTAGAATAAAAATCAAAACAGTCACTGGAGCATAATCATTATGAACAATAGGTATAAGGATTGTGAGGCAACAGTTACATTCCCTTCCCTAAACACTTGATCTGTTTGTTTAACCTCTTTCTTTTGGGTCTGTGTTTAATTTTGGTATGTCTATTGCAATGCATTGCTGCATTTTTGTCTTTTGCAAGGTCAGTACATGCTTGAGAATTTGAAGTACACAAAAGACCTTGGGCCATCTTGAAAAACCTGAACAGATAAACTTGTGGAGCAAGGCTTGCATTAAAAATAGGTTTTACTTTTCTATCTCAAGAAGAGAGTTTTCCAAGGTTTTTTTTTGAAAAAAGAAGAATTTGAGTGAAGAGTAAATCAATTTTCTTTGTTTTAATGGTAATTCTGCTCAAGTAAAAAGAATGGCAATAACAGGGCAGAGTTTAAGTACTAAATAAGAACCCTTTGAGTTTTCAAATTATAGAGAATAGCTGAAAATTGGTTTTCTTTACAGAAATGCTTAACTCATGGGTGATTTGGATTACTGTATATATCAATGTCCCATTTTTCAGTGGTACTTGCTTGACAACTCAGCTATTTCTTGGCCAGAAATTGGCCAAGAAGTTCACCTGATGCAAAACTTCTATGTTCTTACTGTTCCCCAAGTGACATGATCTCTGTGGAACACAGAAGTATTGGTTACTTCTTATCACTTATCATCAGCTTTAAGATACAGGTGCCAGGTTACTGATTTTTGAAAGGTGATTGCACTGTTGCATTAAGGGTTGGTAACAGGTCACTTAAATATTGTAGTTTGTGCGACCCTGACATAAATACGTAGGGCATGTGTTTTACTTGCATCTTTCTTTATGTTCTCTGTTTTTCACTACCTCATTCCCTAAAAATTCTCTGAGTTTCCATGACCTGCTCTTCTATCCTGCTTTTCCTTCTAGACCCATTTCAGCACATCAGAACTTTCATTTCCTTTTTGATGGTCCTCTTGTAGATAACATTTCCCATCCGTGGAGGGCTCATATCCAAGTGGTCTCATTGCCATTTGCATATGTTTTATTTGCAACAGGGCTCTCTGCAACTTTGGACTTGTTACTAGACCTAAGAGATACTTCTTGCTTATGTACCTGTAGGCATCGGAAATCAACAAAAAAATGGTCTCTCCTGTACTCCTTTTCTTGTCCCAAACAAACAGAAAAAAACCCTTTCACAGTAAAGATTTGCATTGAAATCACAGGACTTGGCATCAGTGAAAGCTGGTTCTCCATCTGCTCAGTGCTTCTTCCTAAACTGTTCCTAACATTACAGAAATTCATCTCTTTTTTTTTTTCTAATCAGACAAGCCAAGCTGTCTTTTTTTCTTTTGTTTTTCTTTGTCTGAACTCAAAATAAGACATGCCAGATTTTAAGTATTAATTGCATTTTCTTGATAAATGTGTTTTCCTGTAATAGGTAGTCCGTGCTCATTATGTGTGCTTTCATATCTGAGCCTTTATCCCTCCTAAGTTTTATCTAAAATGTAACCCAAACTATGATTGAAGTGTGGAAGTATAACGTGACTCCATGATTTGAATATAAATGTAGGATAACATCTCTTTATTTTAACATTCTGATGTCTTAGAGCTATGTGGCTTTAAGTATCAATGGTAATACTGTGTAATTACTGGTAAGTAATTTAAAAAATCTGAAGGATTTCAATATTTCAGAGAAATTTGGATGCTTTATGATTTAGAATTGAATAGAGTTAAGATTCAGAGACTAAAGGGGTTAAATTTTATTCCCATTAAAATCAATGTGGTAAGTTTTTCCCCATTCTTTTAACTTTTCACATCTTGAGTACAGTAATTTATTTGTGAAGTTTCAGATTTCTGGATTTAAAAGGTTTTCTGGCCAATATCCTTCTCTAACTCTGGGTTCTTAATCTTTTGCTGCTACTTTATATTGATGGAAATTCTGCTGAATTGTGTTGAAGTATGTTTTGGTATGAAATCACAAATCAGTTTGTTTAAATGTGGAGCAATTTGTTCTTATTTGTGTCTTGCTGTTCTCATGTACACTACTTGAATTTGTAGGTTTGAGACGTAAATAAAAATGTCTATTCACCTGATTGACTGTTTCTCTAGTTTAATAATTTCCTTTGTTTTTACAAAGCCCCTAAAACTGTTCTTCCTGATTAGGCCTCATCTTGGTCAACTGTGTTTCTGCCATATCATCTCTGACATTTCTGCCACTGAAATCCCCTCACCAAAACTGAATTACTCTGGTATTAAGATTGGTATTAAGATTGTACATTTCTTATTCCAGTATTCACTTCCAAAGTTCAGTGTGTTATTGCCATGACATTCTTGTTCACTTTTCTCCTGCTTTTACTGCTTTTTATTTATTTTGTTCAATTCCCTGCTTGGAGCCTTTTAAAACTTTTTTATTTTCATTATTGCTGCGTAGGACATTTGATTGATTTGATTTTTCTTTTCTTTTGGTTTCCTTTTTACATTTTGATTCTGTTAAATTCTGACCACTGTTAAATCACCTGAATTAGACTGTAGACTTTTTAAAGTAGCCACATTTTTATTTCTTATTGATAAAGTACTGTTTCTTTTCCAATAATGACATTAATAGATATCACTTCTATGGTAATACTAAAAGATGTTGATTGATTTGGAAGAGCTGTGTTTGTTTTAATCGTAACATTTTTGTTCCATCTCTCAGCAGTTTACATTAGAGAGAGAAACAAAATAGAAATTCTACAGAGTTTTCTAAAGCTAGAAGTTTTTGTTTATGGTAAAAATGATAAGACTGTCAGATGCAGCAGATTAGTTTAATTGCAGAAACCAGACTGCATTTGCTGTTCTGTTTCTCATAAGTGTGCATTTATTCCTAGTATCTGTTAACAAACAAAATAAGTGTAATAGGAATGTTTCCTTGTTCATCGATTGATGTTCCAAAGTGTTGAGACCAGCCTGCATGTGAACCACCATGAGATGGTGAAACTATTCTAGAAATAGTGTCAGAAATTCATTTGCAAGGAATAGTGCTGTTTCTAAGCATCAGTTTTGGAGTCAAAGTAGGGCTGTGAAGAGGATAGTGTTCTAAAGGATATGGAGTGCCTGTTTCTTCCTTAATCTCATTTATGGCTCCTCCTTTCTTCTTATTCCATGTGTAATCCTGAAATTTCTCCTCAAATCTGGTCTTGATGGCTTGGTCTCTCCTTGTCCTGCTCTTCTTTTAATGCTTTTGGTTTTAGTGTACTTTAGTCACACCTATTAATTTTGAGGTTGTTTTTTTCTTTGGTCTCATCCTATTGCTCAAGAATTCCTGGTTCCTACATCCAACTTCTAGTCTAGGCTTTCTCTTTACCCTTCCCCTGCCTCATATTTTTGTCCAAATCACTTGTTAGTTCCTCATCTGTTCTATGTTCTCTTGCCTATTTATTGTTCACTCTCAGCTCATCAGGGAAGTGGCATCATCAGTGTTTCTGGGTGTTGTATCGGAAGATGGTTCTTCTTAGCACTTCAAAGACTTTTTTTTTCTGAAACAGCTTTTTTTTTGTCTAGATTTGAGTAATTTTCCTGAAGAATGTCAAAGATACATTGAGCCTTGCCAAAGCTTGTTTTAAAACAAGAGTTGTATTAACTGTCTCTTCCAGCCTCAAGGGAATTCTTTGTATTCCTTTGTTGTCCTTTCTTGCAAACCAAGCCCTTGCATGTGTAAAATTGTGAACTAAAAACTCTTTTAATAGAAGTCATGTTGGAGGGTAAGGATAGGGTGCAAGTGGGGAAGAATTATATTTTCTTTGATTCTGACTTAATTTTCAACTTTTAGTGGAATGTGAGTCAGATGACCTTCCTTTGACAGTACACACTCATTGTCTGAGTTTACAAAGCATGATATTTCTGAATATGCTCCAGATAATTGGGATTATAAAAGTGATCTCTTTACTTCTTTTTATACTGTTAACTGGAAACAGTTTGTGACAATATGAGTTTCTTTGACTGAATATATACGTGTACTTCAATATACAGAAAATGTGTCGCTGAAAATTGTATATCATCTTGCTATGAAATAAAACGGGGCAAGGTGGAAGAACTATTTCAAGATGGGAATGATTTTAAATCATGATATAATTCTATTGATTTTTGTGTCATAAAGGCTAGTGGCCTTTATTCAAGACAATTAGTAAACCTTCTGCTGGGAAAATGCTGGCAGAAAGGAAGTTTTGGAAAGGCAAGTGTTATAAATTAACAGTTCACTGGTAATAGGAGGTAATCTGAATTAGATTCTTTTTTGAATAAATAAAGTGCTAGGGGTATAAGAGTAACAGTTCCAGACAGCAAGTCTATACAATTTATATTATTCAGGTAAAGATACTCTCTTTGCTGTGTTCACTGTCACCTTTCCAATGCCCAAGGAAATACACAAAGTGTTTGTAATGGAAAACAGCACTTCTTCCCTGACTTTCTTACAAGGGTGGCTTGTTAGTTTGTTTTTTTTTTTCCTTCTAGGTGGGCTTAATGTTTCAAAAGTCGATAGAAGATAGAATTTGCCATGACAGAATTTGAAATTACTTTATATTTTGCTTCTGGCCTTGATAATAAACTAAGATCACCTCCCCTCTTTTGAAGAAAAAAGTTTGAAAGACACTTGAGTGATATTATGGATTTTGGCCCATCACCAGACATGGATCTCATTGCCTGATTGGACTACATGAATGGTGCAAAAAAGCTGGCAGGAACATGAAATGGAGCAGCTGGTGAGAAGGGAAAGATCTTGCAGAATCAGTAAAATACTAGAATTGCGATTGATAATAGTAAGGGTGGTAGCATGCATGTGTATTGGGTTAAGTTGGATTAAAGCCTACTTCTGATTCGTCTTAATGTATATTTGCAGTTAGAATATTGATAACAAGTGAATTTTCTAATGCAAATAAGTGTCTACAGCCTTTCTTGCTTTAAAGTTTCTTTTGTGTAACTCCACATGTTCTGTCTGCCCCTTTTATGTTTCTTTTGTTATTCCTTTCATAATGCCTTATTAATTGTTTCCTTACTCTTAGTTTTATTTATTTCTGTCTCACAGACAATTTTATTTCTCTGAGCTGTATTTGATTATAAGAAAAGGAGGAGGAAGAATAAGAAGGAGGAGTAGAAATCTCCAGGAAGAATAATCTAGCCTCTTAGAGGAAAATTGCCTACAAATATGAGAAAACTAAATTAACTTGTAGAAATATGATCTGAAAGCATCAGATCTCATACCTTTACCTTACAAGCATAGTTTAGCTTGTCAAAAAAAATTGGTCTTTGTAAATATCTCTGTGTAAAGTAAACATTTAACTAGAGACAAAGCATTTTAAAGTGTCTAAAATGTTTGATTTGGTCATGTTATCTTTTTGTTTAAAAAAACCCAACTCAACAACAAAAAAACCCTAGTGATTATTTGTGTTTAGTGCCTGTGCTTCAGAATAGTTTACCTGTTTCAGTGCATGTGAACTTTCTTTTGTCTGCTCATTTAGTAATTGAAGAGTCTTTTGTCCTTTTGGAGGTTTCTATTTGCAATTTTTTCTTCTTTAAAGTGTTTTAACATACTACCATTTTCTACTGCTTCAGTGACTATAGGAATCTGAGGAAGTGAACCGTAGAACCAATTTGGGATGCAAAATGGGGAGTGTGAATTAAAGACCTGTTTTTACAAACTTGCTCAGTAGGGGAAAAGAATATTTATGGTCCAAATTTTAGCATGAATTAAAAAAACCAGCTCTGTTCTGAGAGTTGGTCTCAACTAAACTTAGAAATGATTCAATTGTCTCCTCTCCTTGCAAGATGTTTTTAAAACATATATAATTTAATTGTTAATGAAATAATATTTGCCATTATTTGCTTTTAGATTTTAGAGATAAAATACTACCAAGAAAGATCAAGTATAGTTCCTTCATTTTTTTAACTTGCGAAACATGTGAAATAGCAAGCATAATTAAAAAAAACCAGTTTCAGTAAAGTTTGGTGAAAATTGAGGAAGGGAAACTTGCTCTTGTTTTTTCTCTAGCTCAAATTCCTTACTGACTTGAAAGATAGTCAGCAAGGTTCTCTAAATCTTAGATGAAAGGCTAACCCCAGCATAGCCAGTAAAATTCATAGATTATAAAGCCAAGGAAACCCTTTGTGATTGGGTGAACTTTTCTGAATAAAATGAGCAGTCATCAAAGCAAGTTGAGAACTAGTTACTGTTTGACTTAAGGCAGATCTCTTACTGCAGCTGCTGTCAAAAGCTCTTGTCAGTCTTGATTTAAACATGTCTGCTTTGACTTCGACATGGCTTTTGACATGTGTCCCACAACATCCTCAGAGTTAAACTCAGGAAATGCAGGCTGGATGAGTGAATGGAGAGGTGGATTGAGAACTGGCAGGATGGCAGACCTTGGAGGGTTGTGATCAGTGCCATGGAGTGTAGTTAGTGGGCTGTAGCTGGCATTGCATCCCAGGGCTTGGTACTGGGTCTTCTCGAACTTACTGATCAATGACCTGCATGGAGGGACAGAATACCAAACTGTGGGGAGGGACTGATACCCCAGAGTGCTGTGCTGCCATCCAGTGTGACCTAGACAGGCTTGAGAGCTGGGCAGAGGGGAACCTAATGAAACTCAACAAAGATAAGTGTAAGATCCTGCAGCAGGGGAAGAATAACGCCATGGACTAGCACAGGCTAAGGTTGACCTGAGCCTGCTGAAGTGGCTCTGTGGAGAAGGGCCTGGGTGTGCTGGTGGACTACAAACTGTCCCTGAGCCAGTGATGTGTCCTTGTGGCCAAGAAGGCCAATGGGATCCTGGGCTGCACTAGGAGGAGCGTGGCCAACAGATCAAGGATGGGGATCCTGCCCCTCTGCCCAGCCCTGGTGAGCCTCACCTGGAGTGCTGTGTCCAGTGCTGGGCTCCTCAGGACAAGAGAGACAGGGAGTTACTGGAGCAGGTCCAGTGAAGGAGCAGCAAGACAACATCTCTTATGAGAAAGGGCTGAGGGAGCTGGGCCTGTTTAACCTGCAAAAGAGATGACTGAGAGGGGACCTCATCAGTGCACATGAAAATATCTGAAGGACAAGTGACTAGAGGATGGGGCCAGACTCTTTTCAATTGGCCAGTGACAAGACAAGGGGCAACAGGTATAAACTGAAACACAGAAAGTTTCATCTGAAGAGGAGAAAAAAACTATTTCAAGGGTGCCAGGATGCTGGAACTGTTGCCTAGAGAGACTGTAGAGTCTCCCTTCTCTGGAGATATTTGACATGTGCCTGGACCAGTTCCTGTGCAACCTGTTTTAGGTGAATCTTGTTTAGCAGGGAGCTTGCCCTAGGTGATCTCCAGAGATCCTTTTCAACCCTAACCATTCTGTGATTTTATGAATTTCAGTGGTGGAGAATCACCTAAAGCTCTTGCATTGATCTCATGTGTTGTTACCTTCACTTTTAAAAGTGTGTATCTTATTTTTCCTCTAATTCTGTGTAGCCTGAGGATTGCAGAGAGTTGTAGGAAAAAGACTCCACAAAAATGACATATTCTCTGCAGATGAAGATTAAGTGAAGTACAGTATGTGCGTGTGTGCATGTAAACAGTTCCTATACCTTTAAAGTCATCTGAGATGATTGTTATTCCTCCTTAGTTGAAAGCAAGTGAGCTGCAGAAACTGGGAAAAGAATAGAGAAGAAAATAGAAAATTTTATATGGTGTCACCATATACGTCAGTGACACAGGCACATTGTGTAGCTTTTTGTACTTTCGATCCCAGAAGCTCCACAAGGAAACAGTAGCATTGAGAAGACACAGCAAAGGCCAGCAGGGCAACCAACAGTATTGGAAGAATTTACATATAAAGCAAGGCTAAGACGATTTCAACTGCAAAGACAGATGAAAATATTATGCCATAGCCTTCTGTGAAATCATGGAACGATTAGTATGATAAATAAGAAATTATTATTGTCTCTGCTAGTGGAAGAAGTAGGGAATATTGAATGAGCTATCTGGCAGCAAATTCAAAGCAAAGGTATTTTTGATGTAACTCATAATTAAATATGGAAATTTGTCATAGGATCTTGTGGAAACTGAAAGTTTTTGCTGGTTCAAAAACTACTGGAAAAATACTTTGAGGGTGGTCTTATAAATAAGGCATTATCTCAGGCTCAAAAAATCCCTGAACTGCAAATAGCTGGTGGCAGGCAGAGTAATACTGAGGAAGTATCCCTGTGTGTGCCCTGTTTTCAGTCATCTCTAGACTCAAGCTCTTGGTTATTGTTGTACAGAATTTGGGGCTGTAGGAAGCTTCTGGTGACCTTTCCCAAGTGATGTGCTTCTTTCTTCCCTGTTTGCAAGCTGCAGAATCATTAAATTAATATTTAAAGTTTGATATGTTAGTTCAAATTTGTTGGAAGGTATTGAGGTCCCATAAAGAATTCACTTTCCTGTAATTTTAAGATTTTTAACATGCTTGCTGGCTTCACCACTGATTGATATATAAGTGTATAACAGAAGAATAGCAAGCTGAATTCCTTGTAAAGCATCAAAACTGTCATTGAGGCAGACTATACAAATGGATATTTTAAATGTCTCACAGTGTCAGGAATATTGAAGAACACTAGGGAATGTCTTTCTAGAAGTGAATACATCCTATCAAATGGAACTATTTAGGTAACTGTAGATCCATTAATTTGATTTCAGTTCTGGGAAAAAAAAAGAATGGAAAAGCTAACAGGTTTGGTTAATTGAGATTTAAAGTGTGGAGGCAGCCCTTGCAGGACCTAAAAGTTGGTCCAGGACCAGGTATCACAAAGAAAGAGGAATGAGCTGAGCAGATGTCTGTCGAGGCTGTTGGGCTGCAGGTTGAGTTGCCAGGAACATGCAGTTGCATCTTCTGTAACAAAGCTTCCTTTTATGCAAATGCTGCTCTATATCAGATCCATCCCAAAGAAGTTTATATCTGCCAGTTTAAAATGTTTGTAAAAAATATAAATATAAATATATATATATATATATATGCCAGTATATAAATGTATATAGGCCCTCATGCTTCCGTTTTAAATCAGAGTTTGTACTTATAGAGGCCTGAATGTCTGCTCTGTGCATTTTCACCTGTAGTCATATACTGGTTTTGTGTGAACTGGCTCTGCTTCTTTATTAAGAAACCACAAACAAACAAACAAACAACCCCCAAACAAACATACCCCCAACCAACCAAACAAAAACCCCCAAAAAACAACAAAACCCCCCCAACAAGCAAAGAACAAAAAAACTACACAACAACAACAAAAAACCTAAACCCATCAACTCTCTATATATGAATATATATGAAAAAAATGAATGTAGATGAAAAAATAGATATATATGAATGTAACCAATATCAGTCAGGCTGGCTTTTTGAAATATAGCTCTTTCCACCTGGCTGGCAGTACTGGATAATACGACCCTCATGTATTTATAGTGCAAATGGTTTGAAGTGTTTTAGTGCCCTTTTTCTCATTGCAGTAATTTTTGGAGTCAGGGGATTATTTAATGAAGGGCTTGAGAGAGATGTAAATGGCTGTGGTGAATTTTGTGTTCCTTTGTAACTCCAGGTGAAATAGATTTACTGCATCAGTGATTTAACTATAGGAGCATAAGTTCTGGATTTAGCTCCTTACTTTCTATTAGCTTATATAAGTTCTTTTAATAAGAGGATGGAAGTGTAAATGTACCTTATGTTTTACCTGTACTATAGTGGTCTTGATAGATGTGAATGTGAATGCAGAAGACAGGCCAACAGCTCAGCAATGCACGTACCTCCAAGTCTGAGCTCCTATTTGTGGATTTCTTTTAGCTGATAGCTGCCCAGAACAGGCAGTTGGCACTTTGGTTTGTGTCTAATTTGGACGATTTTAAAAAGACTTATTAAACCATACCTTACCACTTCAATTTTTGTTACTTATTGAATTAATTGGGAAGGGGGTCCCATATATATGGACCACATGTGCCATTTGCTAAGCAGATGTTTTGTTTTTGGGCAATTGCCTGTTATTTTGTGATGTGGTTTATTCATTTCACATATACAAACAACTCAATAAAGAGTGGAAATGAAAAGATATCCTTGTCAGATGCTTAGTGATCCTTAAACAACTGATTATGATAAAGGTGGAAAAATAAATATTGACTTACTGCCTTCAGGTGATATGATTTTACATAATTATATATTTTGAAAAATATTTTGTCACTCTTGGGCACCCGGTGTGATTCTTGGGAATGATCCTGTACAAGGGAAGTAGTTGGACTCAGTGATCCTTGTTCAACTCAGCATATTCTGTGATTCTTTGATATTTATTTCTGGTTTCATGGGAGATTAGGTTTTGGAACTAATAATAAGCTGTTCATTTAGTTAATACATCCAAATACTTTGAGGATAAGTGAGAGAAAGAATGGACTTAAAAATAGCATTTGTCTTGATGACTTAAAAATATTAATGAATACATCTGAAAAAATCCACCTTTCAAAAATATTACATATTGAAAAAATATTAGTTGTATCCAGTTCTTCTTCCTACAAGTAAGCTTTCCACTTGTTCTTAGCCCTCTCATATTTTCAACAGAGTTAATGCAGTTCTTAAGTCACAAAGCCTTAAGTGCAGTTCTTAGTTCTGAAGTTTCTAAAACACAAGCTTTTGAGTAAGCCTTTTGAGATCTTTGAATAATCACCTGATTTTTCTTAAATAAGGATGTTCATTAGCTGGCATATTTACAGTTTGGAGTGTTTTTGGTTTTTTTGGGGGGGGGTGTTTGTTTTGTTTTATTTTTAAGCCATGGTAAGCAGTATCTTTTACAAAAGAGAAGGCAAAAAACTCAGAAAACATTCACGTTAACAAAACTTCTAGTGTGACAGCAGTACTTTGTGAAAAAAAAAGCTGAATTCCAGTTCTTATTTTTCTTTCTTTTTTAATATTCAACTCTAAACCATATCTAGCAGATACAAAGCTGTCTTCTGAAGTCAGCTGACAGAATCTGTATTGCATTTGCTGCTTGTTGCAAATATTATTGACTTATAGTAGGCTTTGATGGTTCAAGTTATGGAAATTGTGAGCTGGTTCTATTGAAACTTACAGCCATATTATTTTAGTTTATATTGTACAGAACCTGCTTCCTCACTTATGACTTTTTTTCCTGGTGTGTTGGATGTGAGACAAATTATCAGTGCATGTTGTATAGGAGCTGTGAGGAGGCAGGAGGAATTCTTACTGGATCAGGGTGATATGTGAAGTGAGACATGGGAAAAAATAATTGAGAGAAAAGGAACAGAAACTGGGGAAATACAGAGAGTGCTGGAACCTGTCAACAAAATGGCTGAGTTATGGGTGCACTAGTAAAAATTCCATCAAGTTCTCATTAAATACAGCAAATGGGAAAATGGGAAAGGGTTAGAATAATAGAAATGTCTTTGCCTGTATTAAGTAGAACACTTAAGTATGCTTAGAGAAATGGGTTTTCCCCCCTGCCATGACAGTGAAAAGTGTGACTAGAAGAACAAGTTTCAGATATATAAAGTATACCACATTAATATGCATGAGGTGACCTCTTTCTTGAAGAAGTTGTTTCACATATCCTGCCGTTGTTTTGGGAGTATGTTGTTGACTCTTCATACTATGATGAGCCTTGTCTCATATCAACTTGAGTTTTTAGTCTCATACTATTCTACCAGTCTTTGGCAAGTAAGTTCAGTTTTCTAGCCCTTGCTAGAACTCTTTGTACATAAGTGAAGGGTTCATAATGGGTATTTGTGAATGGCAAATTTGTCTGCCTTTAGCAATCATCAAGAGATATTGTTTTAGTAAGTTAGCAAAACATAAGAAGAAAAAAAGCCAGAAAGAACTGAAGGTTATATTAAATAAGAATATCATATAATCAGATGTCCTAAATAGAAACAAGGGAAGTGATACAGAGAGAAGTAGAAGAGGTACTTAAAACAATGCTAGAAGAAATATTGCATCTTAATAAATAGAAAAAACAGTGCGAAAACAATAAAAGACAGTAGTAGCAAAGATGTAGTTTTTCAAAGCTGCTATTGATTACAGATTTGACCAGTGTGATAATATAAATAGTATGTTCAACGATGTAAAATTCTTAATGCTTTTTGAATTTAAAGAGTTGGGGGAGGTTTTTGTTTCTGAGCAAATGTATCTTTCTCTATGACTTCTAAGTGTAATTTTTTGATTAAAAGGTATAGTGTTCATTTTTCAAGCCCTAATAGATGGTAGAATCTTATTCTGAAATGTTTTGCATGCTATTTTCATGTAGAATTCATGTCTGTGTGATTCACATGAATGCTGTAAATGAGGGGAAAAATGAGATGACCTGCACCTTCTTTTTAATAGTTTAACTTGGAGATGGATGTCCAGTGTTCTTATTGACACTATGTACACAGTACCTTGGAGTGCATTAACATGGTGCTGTTTCCTCACTGTGCTGTAGGTTTGCCTTTCATAAATAACTGATCAACACTTCTAGCTGTATTTAATATTCTTTATATAAACAGAGATTTATTATACTGTAATAAAAGATATCCTCTTACATCTGCTGCTGTGGTGCAAAATGTTGTTTGCTTTGCCAGATTAAATAGATAATGAAGTGCAGTAAATGTTTCGTGGTACTATTAACAGAAGCATGGCTTTTAAAAAAATTACTTCTTAAACAACCATGCATGGAAATATGTATTAAAATATTTTAAAGGGTTTAAATCTTAAGAAATATTTCACTCTGGTATAAGTCAAGAGATCATTTAAGAGTTTTTCCTTTGAAAAACCTTAGCATCAAAAGAGAGATGTTATTTTTACAGTATAGGAAATCTAAGAACATCAAACATCTGACATTGAAAAATTTAAACTTCAGTGTTAGTATAAAAAATTTGAAATTAATTGATTTATTTTTAATACATTAAAGTATATGTTGATATGATAAGCAAGTAAATATGAAATAAAAACTTACCTAGGAGATACTTGATTGAAGCTTTGTCTGTGCTCTGTCAGAATATACTGAGACTCACTCAGCAGATAGGAAGCTTTTTTCTATTTGAAATGCATTGTGCACTCTCGTCTTGTGATTTCTTTTTCACAGCATCTTCTTGTTCACTGCTGCTTTGCTCTTGTGGTATTGGTTGTTTCCAGTTTATTTCCAGGTATCTTCAGTATCTGAGTTCCTCTGCATTCAGGATTTTTGTTAATTCTGCCCTGCTCAGGTAACAGAAAGGACCTGTGAACTTTGCATCTTTCCCTCCCAACCAAAAAACATATGAAAAAAAAGGCAAATGCACTGACCCCAGTCAACTCAAGTATTCAGCACCCATCTAAAAAATAATTTAAGTATTTGCTATGCAGTAAATTCCATCTGTTTTCTGGTGCTATTCCAACACTGAAAAGTTATTTCCCTTCACATTTTGGTAGCCTTCGCATTTTAGATTTTTGTAGGAAATATACAGGATCAGTAGACATCAGATCTTAACTTTTAATCCATGCAACATTATTCTGTGAAGGATGATGAAGGTCTGCCTCTCTCAGCTCCTCATGCTTCTGTCAGACACAGATGTGAAATGCTGCTTTAGAGAGTGGGGGGAAAAAATCCTAAAGGGTGTAGTGTTTTGTCATCTCTCAGGACAGTAAGCACGCATGGCATGAATGAGTGGCAGATATGAGCTATTCAAACCAGTCACTGAACTGACAGGATGACACTTTCATGCATAATAGAACCATTAATTATTTCTTCTGATGGACAGCAGTGTGTACTAGAAGAAAAAAGCAGCAGAGGATAATACTAGGTTTGATAGGTTCTCTGTGTTATAACAGCTTGTCATTAAGAAACAAACCAGGAAAAAGCCTGCTGTTTTGGGATATGATCAGGTAAAACAGACCAGAGGGTTTTGACAGGGTGGGTGTCATTCATAGGGTTAAAAACTCCAGGCAGGTTAAGGTCTATTCAAAGCTTGCTTTTTATAAAAAAGATGTTCTAACAGATCTGCTTTAAAAATCATGGTTTGTGTTTTGCTTCATGTAGCCTTTCATTTGGGGAGCCTGACTGTTGTATTGTAGGTTTTCATTTATAATTTAATTTATAGATTAAACCCACACATTTCTTTTTTTTATCTCTGCAAAAGGGAAACTTTAACATTTAAAAAAAATGTTTTTTAAAGGATTCTCTGTATGAAGATTATGCTCAAACTCATCACACACTTTGTATTAAAGACACTCACAAATCCATTTCTAATTAATTTAGAAATTTATATTCTGTGATTTAATGTTGAGGAACTGCTCTCTCAAGGCTAATATGGAAAAAATTAATATATTTTGAAGAACTCACTTCAGTGTAGCATAAGCCTTCATAAATATAAAGTATGATGGATAAAAATCTTCATTCACAGTATCAATGTTGTTAAGGGCAACGTATGATGATTGTAGGGAAAATAATGCAATGTTTAGAACTTTTCCTCAAAATAGGTTTTTTTTCCTCGCAGAATCTTCTTTAGTGTAACTTTTAAATTTATTGACAAGAAAATATTTGCAATCAATTTATTTCTTTTTTTACTTTCTATACCTTGAAGGTGAAGAAAAGATAAGATGATGACTCCTTTAAAACCAGGGTGAAATATAAACCCCACCAAAAAGGTGTTGGGAGAAAGGGCTGCTTCTGCTGGTTTGTACATGTTTACTCTAAGTATGAGGAACTTCTCTCATCACTGAAGAGGAAAACTTATCTTCATCTTCCTTATTAGGGAATGATGGAGAGCATCTGGATAAAGCTTCTTCTAGTTTATCCAGTCAAAAATCATGAGCACTATTATGCCCTTATATCACATCAAATAACTTTTGGAATATTTTTGGTCTCTAGCTTGTATTCTATCTAGCTCCAGACCAAATCCAAGCCTAGAAATATATGATGCCTGTAACTTTAAATCAAAGTTGTCAATTTTGTCTCTTTAGATAACAAGTCGAGTTGCCAAGGATACAATGAGTAGATGATAGTGCATTCCAGTGCTGAAAGTACTGCAATGAGACATACTTTCTGAAATAATATTAACACTTTCTCTCTCATTATTTCTGTCTTCACATGTACAGTCCGTGCATGGAGTTGATGCCCAACCTGAACTGAAAGTGTCCTAAATTTATTACTGTATTTCATAAAAGTGTTGATTCTTGTGAAAACCTTACAAGTAATTGGAATCTGACAAGGCACAACCTATATTCTCAGAGAATCTTCTGGGAGACAAACAATAGCCTGGTCTGTTTCCCCCTTTGCAAATCCCAAAACAGAGGACTCAAATATCCCCTGTGATTATTCCCTGAAGAAGTCCTGAAGAACAAAAGAATTTATACATATATATATCTCCCACTTTTTTCCCCTCTTCAGGACAACGTAAACTGAGCTATGTGTGTGGTAGTATCAGAAGTATTGTGCTGTCTCACACCTGGAGATGAGGATTAGGATAACTTGGATGAAGCAGCATGTTAACATTTAGGGCATGACAATAATTGTGACATCTTGATGTGCAACTTTAGTCTGGGATAACACATGATTGGTGTTAAGAATTCAAACACTGAAGATGAAGGTGGTTAAAATTTTAACCTTGAATATAGCACAAAGAATTGTATTTTTAGCATGGTGTTCTGAAAATCTTTTCTGTTTGGTCAATCTGCAACAGGAATAAGTTATATATAAGCTCCATGACTAAAGTGGATATGTAACATCTGTGGTGGAGAATGTTGCTGGTATGACTGAAGTAGCAAATGCTTCAAGCATCACCCCTGAGCCCTCCAAAGGGCCTCCATCCATCTTGTGACTGGATATCTACTGTGTGACAGGCCGTGCTGCACTCGGGGACTACTTCCTGGCAGAGCTGGGTTGTCTTGGACTCAGGGGGTGGCCTGATGAGGGAATCCATGTCCATGAATAACATCAGTTGACATGAAGTTCTCACAGCTCTAGCCAGTAGTAAGGAATCACAGGGCACTGGCTGCATCCCTCTGCATTGTTTCATTTGGATCACGGACTTGTTGTCTTCTGCATAACTTTGTGACAGCCGAAAAGTTAACTTTGTAGTGAGGCAAAAGTTCTGTACTTGGACAGACTTCTGTTTCAGTTCCTATTTTTTGAGTGGTCTTATGCACAAAAAGCTACTATGTAGCTTTAGTTAACAATAGGTTGAAACTCTGCGCCTGAAAATTCGATCTAGTTGAATAATGTACTTACCTGCTTTAAGAAGAATGCTTTTTAAAAGTTGCATAAGAAGTGAGCAGAATGCTTTCTTAAAAACATTTTGCATTTTAAGTGTGTGAGTATTTGATTTGAAAGCTCACTGAAATTTCATCGCAATCTCACAGTGATATTTAATATTTACAGTATCAAAACGGGTAGCTTTGCAAGTAGTATTAAGCCATGTATTGTCTGTGTTAGTCCATTCACGATTAATAATTATGGGTTCTTCAAATCCTAAAGGGCAAATATTACCCCCACTGTATGAAAGTAATTAATCAAATATATTGGAAAAAACATTTTTCTAATAAGACTGAGTGATCAGTAAAGCTGTATCTTAATCAACCATTTTTACAAGGTATAAAATGCATGATAATCACTAAGGTTGTAAATTTATTGCAAATTAATCTGAAAAAACCCTAAAAGAAGACACAGAGTTAGAGAACACTTCTAAGCATTTTTCTTTTTGAGAATTTTATCAAGTATTTACCTTTTATTTGAAAAACAGCTATGCACATGGAAATCCTATTTTTACCTTTTTTCTGAATATTGTCATTCAGCTTTTAGAGAGCTGTAAGATTATCTGCTTCAAGCAGGTTGATAACTAGTGGTTGCTTTTCAGAGAAAAGTGTTGTATTTATCAGAATTTTTAAATTGCTGACGAGCTAATGTTCTGAAGAAAATGTCATCATTATTTCTGCTTTTGTTGCCTAGAAGTATTTCTTGCCTTTATGAACAAAATACTCTTTTGCCTTTTTTTGTCCCTTTTTGTGGGGGGGAGGGAATGTGTTTGTGTGTGTATTTGTTGTGATCTCATATCAATAATTATTGATTATTGCAGATTAAATAATTCTCTTTCGTCAATGGAACATTTGATTACCTTCGAGCTAAATGAAGTTCATCTGCAAAACTGTATTTTTCAATGTTTATATAGAATATGTTGCGTCTGAATATAAAAAACAGGATTCAAAGTTTTAAAATTTTGAAATCAGTTGGATAATTAACACTGAGTAATTTTTGACTTAAGAACCTATCAACCTGAATCTTAAAATTATTTTTAATTTAACAGCAGTATCTGTTAGCTCTCAGTGAAAGTAGATACCTCACCATTTCTTAAAATTGATTCTCTTCTCATTAAATGAGTATTTCCCATAGTCTGGAAAATTATATAGATCAACAAGCTCAAAAGAGAAATGGAATGAGATAGCTTAGAAGAAAAGGCATTTTTGTTACCTAGGAAATGAGTGAGTTAAAGTACTTAGCACAACTCTTATCATGTCAGACATCTGAGGGCTTTTGTGTTTCCTAGATTTTAGTTATGGCAGTAAAGCTAGACTTGAGACAAAGCGGCTTTAATATGAAATTCTTTGAAAAGACAGAGAAATAGTTTGTTTTCTACTTTTCAAGTCAAAGTGTTGCTAGTAGATGACTTTGGACAGAATGCTGTAATAAAAATGTATACTGCTACTCCTAATAATGATAATTTAACATTAATTCTATTGCGGTTGGTAGCTACTAACATTTTGTTGGAAATTTTTTTCAGTGAAATTTTGCAAGAATGAGACTTGTAGTTAAACTGGTTTTTTTTTTTTTTTTTGTGGAGAAAGGTAACTGGGGTGCTGACACAGATTCTAAATGAATTTATTTTAGAAATCATACTTTGAGATTTTTGTGTATTAAAATTTTACTGTCTTGGTCTTTTTTTTCCCCATTATTTCAATATTAGAAACAATTTCTGCTTTTGTTTAACACAGTATTAGGAAGGGTAAGTAATGATTGTTTCACAAATATATGAGCTTCAATTATATTTTTAATCACATTTTAATTAATGGATCAGTGTTTGTGAATGTGCTGTCTGTTTGATTCATCCAAATTACAGCAGGTTGCTGTTACTAAACTATTCTGATTGGTGACAAATTATGGAACTGTTTTGAAGACTGAACAGTTTTGCATAATTGTTGTTTTTAACTTGTGTTATCTGATGAATGCGTGCTCACCAGATGCTGGCCAGATATCTTTCAATTGGCTCTATTTTTTTAGACTGTTCATGAACAAAATAAACTATGACCTTGGATTTGTTTTGGATTTTACACTATTTTGGCAGCCCTACTGCTCACCTGTGTTAAAGGCAAGTTTTGCAGATTTTTTTTTGGTTGTTTGTTTTGCTTTGTTTTGTTTTGTTTTTTATAAAGGTAAGGAGCAATAACACTGTGACCACAAAATCTGAAAGAGTTTGTGGGGGACCATGTCAAAGATTTTGAAGTTTTGCTTATGCATATTCTTCCTTTCTCTCTCAGTTTGATCTTTCTAGTTGCCATAACAACTTCATAATAGCAGCACATTTACTGCTGTAGTTAAGGTTGTGTCAGCACTTCCATTATAAGCTACTGTTTTCAGGAATTTCTAATTTATTCACAGACTTAAAAATGGCATACAGTAAGTCTATGTAATTGGTTTTAATGTATGGTACCAACTTTGTGAAAGCTGCTGTTGTCTGAGCTCTGATGGCATGTATAAAATAGCATATTGGTCCTAGTGGGTTTTTTTTTCTTTTTCTTTTTTTTTTTTTTTTTTTTTTTTTTTTTTTACTGAGAAGCAGCGAAACATTTTTAGTCTAAAATTAATTTTGACTGGTTCCCATCTGCCAGAGGTATGAGAATCAACATGTTCTTTTGCTCTACCACAATGCCCCATCACGCCTGTATCCAGTTCGACCCATCTGTTCCTGTTAGTTAAAAGGTTAGTGTGAACATGGTGCTTTTCTGGAAGCAGGAAAATGATAACCTTTTTAATAACTGAGTTTCATGTCTCATTAAGAAATAAGTGTTGGACATCCTCAATACTTCTATAATTATTTTTTTGTTAAATAAAGACTAGCAATGTTAAGTGGTGGGTGATTTTTGAAAGGCAGGAAGTAGAGGGTGTTTCTGGTACTGAAAAAAATCAGTTATTCATTGTAGATGCACTTCCTCTTATACAGGTTTAGCAGGGAATTGTGTGTAACTACAATACAACTTTCTGAAATCTGGAAATTGTTTAACCTGGGAAACATGTAAAAGCAGTTTCATGATTTGCTGAAGGTGTTCTGTGACTCCTTGAGTGATTTCACTAAGCCTATGATAGGGGGATCTTTTAAAGACAAGATTTCACCCAAATAGATTCTGGGGGTTTTATTTAAACACATTTATTTCAGGCAAATTGGCAAGGCATGCACAGCATAAACTTGCTGCCCTGAATAATTATGAATTATATACTTGTGAGGATTCATGGGATTTTTCTTTCCTTTTTTTTTTTTGCCTATTTATTGCCAAATGTATTGCAAGACACTAGCCCCTAAAACAAAATTATGTGCTTTAGCTGTAGGAAGCAGTATAACAGTATATTATAAAAAAAGCCCCAAAACTTTCATACTCTTTTTAATCCCAAATTGGTTTTAATTCACTTTGAAGTCTTCATTTACATAAAATTGCTTAAATTTGAAGGATGTTTTTATTTCCTTTAGTTAATCTACAGTTCTACTTCACTCTAATGAAATATAGTGGCAGCTACTTAGACATTTGTATCACCTTGGTTGATGTTTGTAAAACTTCAGCAACAAGGTGTAACTTTAAAAGAAAGATTAATTAGATTTCAATGGTCTGAAGTGATCACAGCTGTTCATTTCAAAGATAAATTTCTTTGATTTTTGATTTTAAAGGAAAATATATTTAATTTAATCATCCTAGTTAGATGGTATTTATTTAAGTATATTTTATTCTGAGGAAAGTTTGTAGGTACTTCTCAGTTGAGAATATAAATAGTTTTTTAGAAGCTCATTGATGCCTTCAGCTCAGACTTCCTCTTTGATTCTAGACAGGTGAAATATTCAGCCTGGATATCCTATGTCCAGACAATTCATTGCCCTTTTATTGCTTCACTTCTTTAAGTGTTTTCCACTCCTCTGCCAGAATTGGTTTAATTGTTAACTGTGTTCTATAGCATGGCTTTGAAATCATATCCAGAAAATTGCTTTTGAGAGCTTTTTCCCAACTGAGTATAAGACTTAACAGTCAAAACTCTATAAATATTGCAAGAAAATCCACTTAACTGCTCCATAAAGAAATTATTTTGAAAGCGCTACATTCTTAGGGTGTTTGCAAATAGCATTTCTTTTTCTAGGTTTTACAAAAGTCTGCATTTGTACTTCTGTCATCTTTTGTTACTTTCTCCATTCCCTGAATTCATGGAGCTTTTATTTTCTGAGGTTTATTAGACCTGGAGGATTAATTTAAGCATGAAGGGTTGGTTGCTTTCTAGGTTTTGTGTCTTGTTGTGATTCTCATTGTAAAGGATTTTGTCCTTTCTGTAATAAGTAAAAATTAATGGAAAATTTTGCATCCTTTGCAGACTTCATAGCTGTGAGAAGTTATTCTGCCTCATCTCTGTAACTCTTCTTAGGAGTAAATATCTGAACAGAATCCTAGCTTGATATTAGCTTGGTGCTGTTCTTCAATAGTACACTTCAGATGAGGAGAATCATGGAAAGGAGTTCTTGAATGTTGCAGGCTTTGGGTAAACTGCAGTCTGTCTACATTTACTTTGAAATCTGTAAGGCAGTTCTCTGGAGCTACTGAACTAAGCTATTGGAGCTTAGTTAAAAGGTTTTGCTAGAAATCCTCTGAAAGATCTCCCTCTTTTTCAGTGACAATTGGGGTAAAAGATAAGGTTTGATGTCAGTTGCATCTCAGAACAGCAGCATAAAACTAACAGTATTAATATAGTCTGGGTTGTTGGGATCAGTTGTTGCAAAAGCTTTTCTTTTTTCCAAGACGTGTACTATGTTGATCTTCAATATATTAGAGATTAGGTAGGGGAAGTATATATTTATGAAGGGAAGATTTAAATGGAAGTACAGATCAGGGTTTGTATTTTTTAAAAAGCCCATGGTTTGCAAATTGTATAAGCTATCATCTATAAATGCCTAGGTAGAGCTTGTTTCCAGAAAGCAATCAGCAATAGGTCCCCTTTCTTCTTACTTCATGTCTTATATGATTTTGAAAACATTTCCCTTAAAAATTATTATGTGGTTGCAAGATTACTGAAATTGAAAAAGCTTTTTGGACATTCACTAATATAAAATTTTGTGTCCTTTTCTTTCTAATAGATAAAAGTTAATTTCACTGAAATTCTGTTAAGCTAAGGTTCAAATTTTAAGTTTCAGATTTATCTGAAAGGTTATTAGTTTCCTGTAGGCTTTTTCCTAGGTTAACTAATGTTGTTTGTGAGCCATGTGTGTAGATGTCACCCAGCAGATAGTCATGTGTCTGAAGAACACATGTCTGTAATTCAGGTGGTTTCATAATGATCTTGTGTGGTTCATTCTCTGTCTTGTGATGTGGCAAATGAGCTTGATGTTTGTATTCGGCAGAAGGGCAGAGCCGTCCCACAAAAGCCACAAAATTTGCTAGTTTCCTAGTAAGAGAGGAATGATCTCAGAAGTCTTCCAGGAGAGGTAGGTACTTATAATAATGTCAATAATGTCCCTGCTGTATCTCTGCTTTCATATATGTATTATTCAGGAAAAGAAAGTCCTTTTTTCCTGCTTTCAGATTGTATGCAGGTTTTTCTAAAGACTCATTTTATAGGCTTTTTTCAAGTGAATTCTGTACACAAAAAATATAATCTAACTTGCCTAACAAATAGGACACAATTAAGGACTACTGCAGTGCTACAGTTTAAAATCTAGCCCATTAAGTAATGAATTCATTATATTAAAGATACTGGAATTTAGTTTGCTTTTCCAAATTCTCTGTTAGTGTCCAGTCTATTAAGTAACCTTTTATGGTTTATGCATTTTAATGCTATCATTTTACTAGCTTAAAAGCACCTACTGGAACCTTTACCAGAACTAAGAATTAATGAAGTAATGAATTCACTGTCACAGGCTACTTAAAAGCTAGTTCTAACAATAGATAAGGAAGTCTAAAGCATAAAGGAATCCAGCTCTCGTTTGGAAGAGGAACATCAGTGAATAAGGTACCACTGAGAGTGCACACTGGAAGGCAGAAAAATCAGGAAAGATGAGAAACTTACAAATGTCTCTCCATCATAAGTACTTTATCTTGCTGTTTTTTATAGATGTAGGGGCATTCTTTGTTGAAATTCATTCTTTTGCATTTTAGTCAGCACTTCACTATTCAATTAAAGAATCCTGGGAGCTGAAGTTTATCTCTGCCCACTTGTGGAGCCAGGACTAGAATTGTGTCTCAGAAGGAGGATGTTCTGTTTGGTTTTGGTGTTTGGTTGAGAGTTTTTTTCTGTCCTGAGGACTTACTGCTGCAGCATTGGCAACTGGGGAAAAAAACCTCAGTAGAACGCCTTTATAATTATTTGGGACAGATTCCACTTAACTCTCTTTCATTTGAAAATTATTTTAGAATTTTGAGAAAGACTGTATTTTGATACCTCATGTTTCTTTTACAGTTTCAAGGATGCTGTATTTGCTGGATAAACTAATCTAAATATAATGCAATACTTACCTGTTTGCATGCTGAGTGTTTTAATTATGCTCAGTTACAATTTCTTAAATTGCATTTTTGAAAGTTTCTGAATTAAAGATGTCCTAGGAGAGAATTAGCCTCTTCCTGATTAGTGCTGGAGTAATGCAGATAGCACATTCAAACACCTATTTGGGCATGCAATTCTGGTTTTGTCACTAAAACTACAGGTCAAAAAGTGCACCCTTACACCTTAGTGTCCAATGCTTCTTTCTCCATCTGAATTAGGAATGTACAGTTGGAAAGACCCAATAACTTTGAACAATTATCTAGTTATTTAAA
The DNA here is from genome assembly GCF_028018845.1 of Melospiza georgiana. Classification (NCBI taxonomy): domain Eukaryota; kingdom Metazoa; phylum Chordata; class Aves; order Passeriformes; family Passerellidae; genus Melospiza; species Melospiza georgiana. The sequence continues at coordinate 32,811,652 of NC_080435.1, forward strand.
TAGTACTTTAATGCAATTACTTTCCATTTGCATTCAGCTGGGGGTTATGAAAATATAGACTTTGCTTTTTCATTATGTGCTTTTTTGAGTGACTCAATGTATGAATGCATTTGTCAGCTGGATTATGAGTATCATGCTTTATGCCTTATCTGAGCCTTATTGTTAAGGAATCTCTGTCTTTTTTTCCAGTCACACAGATGTCAAGTCTCAGAGGGGAGCACAAGACTCATGCCTCTGTGATTTGTCACATGGTCTCCTGCCCCACTGCAGGCATCCTGCATAATGGCAGCAAAAGACTCCTGTCTCAGTACTCTTCTGCCAGCCCACGCAGAAAGAGTGCTTGGGTAGAAGAGGAAGGATTTGCAGACCAGAGAGTTCTGGCCATTGAGAGCTGGGAGGGCTGTGCAGAAGCACAGAGGAAGCCGCAGGCACTATCTTGCAGCTGTGGTACCTGCAGGACAACATGTATCTCACATGAGCAGATGTCTGCATCATCAGTGAACAGAATTGCCCATTCCCATTGTTGTGCTTAATGCATACAACTTCTACATTTGACTCTGGTATACTTCAGAGAACTGCTTTTTGGTAAAGCCTGTCTTGTTGATTGCCACTTCAAAATAGAGATGAACATTTAAATTAATTGCTTGCAAAATAATGCATCTATGCTGTTAAAATATTTCTTACAGAGACATGACCACTTGTGTGATGGGAAGAAACTGGAAGTTAAACTGTAGTTTTTTTCATCCAGAAACTTTGAGTATCTTCAGAAAAGTCAGGCTTTGCTTCCTCTTGGGTATTTGAATGGAGCAGTGTTCCATGAAATCTACCCTCAGATAGAATAGGCTGTGTATGCAGAGGGAAGCTTTGTTGTTCTGTCCTTTGTCTTTGTAGAAGATTTGTTTCACCTGCCTCTTGAGGAATAGCATATCTTCCCTGTCACCTGTTTTCTACAATTTGAATTCATTTTTTGGGGGTAGTTATCAAGGACCATTTTTTCCCTTTCCCCTGCAGGGAGTGGGGAGTGGGAAGGGTGTTGTCTGCAAAAGTCATATTTGTTACTTATGTGCAGACAGCCAATAATCACCTATCAAGAATTTTTATTATTTTAGCAAACTAGGGAATTAGTTTTCATTGGCTACAAGTTGCATAGTTCTCTTATTTATTAGTATTCTATCTTATGTTGGTTAATGAATCTCTCATTTCCCATGCTGATTACTCCCCATGCTCAGGCTTTCTCTTTTTTGAGTTGGTGTGTTTCTTGTTCCAGTGGTCACAATCTCCTCCTGCTGGAATTGCCTTTTAGGCAGTTGGAGCCCATTTCAGCACAGTTGCTGGGTTGGGTTTATTAGTTTCTTCTCCATCTTGGGAGCTCTGCCAGGTGGTCTATAAATTCTGCACTCTTTGTGTCCACTTTCAGTGGGCATCCCACTTCCCAAGCCTTGTTAACCTCCTGCTAGGTCTGAGACTGCTGAAGCATGTCCAGCTCTATGCCTTAACAAGGCAATTCTACCTACAAATAATTTGTGTTTCCAACTCATGGACATCACTTGGAGCTTGCTTGTTAGCTGCTCTCTGTTTCACGGATTAGATCTCCCTTCTTGTTGATTAGGCTTGAAAGCATTAAAAAAACAAAAGTCAAAGAACATCCTTTCTTAAAAAGATTTTTACATAGTCTATATTTTGCAACAGTGTTGCAGTATCATGTTTAACAGAGAGACATAGAAATAAGAAATTAAATCTTAGAATACAGAAGTTAACTGTTATCTGTGTGCTTTAGCTCTTATTTGGCTGGTCTAGGATGTGTAAAAAATCACTTTCTAGCAGCAAATGGGATCTGTGAAACAGCTGCATGCTTTTCAGTAGCTTTGGGAACAATGAGTAATGAGAGAAATTTCATGCACTTCATTAATCAGTGAGATTCTAGAAATATTTGAGACTATTTTGTTTATTAGTTGGGACAGTTTACAGACAGGTCAGTGCTCTTTTTTTCAGTCTTTTTTTTTAAATATCATTCACTGAGTATATGGATATTCATGCTTCAGAGACTTCCATTTTCATCATCCACTTTCCTGTTATCTCAGTAAAAAACTCCTGCAAAAAATGTCTTAAATGTATTAAAAAATATCTTGAGAATTTTATGGCTGACGGCATTTTCCGTCTAGGAGAAAAGAAGTGCTGTTTGTTTAATGAATTAAAGATGACATTTACCTCTAACAGCCAAAGATATGCTGCTATCTGTAGAAACACCTTGATTAACAGTCTTGGCTTTGAAACTGGTCCAAATGTGGATGGCTGAGTACAAAATGGACCCTCTGTTATAAAACATGGTTTCTTTTCATCCGGTGATCTACTTCTGAAAGTAAAGGAGATGATGGATGTTCTGTTTGTATAACAGAAAATAGTTCTGTAATTGTAATGAGGCTCATTATAAAAGTGTGCCCAACATGTTGATTTAGACATTTAATTTCTTCTGTGTGTGTTCCAAATCACTGTAATCATCTGTGCAGACCATGCTGATAGCACAACTTCAAAATTTATTGAGCATTTTGAGGTAATCCGCATATACATAAATATATTCAAAAATGTTAAATTATGTCTCAGTTAAAGAGTGGAAACTATATATGCCCATTTGGAAGTCCTTTATTAGATATTTTTGAAGTAAGCAAGCACTCTCTTTGGTGAGACCAATGTTCAGAAAAATGGCATTGCAGTAATCAGGTATAGGAGGTTAGTCTCAGGTAAGTCTTAATTTTATGTTACTTATAGTGACTTTGAAATAATATTTCATGTAAATTTTATAGTTTACACTTTTATAATACTATAAACTTGTAGTGGATGTGAGGGCTGCTTCTCTAGTGAATAATGATGAATGATGATATTTATTGATAGTAATGGATATTATTTTAATGGGTGGTATTTCATGAAAATAATGGAATATAAAGAAGAAATGTATTGAAAGTTTAAAGTAAATGTAGAATTTAGAATTTATTCTTTGTCTTGAAGCTGCAGGATTTTTTGTAATTTTTAAACAAATCAAGATTTTAACAAAGCTTTGTTTTATGGCATCAGTAAAAAAAAACTTTAATGGCAGAGTTTCAGGTGGCATGCTGCTGGGAATTCTTTGAAAGAGATGTTGCCTAGAATAGTCATTTATTTATTTTTTTATCATGCTTTTAAATAGAAGGGATGATGCCACTAGTGGAATCTACTAAGGAAAACAGATTTTAAAAAATCAGTTCATTTATAATATTTGTTAATAAAAATAAAAAATTAAATTATAGGAAACTCTAATATTTCTTCTGTAAGTATGAAAGGCACAATTCTTTTCTGGTGTAACTGATTACATTTTAACAGCAGTAATGCCCATCTGCTTCTCAGGGTTTCTTGGCAACTTTAGTGCACTAGAAATTATAAATGCTTTAAACGATACTGCAAGTTGTATAATTTTGTTTTACTGAAGCCCTTATTGGAACACACTGTTCTAACAAAGTGTGACTAGATATAATATGTATTTATACTTTTTTTTGTGAGTTTGGCGTAGAATTTTTTCAACATTTATGATTAAATAAATCTCTTAGAAGCGTTGGAACTCACCACAGCAAACTGAGCTGTCACAGAACGCATGTATTAGATTGTAAAATATTATTCCATTGTGCTTGTGTTGTGAAATATTGGATGGATTAACTTATTGTCCAGGTAGACAGTTATGGTAATTCTGTTTATTCTTACGAAAAATCTGATGACACAGAGTCTTTGCTGTAATTATTCTGCTCTTCCCATTTTTATTTTACTGATCCATAACTATCATTTTGGTGGAAGACACAGGAAAATTGAGAGAGTTAAGACTGGAGAAAAATGGGAAAAGAAAATGGACACTTCAAACAAGAAAAAACCCAAAACCAAACTACAGAAAATCTGAATTTCACTGGAAAAGAGATTACCCAGCAGTTTGTTAACACTTTATGTGTGTGTTCGATGCTTCTGATAAGGGTCTAAGGAATTAGATGATTCTGATGTCATGAAGGAGCAGAATAAGAGTCTGCTGTGGTAAAAAGAAGCAGAATGGAAGCACACAAAGGATTTAGCATTAGAGTAATTGAAGATGACATTCTTTTCTAATTATCTCTGTTATTTGTTGTGTTGTAGGTTTTTGAATAAAAATGAGCAAAGCAATTGCCCAGGAGGCAATAGGGAGGAAAGTTGCTAACAGGTGAAAGCAGGAAAATGAATGCTTTGAATATCTTCTTTTTTGCATAAATTCACATAGATCCTCTCTGACTGGATAGCTAACATATTTTTAACAGCACTTGGAAGTGGGTTCTATTAGAGAATTCTGGAAATGTTAGCCGTTTCAAATTTCCACGTAGTTGAAGTAATATTAGGGAGGAGAGAGTATCCTTCCTCTGTTGTTTCACTTTGCCTTAGGCAACTACTTGTCACAAGTCATGGATGTGAGATACTGCGTGGTTGACCATGAGTCTGAATAACTACAACCATTCTTATGTAATAAAGAAAATAAAAATATTAAATAGGGGGTCTAGTCTTGGTATGTTTGACTGTCTCTATATGTTAGATGTTTAGACACCAGGAAGCATTTCTTCATGAAAAGGCTTGTTAAGCATTGGCACAGACTGCCCAGGGAGGTGGTGTTCAAGAAATGACTGGACATGGCATTTAGCACTGTGGTCTGATTGACAAGGTGGTGACCAGTCAAAAGTTGGACTTCATAATCTATTTTCTCAAAATACTGTTCTTTTCTTGTGGCATATAAAATGTTACTGTATCACTGAAAGTTGAAAGAAGAATTGTCTGAGGCAACTGGCAATCCTAGAATGACCACTTGTATTTCTTCACTCTTTCCCTTCATGGTCTACTTTTTAAAGACTTATTTCAGACTCAGATTGGTTATATTGTCATTTTATTAAATCTTCTTTGAGTTAATAGCCTGTAATGCAGTGAGCATGATTTAAGTTGTGATTGTAATAAAGAGTACACATATCATAGTGATCAAATAAAATCAAATTATATACTAGACTTCTAGATGACTGTGTGATTATCATATTTCTAAATTTTTGTTAAAAAGCTATAAATATAATTTATTGAAATTTTTAATAGAAATTAGTAGCAATACCTCTTGTCAGTTGTGTCCGTTTAAGTGATTGACTTTAGACTTAGCACCTATGTTTGTATAAAAAATATGATATATTCTATGTGAAAATAAAATTCATTGCGTTTGCCTCTGAAGAAGCAGAAATCTACCCTGAAAAGATCTCTCTTCTTCCTCATGGCTCCAACCAAAACTTAAACCAAAAGACTTGTGTCTTTTTGCGTGAACGTGTTCTGGTGCATTTGGCAAGTATCTTTCAGCTGTAATGAGGAACAGGGTCACTACTGCTTCCACAGCTTGCTTGAAAGACATGCATTAATGGTTGTGTTTCAATAAATGCTAACTAAAAATGTATTTAATACTTCATTGCTTACTCTACTCCCTTGAGTTTTTAGAATGCTTTAGTTTGCAGAAACATTGATAGACATTGTTTCTGTTATACTTGTGTTTGCAGAAATGCTTTAATATGGCTGTGTATGACAACCTTCCTATTGCCATTTGTTTGTTTAAAAGGGACAAATGAATTAACAAAAAATGGAATTTCTCAATTTGGGGATTTTATAAACTTGAGCACTTTGGACTAAGTCTCAAGAACTTCAAGGTTAAAGATAAAACTCTAAGCAGGTGTGTGTTTGTGAAGAACTGTCTTTGCATGAATAATCATGCTGAACATATATATGCACAATATATTTATGTTTGTCTAATGATATATATTTTCTTTTTCCCGAGTATTCTGCTGATCATACAAAAAAAAGTGAATAATTCACATGAAGTAGTAACACAGAATCCTATTAAAATACAAACCCAAACAAGTAGGGGGTAAGTTCAGGATGCATTCTCTATTTATGCATCTATTCATGCAGAATTTAGGCAAGTTGCTTCTGGTATGAAATAAGCGAATTAAGGCAGATGTTGTCATGTGAGATTAATCCAATTAAAACCCAGACAATATCAGTAGTAGAGCAAAATGGAAAAATAAAAAAGAAAAGGTGCTTTGTGCAGTCTGATCTTCTCCTCTTGTAACTGGTATCTATAATTGTGTATAAATGAGAGACTGTTAGGACTGTAAATATGCTTTTCCTTTCTGACGTTTCCTGCCTGTTGCTTGGTTACCAGTACTTTGCCACGCATACGTGGAAGGTATTAGCTCATTCTTCTGTCTTCACTCTTTTGAGCTTTAGTGAGGAGATACATGATCAAAATTCATGATTTATTTCTCTGCCTCTAGCTGTTAAGGGTTAAATGACTTATCCTAGGAGATTTAGAAGTGGTTATGCATAATTTATTCATTTCATATGGAGGAAAAGGCCATTCCACTATATGAATCTTTCAGAGTAGTGTTGATTTTTTCTTTTGTTTTAATCTTTTTTCCTTTTTTTAGAAAGTAGGATTCTTTACTAGTTGCTATGAAACAGCCAAATGACTTACCATAAACTGTCATCATGACCTTTCCCAATGATGGTAGTCTTTGCCATTTCTCCTCTAACTTAACCACAGTATGACATTAGTGTCAGGATCACTACAGAATGACACACAGTATTTTAAGTATTTCTGTAGTGACTGTCACCATGATACCTGGTAGCTTTCAACAAAGTGGAATGAAGGGGTAAAGAATGCAGGTTAATATATATTTGTTTAACTGCCTGATTTTAAAATTTCCCTGTGAATGGTCATGGAAGTAGGAAATGGAATTAAGAGATTACCATTGAATAGATGAACACAAGAGTAGTCATACTCCTTCTATCTTGTCCCTTCCCCTCAAAAAGAAAGGATTAATACTTGATTTGTACATTGTGTACCTGAGTCAAGCAGGCAAAAGTGGAAACAAGTTGAGAGAGTTCTTTAATGTCAGTTGAAGGTATATTATTAGAATGATTGTAACTTGAACAGTCTGCAGTTTTTAAATGAGTCTTCAATGCACTGCATTGAGTTTTCTTAAAATATTTTTTTCTGTACATCTTAATATTGGTAACCATTTTATAATTTCAGTAATGTTAACTGATACTTGTTACCAATGTGCCATTTTATAGTAATTTCTGAAGCAAGTATGTCTTGGCCTATCAGGTGTTGGAAGAGTAATGCCATAGTGGCATTTTCTCAAACATGTCCATTAATGGAAAATGTTTTCAGGTAAGATTTAACCATATCTGTTTAACTTTTTAGAATACAAAAAAAAAGAAAACGTCAGCATGATGTTGGCACTGAAAACTCTAATGTATATTAATGTATACATTAAAGTTTAAAATGCTTTTTTGTGAGGTAGTTGCTTTAATAAAGTTCCTTCTCTCCATTCTGGAAGATTATGTGTATAATACATGAACTATGTCTAAATCTGATAACTGCTTTAAGAGCTACCTACCATCATTCTGATTTTTGGTATATCACAATTAACTGCCTTATTAAAGAAAAATAAAACTCTTAAACTTGAACACAAATATCAGTCCTTGCTTTTATAATGTATTCCATTTATCTCTCTACTTCAGTAAATCTGGTGTAAACTCTACATTCTTAAGGTGACGCCAGTGGTAAAACTGTGGGCTTCCACTTCTTGTCACCCCAATGGGAGAAGAAGCAACAGGGAAGCATCTCCTTCCCCAGGAGCATGGACTGCTTAAAAAATGTGCCTAAAAGCCTATGTAACTTTTAGTCTCAAAACTTGAATAATCTTTTTTTATTCTTTTTGAATAATTTTAATTCATAAAATAATTTGGTACTAAAAAGTCAAATAGTGTAAACTTTCTACAAAACTTGCAAGTATTTCCTCTTGTATCACTTTAAGTAGCCATTAGGGAAGGAGAGTGTGTCTTCATTAATGGAACTGGAAGCAAGTATTGATTTGGAGCTTTATGGCTATCTATGCAAGTATTGACATCTGCTGTTCTTTAATTGCTGTTGCTTATTCAATTACAAAGAAAATGATTGCTTACTACTAATCCTATATCAATATACTGTTATTATCATATTAAATTTTGAGGTGGTTTTGCCTAAGAAAATGGTTCATTTTTTCTAAAAGAACAAAATATTAACCCTATTTAATAAAAGCAATAAGATAAAAACCCCTTAGAAATAGTAGCTTGAGTTGAATTGAGTTTTTATTTAGTTCCTTACTGTGCAGTTCTTAGAGGTCCCAAAATGCTGTCTCCAGTGGTTTTCTGCCTTTCAGTGAAAGGCAGAATGTGGCCTTAAAAAATGCCAAGTCAGCAGAGTGAAGAGTAGTTAGCCTGAAGGCAAGGAAGAGGCTGATGTGAACTTAAAGGTATCTTCCTTTCCTCCAGTTCCTCAGTTTAGTTTCAGTATTTTCATTTGTGTTCAGGTAAACACTTGACTGAAATTTTGATCTTAATGGAATTGGAGAAATAGGAAGTCCATGTTGTAGTTTTGATATTAATTTTTAATGCTAGCTTTATCTTGAGGTTTTTGAATACATTTGCATGGCTGATCATATTTATGAGTGACTGTGTCCTAAAGACTCAGATAGAACAAGCCTTGTCTGTGCTAATATGTTACTTTAAAAATGTTTCCTGGTAAGTTTGTATTACCCAAACTCGGTATTTTATATGTGTCTTAACTGTGCATCAGTGAAATTCACTGATAATAGATTTAATTTTTACTGCTAATGTGGTCTATATATCAGAGGCTCATTTTAAAGACTAAGGTAGAGAGATGTAAGCCTAAACACTCCTTTCTCCAGCCATTAACTTCAATATTAATGATGGTAATAGCAGAAAGAATCATTGCTCTTTCCTCCGTCCCTTTTATAAGCTGAAGAAAAAAAATTCGTGTCACTAATTTGTTTATATAATACATTTTACAAACTAGTTTACTAGATGCAGTAGTACAAATAATCCTTTAAATATCCTTAAAGAATAGATTCTGCCACTTTCATTCATAGTAAGTTATGCCCTGTTTTGTAAGCATTTCTTTGGTTTTTGTAAGGCCACTGTAAGGGTAAAATTCCCCTGAAGCAGAGCCTATTTGTTTCCCTTGATTTAGTCATATAGTTTTAAATTCATTGTACTGTTTTCTGCTCTCTCATCTAAGTACTTGTGCATAATTGATGGAAGTGTGAGTTTTTCTGATGTTGCCTTTCATCTTGTTTCCATTCTCTTTTTCCCTGATACTCTGTTTCTTCATTTGGATGTTGAGGAATAGATTACGGATGTCAAAAAGTGAAAGTATCTGAAACAGGTAAAAGAGAGTCATTAGCCAGTCAGGTATGAACTGTAAATCAGTCGGGTATAGAACTTTTTCTAGCTCTCCTCACTATATTTTATTCATTATTTATTTTATAAAAGCATCCATATTCTTCACAGCAGGATTCATTGGAAGGTAAATTCCTTTTTCTGAAGAACTTATAAACCAAACATTCAGAAATGTAATATACTTAATTTCCTACCAACTTCAGCTTGTAACTAGGAAACACAATGTATAAAAACTAAAGTAGAAAATAAATGTGAATGAATGTGTTGTTTCCCTGTGATTTAAATTAAAATTTGGTGAAGGCTGTATAGCCTTCTGTCTTTCATGTCTTAATGATTCCAATTTGGAATGTTACTAACATGAATCAGGGTAAGACTGTGTAGTCAGTCCTAGATTTGGCAGTGACAGCAAATTGTTTTAGTAACTCTATGACATAATACCCTGAAAACAAACAAAACTTTTCTAAAAGTTCTTCTTAAAAATAGATTTTCCTATGGGCAAGGAAACGACTAAGTTTATTTTCTTTACAGGTGGTTTACATGTACATGTCTCTGGACATTTGTCATTCTATGTTATCACTGGTTTACACTTACAGATTTGCTAATTGCTCTGCTGGTTGCCGCACTTTTTTTAAATGAATAAGAGGATGAGTTTTAATTTATTCCTTTGATAAACACATTCAAGGGCTCATCTGTACCTGGTGAGTTTGGGTCACAAAATGTGGACCTTTGTATGTTCAAAAGCTTCACCTACTGTTACATTAAATTAGAATTTATTACATAGTTCAAAAATTATAGGTAGATAGACAAATGGTATATCTCATAAACCGTATTTCATTAAGAATTAGTCTTCTAATTAAATAAATATATTTCAAAATGTTTTTAAAATGCATTTTCTGATAGGCTTATTGTTACATTTTTGTGTGATCAATTATAATAAATTTAATAAATTTGACCTCAGAGATGATTGCTCACCTCTACCCTTTATTTTGTATGAATTAGAATTTAAAATTAAACTAGTGCTTTGTGGCCAGTTGGGATTGATTCCTTTGAAGAGAGAACTCAGTCTCTCTGGGGGTTTTGTTTTGGATGTCATTCAGTCAGTAGACGCCTGTTCAGTTATTGAAATGATGTCCTTGAAGTCCTGATTGTGGTCAGTGAGGCCAGTGGACCTTTAGACATGAAACACTAAAAAAGGAATACAATATAGAAAGTTGGCTGTCCTTAGCAAATATTTTATAAAGCTTCTGATATTTGAAGAGCTAGGAGGCCTTGTAACATAGACTTCATTAGGTAGGCTTTTTAAGTATTAGTGCAAGACTGCTGTGTGATAGCACAAGGACTTTTGAGTTATAAATAGCTTTATCCATGCATAGCCATGTCACTTCTGCAGCAACATAGATGCTATTATGCAATTTAATTTAACTGCTAAAAACCATAGTATTTTAATCAGGATTTTCCAGATCTAGATTTGTACTATATTCCACTATAGAAGTGGAATACTTCAGGGTAAAGTGTTTTGAGACTATGTCATCATTTTAGAATAAGTGTTTGTGCCAGCCTACATATAGATAGTTAGAGCTGTTTAATAATTGCCTTCTTCCATGAGCCTCCTTGACACTAAAAAAACCAGCCTGGTTAACCCTCGTTAAAAAAATTAGATTAATTTCTTATTAAAATGAAAGACCCAGTTTTTAATCATTCAGCTTCATGCTATTTAAAAAAATGTTCAATTATTAAAAGGCTGCTGAAATTTAATGGACTAGGAAGACATTGTACTTCACTAAATTATATGAAGTGCCATGGTTTCTCTTCATACAAAAATTATTCACCTTGTATTTCTCAAAGCATCTAAGCTTTCATCTTATTTCTGGATATCAATTTAAATCTTAAATTTAACCCATAAGATTTGAAAGTAAAAATACTTTTTCTATGAAGTGTTCATAAAAATAATGCTGAGTACGTTCAGGAGTCTCAGTGTTGCAAATTCACAAGTGATGCTTCTTGTGAAGTACTAGTGCACTATACTTCCTTATTTGTGAAAAGTAGGAAACATAAACTGCAGAGATCTCAATAAAGCAAAATGTACAAAAGGCAGGTGTTAGAAATGGTGACACCTGGGCATGTGTTGCTGCCCACAGACATATTCCAAGAGGTCCAAGTGTGGCCAGTTACACTCCATAAGCCATGTGAGCAAATAAAATATGTGGAGCCCCAGGATGAGTCTAAGTGTTGTTATTGCTTCGCTATTATATTTTTGTCAGTCCACTGCTTCACCGTAATTTTGACTGTAGATATTGAATCTTGGTTGTTTATTTTAATCTAGGACTTAAATCAGAGGAAATAAAAGTTACTTTAACAAAAGCCAAATTAAATGGTAGTTTGGTCATGAGTTTTACTTATGTGGTTTTGGTTTACAGGATAAACCAGCTTTTTCATTCTGTGGAAAGGGTTTGTATGATCACACAATGCTTACTGCATATATGTATAGAAAAGGGTCTCTGAGCTGTCTGATTTTTGTGCTCTGGACACATATTTGCTGGTGTTTTAGTTTGGGTAAAGAAATGAAGTATTGAAGAAAACCTCACAGTCATTCCAAATTACTGTGATTTGGTTCATACTCTGATCCTTTGGTTAATACAGACTTTGTTTTAGAAATATAGAGAGTTCTTCATAGCAAACTTTTGATGAAAACTTCGTTGTTTGAAAAGGTACTAAGTTTTTCTTTCCAGTTTGTTTAGTTTAACAAATAGAAACTATTTGTGAGAAAGGATGGTGTAGGCATCTCAAACTGATGTACTTCCTTTTAGGTTTCAGGATGTACTGATTTCAACAGGTTTGATGTATTTGTATATGTCAGGAAATTTGTGCTATGTTTTAATTTTTTATGTGACATATCTGTAGGTAATGAACTTCTGTTAGTTATGCAATTGTTCTCTCATACAGAGACAGGAAGTTTAGCTTCTTCAGATGTATCATTTTAAAAATCATTTCTGTGCAAGTTCCAGTCATTTTGATATGACCTTTACTGTATTTTGAAGTGAAAAGCTAGGGAATGCTGCAACAATATTGATTTTTGATAGGGGTTAATGTTTTCTCAAGTTAACTGTGGGGCAAGAAAGCTGTTGAGAGACAAGTTTAATTGAAAAGGGTAAAACAGTTCTTGCAGAATAGAGAATTAACAAGAGAAACAAATTACAGACATTACCTTCCAGATATTAACTTCCTTTCTGCACCATGTGTGTGTATGCTGAAAATGAGTTTTATGTGCATTTATCTGAAATTTTCCAGAAAAGCACTTGCATGCAAATGCGTTTTTTCATGGATGAAAAAGATTTTTTTCTTTAAATTGAAGATTAGCATTAGGGAGACCAAGAGAGAGGTTTGGGTGTTTTGTCTTTCTACAGAATAGATCTCTGTAGTACCAGACTGATACCACAGCTATGTATCTATGTCTTTGTGAGAACCATGACTACACAATCATTGTAGTAGGATTTGGAAAGGAATTCAGTGGCTCTACCCAGGAGGACTTTTCCAAAGAGTTCTGTTGGTAAAGGCACGCTGCATTTTCATTCTAAAAGCCATGAGTGTCTTTTAAACAAAACATCAGTCATCGGCAGAATTTACATCACATTTCTGTAACTACAGCCAGATGAGTTGTTTTGGTTAAAATTACTGAGCTAGATTTTTCTAGCTTTTTCTAGCTCTAAAATAAGTTTAATTTAAAACATATTAATTGTATTTAATATGTTTAAAAGTAATGCGGTTGCCCATTGGATATTTTTGTTCATAGGGAAATTACATAGGGGAAAAGAAATCGTTATTTACTGTTGAATATAATAAAAATTGTTTGCTTAATGCTTTGCTAATGGAAATGGCGCATTTTCTTTAAGATCATTAGCTATTGTTGTTAAAGCTTTTTGTAACAGTACTCTCCTTGCAATGTTTTTTAATTCCTTTTTCCTCCCATACATCCTTGAACATAGATCAACATGTGCAAATTCCAGTCCATGGTTACTCTGACCCAATTTTGTCAGAAAAACATATTCTGAAATATTTATATCTATTTCAGTGACTGTTCATGGGTTAATGTTTTTCTCTCACACTGAGGAAAAAGTTTTAGAAAGAGAGAAGTGATTGCCAGTAGTGCTGTTCTTGTGTTATGCTGACCTCATCACATGCAGGAGACCTGCAAGCCAATTTCTTACTTGTGCTTTGATGTTACAGCTTGAGCTTTGTAAATATTCTATATACTTTCTTAGGAAAAAATTGCCATCTAAATAATATGCTTAGTTTTAAAGCAAATGGGTTCTTAAATATTAACAATTAATATTCTTTTCAGACATTCATTTCTAAGTAATTGAGCTTGTAGCAATTTTGTTTCTTCCATTTTAGACGCTCAATGGTAGGACCTCATGTAAGAGTCTGCTCTTGAATAGAGCTGGTGTTCTGCTTTATTCTAGTTTATCATTTCTCTTCACTGCTTCTGACAGCATTTATCCAGTTTTTTTCCTGCTGTGCCAGCTCTCATGCTTCTTGGAATCTGCTTGCTAAAATGGCAGAAAATTTAATTGGCAACCAAAAAAGTAATGCTTTTCTGATGGTTTACCAAAGTGAGTCAGCTCAGTAAGGATCCAGCATGAAGGAGGATTTGCAGCTGTACATCTGGGGCCTGAGCAAGAGGAGGCGTGAGTGGGAGAGCCCCCAGAGGCAGCCCGAGGGAGAAGGTGCTGCTTGCAGAGCTGGGGCGTGGAGGGAAGCAGGAGTGGGACACACATCCTAATGCCGTGACTGAGCAGCCGGCTCTGTGCCACAAGCTTGGTGCTTACAGTGCCACCTGTATGGCAGCCATGCTATGCTGGACACTGCCATTTGCACCCTTGTGCTAGGTGTTACGGATGGCAGCACAGATTAATGTAAAAATCCTTTTGCCATAAACTTCGCACAGTAAATATTAATGATATGGGAAGTTAACCAGTGTTTTTTAGAATAGAAGTGTAGGATCATAGACACGACCATGTACTTCCTAAAATGAAGTGGTCTAATGTTTGCCGGTAGCCAGAAGTAAAAATTGCCTAAATATTTTGTAATGTCTGATTGCTACCTTCTTATATTGCTAAACAAAATGTTTTTTCCTTTTTATCTGCCTAAGGACATTAACTAAAGGTAATGGAGCTGAGGGATGGAGATTGGTCAGAGAACAAATGTTTGGGAATTTATTTAATTGTGGAAATCAAACTTCTGGGCCGATTGAACAATGTTTTAGTTGAAGTAGATTATTTTACATTTTTTTACACTTCCAAATGCAGCAGTCTTGGAGAACCATCTTACTCATTTTAAAATAAGATTTTTAAAAAATGTTTTGATATTGTTTCTTAATTGCAATTTCCTAAACTTCTCTGTTTTCACTTTCAACTACTGTGTTTATTTGGAATGTTATTATTTTCATTCCAGATTTTCTTCTGTGTTTCTCTTTTATGTGTGTTTGACTGTCAGGTACTAGTTGTTTTTTAACTTTTATTGAAACTTCCATTATATTACTGCAGCTAATCAGGTATTTCAAAAGAGACCAAAACATTGTTAGTAACAGTTTTCATTTTTATATTAATTTGAATCAAGTGTTACAAAATATTCACTTGCAAAAATAGGTGGAACAAATTACAGAAATCTAATCAATAATTGGTAGTTTTACTCCTGTCCTTAATTTGTGACCTTTTGCTTTGTCAGTACTTCATAGGTCTTTTGTATAAGTTATATATTAATTTTTGTTTTTTTAATAATATCTGCCAGTAAGTGTTGTAGGTTACAGCAGAAAAACACACAGAAGAAACATTGCCAAGTAGAGTAATGAACCCTTATTGATGGTAGATTTAGATACAAAGTATTTTAAATGAAAAAGCAGAGATAACAGAAATTTTTTTTTCTTCAGGCTTAAAAAAATTGCATTTACTTTTTGTCTTAGATGATTTTCAATATCCTGTAAGTAATAACTAGAATATCATGTAAAGTTTTCAATTCATAAAAAAGACCTTTATAGCTGCTTAGAGGGTCTAACCTTAGGAACTAAGCTCTAATGGCCCACAGGGAGAAGAAATCAAGTGTCATCAGCGAAGTTGGTTGTCATAATCTGAGACCATGAAGTTCATATTTCTGTTCTCAAAATTAATCTTTGACTGTCATTTCAGTGACAAAAGTATGTGAACTAAATTTTCTCATCCCTCATCCATTTTTCATGTTCCTCTCCAAGGACTTAGTACCCTGAGATCAAAACTCCATTTTAACAGATACACTAGTTCTCTATGTTATGCCTAGGTTTTAAATGAAAATTATAGCTTATACTTAAATGTCATATGCTTCAGGAATAGAAATAGATGCTGTTAAAACTTTAGATTTCAATGAGTTCTATTTAACAATGTGAAGTATTTTTTTCAATAAAAGTTACTACTGTTGCTTTTTTCAGTAAAACATTAGGCACTAATATTTAATTCACTGACTGATAGAATAAAAAATACATTGAGAGTTTTTACATAACCCATTGTTCTTTCTGTTTCTGGGAGTGTTAAACATCTATGCATGTGTCGGTCTTATTTGAGCTGATAATAGAACAAAGCATTAGCTACTTTCATTTAAGTTTTAATAATTTATTTTGTTGCACAAAACAGTGGTATTTCTTGCTCTCCTGTAACTAAAAAGTGTTAAAGTGCCTGTTTAGAGAAGCAATTATAAAATTGATCAGTAGACAATTATCCGATGAACTTTTAATACGGGGATATTCATTATCAGATTTTTGGGGCTGCATTCTCTATGTGTTTAAAACCTACAAAGAGTCCTAGGAAGGTCAGCTGACACAGTGTTCCCCAAGTAGCACACCTTGGATTGTAGGTTTGATCTTGACTCTAGCTGCTCTCCATAATCCTGTACTCATAAGAAAAATGGCCTCTATTGCTCATAGAGAACCCCAATGAAGAACAAAGGAGTAAACAAGCCACAAAATGCACATACTATTTCCAGCTGTTCTTTCCCTAATCTCATGAATGTGTCTCACTGAAAAGTTATTCAAAGAAAAAATAAGCCCTTATCATTGCAGCAGGCGTGGGATTTGTATCTTCTTATCTCAGATGAGGAGACTGCTACTTCCTGCTTTCAAAGAAAGGAGGTGAATACAACTGAGGGAATGATTTCATCTGCTATGTTGTATTCACATTGGTCACTGTTTTATTTCCATTATCGGATTAAAAGCAATACAAGAGGTACCTACTTTTTTAAGTGCTACTCTAGCCAGCAAAAAGCTTTTGGGATCTTCACTTGGGATATGTTACAATACATTAAGCAGCTGTACAGGATGCTGCTTTTACCTTTCAGTAGCTGTGAGAACATGGAGGAAAATGTGACTCATGTGTGTTCTGCCAGGCTGTGCAGTTGTTCATATATGAAGATGTCTGGCTTATGAAAGACACTTCCTTGAGCAAACTCACAGACTGCTGAGAATGCAGTCATTAGTCTGGTATAAGAATCTCAAAGGTAGCAAAGGAAGCCTGAAAATACTATGTAGATAAAGAGGACTACCTTTGTTTTTCCTTTGGGCAGCCTCTTACAAAGACCTTTTGACTGTGTCGGCCCTGTAAAATTTATGGCCACGGTTCTGGGCTCACAGAAGCATGAATAAATGCACTGTTAATGGATACCAGACTGCACTGTGAAATCAAGTTTGCAGTTTCCAGTATGAACTTGGCCACCTTTAAGGGTGTGTGACCTCTTACAGACATGTAGCACATCATGCAATAGCTTTTTTCATTATTTATTTATAGACATGGAAGAAGCAAAATGAAAAAAATCTACAGGCTGGATGAGTGCATTGTAGAGAAACTGCATAGGGGGCTTTTTTGAGAGAGCAACACTTTCCAGAATTTTGGAAGATAAGCTCAGTATGGAGTCACTTTTTTATGACCAAATCAGGTGATACATGCTTTTCTACCTTGAGCTATTACTGTCAAGTAAACTAAAGTTACTTATAACTTAAAGTTGTCCTAGCAATTTTGTCTGAGTTATTTGAAACATGTACAATCTATATGACTGATTCTCAGGATATACCTGATAACAGAAGCTTGAGGAAGCAATGATTTACTATAACCAATAAAGTCTTACTCAATTTGAGTGAGAAACATTTTATTACACCTACTAAATTCAACTTCTCTAATTGTAGAAAAATCATGCAAGAAGACACATTCAGATTAAAAGATTTAAATAATAATGTAATCAGGATCACATTTCTCTTTGTACTTAACGTTATCAAGTACATTGGATTATGCTTTCTCTAGGAAGTGAGGAACTAGCATGTGTGTACCTAGCATGTATGTATAGTTCTCTCCAGCAGACATTCACATTTTCATGTTCATTTACAGCAGTACTGTACAGACATAACATTTCTCATTATACCAAAGTGATGAGAGTCAAGTCATGAAACTGGCTCTTTCCTAAAGACATTCATCTGCTAAGCGTGTTCATTCTACGTCTCTTCATCAAAGATACTTCCCTTACATCATTGAAGCAAAAAAGCCTTTCTTAAACGTACAATTACTGAACTTGGTATTACTGAATTCAATTGCTGGTTCTAATTGACCTATTGCACTGTACTTTCGTTTTCTTCCATATATTCTGTGATAATTAAAACCAGATTTTCATTTTTATTCAGAGCAAAATATTCAGAGCAAGTTCCTTGATTATTTGTTTTGGGGTGTTGTAAGAAGCACCACCTCCAATACCTCCTGGGAATTCCTTCTGCTCAGCCCAGAGGCCCTGGGGTCTCTCCAGCTCAGGCCGATGGATGTGGCTGTTGCTTTCCCATTTGCAGGTTCAGCCAATAGTGAGGATGCGTCTGACTTTATGCCAGTCTAGTGATTTTTGTCTTATTTTTATTATCCTATTTACAAAGTCTCTTAGTAAAACACAGACATGATAAACACAGAGATTGCTCATGAATTCAGTAGGTGGCATTTTCCAAAGTTTCCTAGTGTGCATTTTGACAATCATAGAAAGAGAGCTTGTTTCTAAGATGATCAATTGCCAAACAGTTTTTTTATTCTTCTGAACTTAATAAATTCAAGTGAGGATAATAATATTTTTCAAAAGTCTATTTTAAATGAGAGTAATTTTCAGCCTGTATTGTCTTTATTTTTATAGAACCAGAGAGATGCATGGCTTTTTAGTAGCTAAAGTTCGGGGTCTTTTTTGGTATGTATGCTTTTCTTTACCTTTTTTTTTAGGTGCAGTACTGGTAAATTACTAATCCTGGCTATTGTGCTACTATACAGTGTAATGAAAAAAAATTCTAAAAGCACAACAATCTGTTGATCACTAAGTACAACAGTATGACAGCCCATTGTACTGTACTTCCTCCTGACATTAGTCCAAATATTTCCCCACCATGACCTTTGAGGGCATAGGAAGAGTTTAGTTTTAGTTTCAAATATATCTAGAAATATGTGACCTTTCCAAATTCTAGGTTTTTTTTCTTATCTCTCCAATAGTTGCTAATTCTTAGTTCTGAGTCATCCATCAAAACCAGCATTGCAGCATGTCTAGTTTCTTCACTGACTCATCATGGATTTGATGTAAGGTAAGGAAGCTGTAGCCAGCAGGTTAGAACAACTCACCCCTCAAAACCAAAGATGAATAAAATGCAAGTGAGCTTTGACAATTCAAGTATATTTTTTAATTGGATTTTCAGAAAACCCTTGAAATCCCCATATGTACTATAAAATTTAATTACTGCAATTTAGTTAAACTGACCTGAATGGACTTTAGTTTTTTACTTGCAGATCTTTGGTTGATTTTTTTTCCCCCCATGTGATGTGGAATCCAGTGGTGACTACACAGTCTCATGTTGCTTTCATCACCTTTTTCAGTGTCCAAGAGAGGTAGTACATAGGACCAATGACTAAAAATCCTGAATACAAAGTTCTCTGAGTAAAGAAATTAGGAATGGATAAAATTGTGTGTAGTTGAATTGAAACTCAGCCTTGAAATTTCTTTTTTTGTTTTCTTAAGTTTAAGTTTCACCTTTTATATGTATCATTTGATTGACATATTATTCTAGTTTTCATATTGTCACTTATTTGTTAATGAATTGAACTTCTGCTCTATTCTGAATATTTTTTAGTCAGTGTGACAAAATACTCTCCCCTGAGAGGGCTCAGGTACCTTACTGCAGTTTCCTGTTGTATTCTCAAACTTAAGAAGCTGTAGAAGTTTGTGTAGGAAATGTTCATTTCACTGTCACTTCTGTGTCTTTGAAAACACATACAAAAATGTATTGTGGAAGGAAAATAGACATCAGGGAACTGCTTCTCCTATAAATCTCTTCATGGTATTACTGGACAATTATTTTGTACCTCTGAGTAATTTGAATCCTGTCCCTTGAACATTGAGAGATATTCAATGGGAATGCAATAGTCCAGAAGATTTTGTGGTTTGAAGTTTATTTATTATGGTGATCAATTTATTTATTCACTTCTGAAATAATTCAAAGCCTAGCTTTGCTGTTTAAACTCAATTTTGAAAAATTTAGAACCATTAGTAGAACACCATTTGCACTAAGCAAAGGCAAGATTCATGATGTGAAAAAGGCAAGGAAAAATTAGTTCCTCCCTTTGAGAGCTGTGGATTGTTGTAAAGCAGAGCTGTTTTAAAGTTGAGCTCTACTGGTTTATTTTTTAGAATCCGAGTGGTTAATTAACTAGGCTGTCGTTCATTCAAACCTTTTATCTTTCTTTTTTTCTGCAGTAGCCAAAACCTTTAAGTGGTCTTGAAATGGTAACTGAAGTATCAGGCTTCAGCAGGAACATGTGTTTTTGGTGGTGGCAGGACTGACAACAAATACTGGTGTTAGATCTTAGCATTTGTATGATCTTAGATCCTAAGGTGCTTTAGAAAGAACTGTTTAAGCCTGTAAACAGGCTATATTTGACAAATACAAGAACTGACACTGTAGAGCCAGATAGATTTCTTGGTCACAATGGAGAGAGGTTTTTTTCCCTTCCATCCTGTCCCAGTACATTCCTTCACATAAGAAAATTGTTCCCGTTTTGGGGCTGACCTTCAGAAGTGCTAAGCCTGTGGAAAAAACTTCCTCTGGACTATCTAAAGAGAGTTGAAGGCTGTACATCTTAGGCTGTGAGTAGAGGCCTAAGTGACCTTGTTGTCATCCTAAAAAATTTATTGAATCTGATTCTTTTCTAGGCTCCAAAGCTTAAAAGCAAAATGAACAAAGGTGTTTTACAAATGTTAATTTTAAAGGTGCTGACCAAAAGCATAAGTGGTATTAAAATCCTGAATGTATGCTTAGAGAAAAGGTCTTTTTGCTTTTCATCTGTGGGAAAACAAATGGGCAGGAGCAGTATCTTGGTGGATGCTTTTTCTAATTCTGTGAACACTATTATTTTTCCTTTTTGCTTGTGTATCATGAAGATTTGTAGCTGCTAAATATCTTTGACCTATTCTAAGAACTTTTCACTGTCTGCTAATCCTTCCTCTCAGATTGCTAACTGAGCAAAATTAACACGCCCAATAAGGCAAAGCTGACTGAAGACTTTAAAAAAAGGGAGGGGGAAAAGGAAAAAAAAAAAGGAAACAAAAGAAAAAAGGGAAGCATTCTGAAACTCCTGTAAACAAAAAAAATGTTTTAACCTTTTATTTTGAAGTACATATTCAGAATTAAATCAAACACTGAGAATAATATGTGATAAATGTCATGTATATTTCTGTGCACAGTGAAATAGCAATGCAATTTGAAAAGGCAGAGCAGAGAATAAAGAGTATTTTCTGCATGATTCACAGATCAGTTCCTGCTAAAGTAACAAATTCATTGATTAGCACCTGCTTATTATGTTTCAAGTAGACTAGAGGGGCTTAAAATACCACAGTCATGATCAGAAATTTGGAAGAATAGATTTAAACAAGGTTAAAAGAGAAAAGAAACCCCATAAACAGGGCTAGAACAGAACAGAGTAATGAATGAATGAGGCGGGGGAAGCCTTAGCATGACATTAAAATAAATCATGATGTAATGTCCTTGGGGGCCAAAGTTGTGCAAGCCATTTTTTTTAACTCTATAGAACTGGGTAATAGAAAAAACACTAAAAATACAAACAACAGAAAGGAAATATGTCTAGTGAATAGCTGGGATACAGATGATTTTTCAGTTTAGCCAACATTACCAGATATGTAATGTTCAATATCTTAGAACTTGAATTTTGATATTGATATGATATTATTTAATAGAATGTCAATAGTTTGATGGAAACTAAAATCTTCAAAATAATATTTCAAAATCAAAATTAAAATGCACATTTAATTTTTCTGCTCTTTGAATACAGGATATAATTAAATAAAAATCAATACTTTTGCATTTTTCAGACCAGAAAAACACTGTGTGTCAGTGGTAAATACATAGCCCAGATGGTATTTGTCATCCAGAAAACTGTAATTCTCCATTCTGCACCAGAAATTCTTGTTTCTTAATTTGTGGGAGAGCTGAAGGTCTTGTCACTTCCATACAAGGAGAACTTGCATAAGAAGACTACAGGATTTGTTGCTAAGGGGCATTGTAAGTTATAGAATGTAGAATGTTCAAGACAAAAGCACAAGAGGTTAGCATGAGGAGTGCTGGTGGTTTCTGTTGAGCTAGCCCATCTTTATTTACTTATGATAAATTTGTTGGAAAATTCCTCAAGGTACCTAATACAAAAGATTAGCAGAAGCTTGCATGTGGCTACAATTTCCTTTTAACATGGCACAAAGAATTGTAAATAGTAAGTAATTTTTTTTTTAATTTTCACTTTGCAGAAGAACTCTTAATTTCTTTTAATACAGGTTTCGAAACTTTGCATTGACCCTTGCTCTGTAGCAATGGGAAAACTCCACTGTAGGTAATTATAAAAAGCACACTTTTGTAGATTTTGGACAAAGAATGTATTGACTTTCTAAGTCTTTGATAAGACAAAGCCAATATGCTGTTTCCTTGTATTTTTCACCACAAGTGAAGATTTACCAATCTGCTGTTAATTTTAATTTGATGTTCAGAATTCTCTGATAAGTCAATCCACTACTGTCTTTGGAGAGATATGAGTAACTTGCACACACAATGAAATGCTTTCCAGACTCTTGCATGCTTATAGAACAGGAGCTTTACAATATTTGCTAATTGTAATCCTTGTCATTTTATTAACATTTCAGAAGAAAATTCTCCTGTTTTCTAAAGCTACTTTTCTTATTTCATTAAAAAAAATCTGGCAAGTTCATGTTAGTACTATGACTTCTCATATCTTGCAGAACCCCCCATAAATGCAAGAAAGCCACCAAGCCTCATACTCACTGTATCAAACTGCTTGAGTATTTTTAGGCCTGCACATTTGTGTATAATTTATGAATACTTTTGAAAGATAGTCCCATAGACAGAGCATAATGTACCACCTACATGAATAGTGAATTGTGCTTTAGGGAATGATAGTACTAATTTGGATGTGATGATATTAAAAATAGTCAGAACAGCATCATAAAGAATATTTATTTATCATACTATTATATTCTTTGTTGTAAATGTTCTGTCAAAGAAGAAGGAATCAACTGTAGCACTTAGAAGAATCCAGATTTTTTTTCTGTTTTGAAATTCTAATAATATGAGGGGTGTCAAATTACATGTGTACTTCCCATTCAACATTAAGAATGGTTTTAAATGCTTAAACTGGAAGTTTGAATGTTCAACTGTCAAATGTATTGTAAACCTCTATGATTTGTCTGCTGTAAAATTTAAAGGAAGAGGGATAGTGAAGGAGAAGTTTTCCAGTGTTCATGTGGCATGTAAGGACTGCAGATATGAGATTGTTTTTCTCTAATTGTGTCAATTAGTGGTTATTATTGCAATTAAAAACTAGCAAGCTGGTTAAAATGTAGTATTTATTAATTTTGTTCATTGTTTTCTCTAAGATTACTGTCGTGGGAGTTTGGGCATTTTTTTCCTAAAAATTGATTTTTTTTGTGGGTGGAGGCACAATGTGGAATAAAGGTGACTTATTTTATATGTTCCTGCCTTTACTGGACAAGTAAGCTGTGTAATGAATTTCAAAGTTTTCAGAAAAAATATTCTGACAGCCTGCTTACAGAAAACAGTAGTAATCCTAGTGTAAATTTATGCAATGCAGCTAATCTTAGCTACCTAAGAGCAGTTTATATCTAAGTGCATGACAGGTTTGAAGTTCTCTTAGATGGAAAATTGTAAGAATAAATCCGGTCCAATGATGTTCTCACCTCCTGGATGCAATACAGCAATGTGTTTGTGGGCACTGCTCACACAGGAGATATAGTGAACAATAATCCTAATGAAGAATAACTGGGGGGATCTTTTCTTAAATAGGACAAGGTAAAGAACCTAGGCCAATGAGTGCCAGTCTGTCTCTTAGCAAAAGCTATTGACATGCAGTTTCTGTTTTTCTTTCTTGTATCTAGCATGAAATGAGGTATCTAAACAGTAGTAGTTTTTAGTAGTAGTTTTGTTGTGGTTTTGAGACACATGTTTTACTTAAACTTTGGATTTGGAAACACTGCAAAAATTGGTCTTTGTGTGTAATTTAGAAAAAAATGAAAACCTTCCTAAAGAAGGACAGAAGTTTTGCTGCCCATTGTGGGATGTATGTTTTAGCTACTCAAAATGTAAAATCTTAGAAGGATAGGATAATGAATTATTTGCAAGCTGTACAGTCTAAAGTATCAATGAAGGGTGCTGTTTCAGCTTTAACCTCTCTTCAGTATAAAACTAAACTGCTCATCCAAACTCTCATTTTGCTTTTAAAGTGGTTGTGTGAGCTTAGAGGTGCTGTCTGCTCCAAGGTCTCAAGGCAGTAGATTTGCTTACTAGAATGCATAGGAGTGCATCCCTCTTTGCTCTTCTCATCCTTCAGTGCCCATTCTCTGTGGCTGCCACACAGTGGTTCCTGTAAATAGGCAGGGTAAACCAGGGATCTTTTGGGATGACTGTCTTTCATTCTGATTGAATGTTATTCCTCTTAGATTCTTTTCTTTTCATGATGTCTCCTCTCACAAGCCAGAATTAAAGAGAACCTTGTGCCAGCAAATGCAAATGGATTCCTCTTTTGAGTTCAGCAGTTTGACGTTATGCAAATCTTTCTTTGTGGGTGGGAACCTTGCCATTTCTTCTTTTCTTCCAGTGTTGAATTTCAGCTTTGCATCCTGGTATGGACCTGTGCTGGACTGACAGTAGTTGCTTATATGATGTTGAGGGAGGCAGTGTCTTCACAAAGGGCCAGATCATTAGTTCCTTAAGCTGTCAGTCTGTGTGGAACACAGACTCTTCTGTTAAGCTACTTTTTCCTCTGTAGGATCTAGTCTTATCAAAATACATGACTTTTCTCCCTTTTACCCAAAGGAGTTTCTGTCCCTACCCCTAGGAAGAATCCCAGATTTCATTGATCTTGTGTATTTGTGCAGTAATTAAGCTTCATTTTTATTATTAAGTTATGCAGCAATCTTTTTCTTTTTTTTTTCCAGCCTACTTGAATGATACTGCTCAAAAAACAGTATGCTCAGTGGATTTATATACTTTGTCTAATATTGCAAGTTGGCTGCAGTGACATTTAAAAATCACTAAGTATGTTATAAATAATTGGCCTCAAAAAAATGACACTAGAAAATGTCATAAAGCATCAGGAAAAATGTAAATATTTAAGGTGACTAGCTTAAACTTAATGAAAAGTTTAAGCTTACCTATGGGGAAATCAGTTAACTTTAACCTTAAATATAATTTTATTGTTTATTCAGTAAAAAAAGTGAATACTGTAGGAGATGAGATTGGTGCTTATGAATAAGGCTACTTACCAGGCTACTGTAGTTGAGAGAAATCTTGAATATACTTTTTTGTCCAATGCATTTTAGTTAAATTTTTTGCATTTTTGCAGCATCCCAAAAGCTATAATAATGACATAATTAATAAAAAATTATGTATGAAAAATAGTGATAAATATAAGGAAATGTGGAAAAAATGCAAAAGGGAAATTTGCACTGGCTTGAAAGAACATAGCTACAGACTAAAAATAAATTTGTGAATTGCCTACTTTTCCTCCTTATTTTTCTTGCAGAAAGATAGCCAATTAAGAGACTAGTAAAGCTCTAAAGGTAAAAAAACCCTAGCTATTTGCTTTGGTTTGGGGTTGGTTCTACTGAAGGAGACCCAAGGTCCATCTGGAGACACCTGAGCTAAGGCACCTAAATGTACTATATTATAAGCTATCTTCCCACATACTTTCTTGACCTGCAATAGTTTATGTCAGAGGGGCACATCTGAGCCAGATGTGCAAGCTTTGTGTTTAGAAATAGTTATCCTAAATCCCTCCTTGTATATTGGGCTGTCTGCACTATCTGGTGGCATGGAATCCCACAACCCAGCTTCAGGTTATAAAGATTTGCCACATTTTATCTGTTTTGCATCGGTTACCTGCTGGGTTTGTTTGCTGCCTCTAGGTGAGAGGAGACAATGAGCAGTTAGTCCCCATCTGCCCTTTTTATGCCTTTCCTGGTTTTAGATCTCTTTCATGTTCCCTTGGTTCCCCTTCTTTGGCTTAAGGCACTAAATTGCTTCTGATCCAGAATCTGTTCTATGCCTATTCTAATGTTGTTACATTTTTTGAGACTGGGCTTGAGAAACCAAGACTCTGCACAGTATTTGAGGTAATACATGGTAGTGGTCTAATGATGTTCTGTCTGCTGTTCACTCCTGCCTTTTTTAGAGTTACACAGAGTTTGCTGCTTTGCACACAGAGAATCGCACAGGTTGTTTCTTTTCATGTGAAAACTTGCAATTTACTGTTTTCTTTCTACTTTAAGATAATTATTTATTCATACAAAGCCTCCTCTTCTTTTTGCTGCTCTGAAGTCTTGGGTGGGAAAGGGAGTGGGATGTCAGTGAGAGCTTTTGGAAGTGCATGTAAATTATATGAACTAGATCCTGCTTATATGCATAATATTTTGCTTCCTTCAAGAAGTTGTCTTAGATCACACAGATCCTGACTCTTGTGAGCCTCTGCTTTAGTTTTTAAGATTTGTTTCCTGGGAAATTTTTGTGTGTGTGGTTTTGGAATTTTTACTTTTTGAACCATTGTGTATTTTGGTATTTGTTGGCTTCGCCCTGCTTTTCATTTGAAAAAATTTGTATCTGTCTTTGATTTCAGTAGGCTGCAGTTCATTTATGCATTAAATTAGTTCTGTTCTTCCTGAACAGACACTCTGTTCCAGAACCAGCATTGATTTCAACAGATCCTTCTCACTCCTTTCTCTGTGACACATTTTAAATTTTGAAGACATCATTTAGCTGTGGTCAGATGTTTTTATTTTAAAATGTGACTAGTAGTGTTGCATAGTTGTGCCAGGGAAATAATGTAGAATATTATTCTTTTTGAATCTGGTTACAAATATCTTGCAGTGCAGACTCCTTGCTATCAGTATTCTATGGAGATAAGCTGGAAGAGTTGGGGGATTTCAGCCTGAGGAAGAGAAGACTCTGGGGAAACCTTATAGCACCTTTCAGTGGCCAAAGAAGGCTAAAAGAGAGATTATGATTAAAAAGTGGATTTAGAGTATAATATTTGCACTTGCAGCACTTCTTTACAGCCATGGCAATCTTAGAAGGATCATGTTAATTCCTTGCTATTCTCATCCTCCAATTTAATCTCTAAGACTACCGAGTATTTTTCTTCTGTCTTCAGTAATGTTTTATGTGATTGAGAGAGGTTTTAAATTAACAAAATCGTTCCACTAATAGAATTTTTCCTCCTGAAAACTGGTCTTCTTCCATGCTTTTCTATTTTTAGTCTTTAAATTTCACAAATGAGAAAATATTTATTTTAGATTACAGGTAGGATGTGTTTTGATTCTGCTATTCAGTGAATACTTGTAGGAAAAGATGATTGGGATAATGAAAAGCTGAAAGATACCTTTTATTTAAATAAATTGATTTAGCTTTATGATATATTTGAGTGGTAGGAAAGCATAGTTGGTTTAGTTCTGCCATTTTCATAATAATTTCACATTTTAAACAATAAATAGTATTGTTTAATATGTGCTTATCATGACTGTTACCAAAGACCATGTGTAAGGTTTGCTTGAATGCATTATTTTCATCTACTCTGTATTTGAAGGGCAAATGATATTTGTAGGTAACATAAAAATTATTCTCAAGAATAAGAGTTTTTTATGTTGAAAGTAACTCAAGAGTTATTGCAAGTGGTTTGATTACTATTCATGGAATAAAAGGAGGTTATTTTCAGGGTAAAGGAACTTATGAAAAGATAATTGGTTAGACTAACATTCTCATTGACATAATTTGCATTAAATATGCTGCTGTGAATTGTAGTTATGCTTTTCCATTTGAAAGGCATGCTTTGTTAGCCTACTTAAAGAGTCTAATTAAACTGCAGTTTCAGTCATACTCTTTAATTCAGCAATACAATATCAAGCTGAGAATCTGTGATAACCAACTCTGTGAGTGTGGACAGTCATAAACCAGTTCTTGACTCCAGTGGATTTTCCACATGAAGTAGTTTAGCTAGTTTACATCTGATCATTCTCTGATACTGAAAGCATTTAGCTAATCCTTTAGTTTAATTTTATTATTTTATAAGAGTAGAGAAACCTAGTTCCTCCTTGATGCCGTGTGAGCAATAACTAGAGCAGTCTTGGGAATATTGGAAGAAAGTATATTGGAAGGAAGACTTTGAGGACCGTTTTGGTAGGACTTCTTTGCAAATTTAACTAAATAGAGCCTTTAAAATATTATCTGTTAAAACATTATTTTGCACATTTTCATACCCATTTTCAAATCAGGAGACTAATATTTTTATTTCTTTAGTTTTCAGAATTAGTTATTACGTATTAACAGCACTCTTTTTGAAACAGAGGCATTTATTTCCTCTTGAGCAATGAAGGGGGAGTAGTGAGTCAGTAGTGAGACAGCTGTGAGTGCTCAAGTTAAGTGTTTGCATGTGCAGATAGATGCATAAAGATATGGAGTCTTATTTTTCCACATTGCTGAGCATCCCTAGAAAAAGCTTGAAACTTGATGTTTTTACTGTATGAACTGAACATTTGTAAAGTTAATCACCTTATTAAATATCTAATTGTTAATTTCAGTGCTTATTTTTAATTACTGGCACTTGTACTGTTTGCTAGGGGCTGTTTTCAAAACAGTTATCTCTGACGATGCTGAATGTAAACTAAACATAGCTGACCAGGCAAGGTTCTATATCCCCACAATGCTGCTGAGCCATGTTAGATAAAGCAATTGAAAACAAAGAAATACATATTCAAGCTGGACATGGTAATGGCCTTAAATATTTATACAAATATTCAGCTGAGAAGGTAACTTTCTTGCTGTAACGGTACTGAAAATGATAATGGTGGACATGCCAGGTACTCAGTGTTTCTAGCATATGACTATATTTGCATACCCAATCACAATACTTGAAGTGCAATGAACTAGAAGTGCATGTTAGATATTAAAAAATTTTTTAATTCCACCCGAAGTATGATTAGATCTGTTGTTTCTCATTATTTGGCAAAGAAATAGCCAGTTCCTGTGCCATTTTGCTGCTTATTCCTTTTTTTTTTGCATAACAGAAGTCAGCTGATGCTTGCACTATTGAGTGAACTGCTGGAAGGTTGCACTCTCCTACATTTTGGGAGAAGCAGACAATGTAAAAGAAACCATTTTGGGGAAGGCAGATTATATGTTCAGATTTTGTATGCAGGATTAAGGGCATGATTCAGGAATCATCAAAAGTATGAATGGCAGTTAGGACGTAAGAGCCGAATTAAAGCTAGATGATCAATTGTTGGTAAAGCCATTGAAAACTTCCTCTAGGGCATTCATTCTTTTTTAGAGAGAGCTCTAGCTTCTCAGCCAGCTGCTGAAATAAATGACAGTGATTTACAGATGATCACAGAATGGGTCATGGGTTGGAAGAGACCACAGTGGATCGTCTGGCCCAACCTCCCTGCTCAAGCAGAGTGGTCCCAGAGCACATGGCACAGCATTGTGTCCAAATGGTTCTTGAATATCACTACTCTCTGGACAATCTCCCTGGACAGCCTGTTCCAGTGCTCACAGGAGAGAAGCTGTTCCTCATGCATTGGTGTCACTTCCTGTGCATCAGTTTCTACCCATTGCCTCTTGTCCTATTGCTTGCACCACCAAGGAGAGTGTCTTGACACCCTCCCTTCAGATGCCTACAGAGTGATGAGATCCCCTTTCAGTCATCTCTTGCAACCCTAATCTTTCATGTTTCCTCTGTCACAGACCTTACTTATTTTTTTGAGTTACTGGAGTTCTTGTATGTTTATTTCAGTAAATAAATTTGTGGGTCTGTCTTCTGTAACACAGCATAGGACTGTTATTGCATAAATACTGCATAAACACTGTATTTCAGGCAAAAGGATAGTAAGAAAAAGTTTCTACTGGCTTGAAGGAATGTGATAGGTTAGAAGATTCTGTAATTATGTATTTAACTTAATTAATCCTATTGAAGGATTTCTTTTAATTCAGTCCTTTTTGCATATGAATTGGAATTTGGGGTTCAGTGTGTTTTTCTGATGATGTGCTGGAGGAGGGAGTAGTAGGAACAGAGAGACTATAGCTACCAGACAACAGGAAATCTTTATTTGGCTTGTACAAAGTGATTTAAAAGAATATTTATAATCCATTTTTAGAAATATTCCCATGTTGGTAAGGGAAAATCTATGTACAAACTTTCAAAGCTGTTCATAAGACATTCACGCCATGAATACTGTGTGTATTCCTAGTATGTTGTCCAGATTGGACATTTGAATGAAAATCTAGCATGTTGGCATGGCACCTACGTCTCATCATTCAGTTTTGTATTGGTTGCCCTTTTTAGTGCTGTTTTGCAATAAGTGATTAAAAGACCTATAGAAGTTTGGCACAAATAAGTTTAATATTGTGAATACAAGCAGCATTAATATTAACTGAAAATTTTTGAAGAGGTGAGATTTATTTCTTGAATTTACTTCTTTGGGGTTGGGAACTTCAGAAAAACATCTTTATTCTTTTTTAAATATATATAAATATTTTTTGTTTCTTTTCCTTAGGAGATTCCTTTACACAGTTTCGATTTGCTGATGAGAAAGAATGGGATAAAGAAAGTATATGCCAAAAGCAGGTAACAGAATTATCATTTAAATGATTTTATATAGATAATCACCTGGGACTGAATATCTAGGCAGTTGTACCTTCAGCAACAAATTCTTAATACAATAATAGCACTCTTTATTTTGTATATTTTTATCGACTTCTCTCTAATGCTGGAGGCTCTTGTCCTTGGGCATTATCCTTTTTTGCTACTGAAGACTAATCAAAGCCTCAGGCTTGGTTTTAAGTTATGTTGGGAGGAGAGAATAAGAAAGGCCTCCAGTGAAGAGAAATATGACTCTTTGCTTTACTGACACAGGAATTCAGCCTTCCTTTTTCAGCTGTATTCAAGAGAAAAGAGTTTAATAGAATGACTATAACAAAACCTGTAGGAATATATTCATATGTTGGACTGCGAAGCGTTCTAGTTCCTTCAAATAACAGCTCCATATCCTCTGGTTGAAATGTCACGCCCTATATAATTAGGACACCAACTGGATTTATTGTATATGAATCCTTTATGCTTGAATAAAAAGGAGGGTAGCAGTAGAAGTCTCCTGTTTTCTCTATCAGGATGCCTTTAAGTGTCTCAATCTCTGCAGCTATCTTCCTCATCCAAGTCACCTAAATTTTTGCAAAATATATTTAAGAAAAGTCTTCCAGGCTTTTCTTAAAATTGCTGTGAAACTCTGCTTGAGAGTCTTTTGTAACATCCACATGTATTCAAATTTTAAAGATTTGCTATTTATTTTCTAAAATACTACAATAATTATTCCCTGGGAAGTGGTATTTAAAGATACTTTAGAGTTGCAAAGTCAAATTAAAGTGAGGAACTGAACCCAAACACAGCATTTGTCTAAACCACCACCTGTTTCTTTAGTGGAGCACAGGCTTTCAGTTACTATTTTTTCTTATCAGTTCTTCCATTCCTAGTGTGCAGGATGGTGTCAAAATCCCAAATATTAATTTCTTCATAATTTCCTCAGAGGATTTTCATTATAGCATTTAGGTGATTAGAACATAATAATTAATTCCTAATGGCTAAAGCCATTGT